>NC_055677.1:7475809-7783909 GCF_017976325.1 Chelmon rostratus
ACCCCCTGATTGGCTGGAGGGCCCTGCAGAGTTGGGCATCAGTGGGATTGTTCCAATTATCTACAAAGGGGGTAGAGAAGAGACAAAATCAGCTGGGCGGTTTTAAAAAGAAGATGGAGCAGAGAGGGTAAACGCTACTGGAGGTATCGGTCTTAATGATCTCTGCCGCTGTGAGTCTTTTTTTGGCTTTTTGCGTGCGATCGGAAAGCGAGCACGAGCCGGTCATTTTGCCATGTTATGAGGCTAATCATAGCACTCAGCTTCCAGTTGGTCTGCGTGTGATTCTGAGAGAGAAACATGCACAAGTGTCCACTGATCTGTCACTGAGGTGGTTTTACAGGCCAGAACAAGTGAAGCCAAAGAAGACTGCTGGGAGCACACTGCAAAGGTCAATGCTGAATACCTGTGTGTGTGATGGTGCACACCACTGACTGTATTATCCATCACCAGGCCAAGACCAGGATGTGTGTGTGTGTGTGTGTGTATGTGTGACTGTGTGTGTCTGAGTGTGTTTGTGCTTAAGTGTCTTTGTCTGTCTCTGGTGAGAAGGAGTGAGGCTGCTGAGAGACAGAGACCCCCATTTCACCCTCTCTCTCTCACACACACACACAGGCAGAAAGGAAGAAGTGGAAAGAAAGAGCAAGAAAAGAAACAATAAGAGGCAGAAAAGAGGAGCCTCAGAGAGTGAGACAGGACCCTGTGTTTCTAATTCAACTCTCAGGGTCCCAGGGGTACTTCACCCCTCCTCCGCCCCCCTCCAGTCCCTGCTTTCCTCTCCTCTGTGGCTGTAATCAGGAAGGGCAGATCAAAGGGGGCGGCAGAGTGTCACTGCAGCATTTTAGCTCTCAGAGCTGCCAGAGTGTGGCCAAGAGTGGCGCTTTAGGGGGGTCTTAGCGCCTCTTCACCATGATGAAGGTTAATGTCATCTGGGGACTGGTTCTGAGCAGCTCCTGAGCAGCCGTCGCCCCGGCCCCCCCGCTGACATCGCTCCTCCACCAAGCCTCATTACACCAGAGAGCAGCTCAACATGGATGAGACGCCCATCACTCTAAATTCTGTTACTGGGCAGAGGGACTTTTGCAAAAATTGCGCTCTTCTTCTTCTCTAAGTTTAGATTTTATCTCCAACACCTCAACCCGAAGCAACACAGAACATCCACACAGCTTCCACATTGCATTAGCAAATCATACTCTGGCTCCTACAGTCTCTATCACCACCACTGCTGATGTGTTTCAGCGCGTGGCTTGCCCTCCCCCTCCTCTCTACCCCCGTCTCTTTGACATAATAGGGAGGGATCAGTGAGAGAAAGGTGGGCCGACAATCTGTAATTCATCCCTGCCATGGCTCATTTGCTTACGTTGCTTCGCATTAGGGGAGAGATAATTTATCTCTCTCTTCGCACCGGCTTTACAAATTCCCTGTAATGCTCTCCTGCCACTTAGCATATTTTATTGCCCTGCCTGACGCTCTTGTCTCCCGAGCCCTACTGATCCCGCTTTGCATGCCACCGTGGCAGGGAACTTGTTCCGCTCAATTATTCATCGTCATTGGACTAAGTGGTTGTTCTATAAGCATAATAAAAGAGCAGGCAAGTGACAGCTTAGCTCTCGTCCCTGTCCCTCCATGCAATGCTTCTGCTTCTGACTATCTGAGGCAGATGTTTCCTGGCAGTCTCTCGAAGCTCCTCTGGGGCTGGGAGGGTAGAGTGTGCAGAGTCATCAACTGTTTGAGTGTCAATTTACAGACAGGTGAAATTTTGTTTTACATTTTCCTCATGGGAAGTAGTGAATTCAGGCCTTTAGGTTTTTATAGTTAAAGATAATTAAGGTCGGGGATCAAAACTCAGTACTTTTTGAGTATAAACAGAATCACGTTTTTAGCATCGAAAAGAGCCAATTTTGGAATGACTGACTGATGACAATTTTTCTTTTAGTAGAAATTCCGAGATCTGAACCAAGAAACATTTTATTTTTTTAAATTTAGCTTATGTTTTATTAAGGCAAAGTTCAGTTCATTTTAGTGATAAATTTATAATCCCCAAAATAAGAATCAAAATAAGCACTGTTTTAATATTAGTACCAAAACTCAGGTATCATAAAAAAATATCCAACTCCACACATATTAAGACTCCCACTGTGTGCTTGTGTTTGATTCATATAAAATGCTTCAAAACAGCTTTTCTAAAGAAGTGCAACCTCATGTAACATTTCTGTAGTGTTTAAATCTCAAAGTAAGTAACTGAGAGGAGCACTTTCCATTGCAAATGTCATTTCAGTGATGAAACACACCAGGTCTTGCTATTAATTCCTCATATTTTTACTGCTAACATAAACCAATGAAGTGACTCGTAAGAAGGTTGCACAGCTCACATTTGGTGATTGTGTGCTTCCAAACCTGCAGTACTCCAAATCAACCTGCAGGAAATTAATTAAAATTATTTCTCATTCTTAAGGTGAAATTTCATCGTAACACCATTCCATAAATAAGCAACCTTCAGGACCCTCTCTCATACACGACCAAGCCCCTCTCCTCAGCTATCTTTCAGTTTCTTCTCCATTTGGCTTCCTGTGTTTGCTTCCCGCTCCAGTTCGTATGACATGTGAGTAACGTGCCTCTCTACACCCAGCAGAACTCATTAAGATTATGCTGCTCTTGTTTCCACAGAAATGTCATCTCATCTCTCCAGCCAGGGCAATCTGTGTCTTTAGCCATGGTCGCCAGGCAATATCTCTGCCCATTTTCTCTTCTCCGCTGTTCATGCGGTGAATTGAGACCCAAGAGGGAAAATGTTTGGGAAGTTAGATCCAAAGTCCAGAAAAAGTTAACATTCAGAGCAAATCAAAGCCTAAAACAGCAGACTAATAAAGGTGCACAGACATTTCCTGGGTAGGGTGATTCATTTACCAGCATTTATTTTATTTTCGTAAATACCAAAGACTACGGATACAGTAAATGAGTGCAGTGCCAATTAGATGTTCAACAGGAATAACAGAACTGATATAAACTAAAACTTTGTCTACAACAACTGTGATAATTTATCAATGATTAATTAATTGAACCATTTATCCAACACAAATGTTGAACAAATTAGAGAATTTACTACTTTACTGTGTTTTATGTCATAATAAATGCAATGACTTTAGTTTTGTAGTGGATGATGGAGGGCATTGACAGATTAATTGATACTGAAAATAATCAATAGTTGCAGCCCTACAGTAGATTTACAACTACAAGCTCAATAGCAGTTTACACTGAAGGTACATGTGATCTAAGCCTGGAAGCTTCCATCAATACTGAGGGAGCACTTGTGTTTTGGTTCAGCCTTGCTCACTTTACAGGCTAACTTGCTTTGCAGGTTAACCATGCGTGTGTTCCTGACCAAAGCTCTCACCAAGCGATGGGAATGCTGGGAAAGGATGGACGGCCTGACAGCCCAAATTCAGGAAGAAAAGGGTTTCCTACACAAAGCTAAGACACGAGAGTATTACCAACCTGGGATTTGCCACACACACAAACCATTTCAGCGGTTTCTACGCCTTTCGGGACGTGCAATATGGGACATGAAACAGTGCTTACTGTCCTCATTTCCCAACATATTTTTACTGTCATATTAAAACTGCAGGAAAAATGAGAATTTGCACTGAATAAAAGATGTTTTCAAAAATGCCACAGATTCATCAAGGGGAAAAAAAACCCATCTCAGCGGTGAGATAACAATATTCTGGCTTTTATCCACAACCTTAATCACTGTTGTAGAGGCAGCGAGGACAAAAGAGCCTCATTGATTCTCCTTGGAGAATAAAAAGGCTGGGGCCAATATAATTAAGGTTTAAAAACATATTGAACTCCAAACGTTCATCAAACCTGACACTTTTCAAGGTCCCCAGAGCTCTCATTTATAAAAAGGTCTTTTGACGGAGTTGTAGAAGTAAATTACGAGGTTAAAGACAGTATACTATGTTTTACATTCAAGGAAAGGTGACTTTTTACTCATGCAGAACAGTAGAGATACAGATTAATAACAATAAATCCCAATTAAACACCACCCTGAACAGAAAGAAGCAGCTCTCTGGTAAACACAAACAAACTTGAGAAAAGCTGCTGTACTCTCTTCCGTTTTCTAGCTTTTCTGTGCTGACATAAGTTCTCGGAGCGTGTGTCTGGTGGACCTCCAGCCTTTTGTGTGGTATGTAGTAGCCTGTATAATCTTCTCAGTAAAGGGGGGAAGGGGGGCAGGACCTTCTGATAGGGTAGTGCATGTTTCAGAGCTCTCCGTCTGAATAATGCTATGGAATAATGAGGTGGGGAGCAAAGGCTGTAGCCCAGGGCTTTGACCGTCTCTGTGACCTGATTATGTCAGGGGCTGTCAACCGCCAAGACACTACAAAAGCACAGAGCATCCCATCAAGTCCATATCCACACTGATCTGTCCCCAGTGCTCCAGGCACCTTGTGAGCCAGGGAAGTCCATACTGTCTCATTAGCGACGTTTAGCATCAAGCACTCAGACAACACTTTACTGTAAACAATGAGGCATGGTCACACTGGTGGTACTGAAACTTAACTACAATAGGCTAAATGTCAAATCTAACACTAAAAATCAACTGTTTTTGCCTGTTTTCTAATGCTGAGAAATGTTGCTTACTGCTTTGGTTTCACCATGTTTCTGTCAAGTTTACACTAAGGACAGTGCAAGTGTTGAAAGATGAAACAGAGGTTAAGGTAAATAACACAGAGTGGCATGAAAGGGCACATTGTCCATACAATTTTCCTTTAATATGTGCTGTGTGCACCTGCGATAAGATGATTCATTAGATAGGGTCCCACAATGACAAGCATCATCGTTCAAGCCTCTGGCTACTGATGGAACAATTCTGCAGCCACCCTGTAAATATGACAAGGTCAGCGTTTTACTGCGACAGGCGCATGCGGATAAGAGAAAGAAGGGATTTGTTTATTCCCAAAAAGCTTAATATATGGTGGGGTGGCTACGATAGGCAAACAGCACCAACACAACACACAGACCCACCACTAGAAATCTATGAGGAAAGATCAGAAATACTATACAAATGTTTTATTTGGAACTGCACATGCATACATGACAGATGGTGTTGCAGCATCTCTTACAGATCTGTTACCGAGGAAACGGTTTTCTCTCTGCAGTATTTAGTTAGTTTTATGTATAACTGATCATTCAGAAAGTTTTTTATCTCCCAGCACACAGCACTCACCTGTCCTTGTGCGTTGGTGACCAGCTGTCCAGTGGCTCCTTGCAGGTTTGACAGGGTGTTTCCAAACACCTGAGAACCGGCGATGGATCCCATGGCCGCTGCCGCTGCTACCTGGCTGGCCAGTGGATTCAGCTGAAGAGGGCACAGAAATGATTCGTCAAAACTACATCTGTTTTCTTGTTTTGGCTTTTTGCCTGTATCTGATAGGGCAGCTGGAGAGAGACAGGATGGGGAAAGAAAGTGGGGATGACATGCAACAAAGTGTTCTGGGTTGAAATCGAAAGAGGGATGTTGCTGTAAGGACACAGCCTTAGTACACGGGGCGCATTCTACCAGATAATCTATTGTTGCACTCCAGAATTGCATCTGTTTATGTCACTTGTGCAGATGTATACTAGTATAATGCAAATTTTTAACAGAGCGGATTCAGCATGGCTCAGGCCGGAAGAGGCTAACTGCAGTGATGTCTGTATAGTCCAGTAGAGAGGGCTATGCAGTCCATCATACAGTTCCCAGAGGTCTGTGCTCCTGAACCCAGCGGGAGGCTGGAGGGTAGGGAGGAGCAGTGAGAACAGGAGGGTGGCTGTGAATAAGTGGCCATTTTACCACTCTAAGTGCTTCCTCTGGCCCCCGGGGTTCCCCACGGGCCGAGCCAAGTCTCCTTACCCGCAGCAATGGCCCAACAGCATCCTGCTCTCACAATAGAGCCGCGCAGTGTGGCCATGCATCACTGTATCGTCAACCCCTTCAATACGCTTCGACTAAGAATTCCTCCTGCGTCATAATGCACTAGCACACAGTTACTTTTGAAGGAGAGGAGGGTTAAAATGACCATCTTTACCCCGGCTGTAATGGACTCATCTGGTCTGGCCTGCGGTTGTGAAAAGAGGCTCCTTGCGTCGGGGAGAGGTTGTAGAGCCCCGCCACATCGACAAGATTACCCATATAAATCAAGCTAACCACTTATTAGGGGGCTGAAAATGCACTGCTGATTTGGTTGTAGTGCAGCAGAGCAAAGTCTTATTAGGTTGAGTAAGTAGATCAAAGACCAAGAAGAGATAGGAGACCTCCCAATTACTCAACAGAATAGAGAAATAATAGAAACACTGCTTTGGAGCAGGCTGCCTGCTCCCTGCTGTTAATACTGGTTTGCTACATTCAAACAAACCGCTGAAATTAAAAGTAGAGTTTATATAAAAGGCTTAAAATAACATAAAGTATTGCATGTGTTTCATATATTGTTAAGTTTATGTCAAATACAATGTGCTGGAAAAGAAATTGTTTCCACACACTCTGTACATCTGCAGGGAATTCAGCTTTGTTCATCTGAGATCATTCAGTTGCCATTCATCTTTTATGGTACCCCACCACCATATATTATTACACTTTCTGAAATCAAATGATGAAAAAATGCCACAGAGCGATCAATACTTTTTCATTGACAGTAAAGGTTAAGCACATTAAGAATGACACTGCATTTGTCTTATGAAATCATATTTCATGTTGGTGGCCTCAAATTGGCCGTGATTGATATTGCCTCCTCTCGTCTGAAAGTCATCCAGTTTTTCCTCGATAATCGCAAGATTGTCTTTTATGTGTCCAGCAGCTGTCCTTCGGAAATCTCGACGTCTCGAATGTGAGAAAAGCTCGATTCTGACTTCACATGCAAAAGTAACATGATAACATAACTTTGGTCAGGCTGGAATTAAACGTGCAACGTTTGATAAGAAGTTCCTCAAACTTATACAGTGTGTACTATGGGAGAACATGTTGGCTAATCTGGCTGATAAAGCAGTCACCTTTTAGCAGGATCAAATCTCATGTAATAACCACGAAACACAATTCATTTCTTTGAACGTTGTTTTCATTATTTTACGTATAATTTGCAAACATTTACCCCATTGTGATATTTATCAGTTTTGAAAAATATCTTTAAAAATAAATTCACAGTAAATTCAACCCTGTCACGTAGCCTTAACTGACATAACTTAAATATTTTGAAGAACGCACAAATGGTTATATTGCAGTCTTATTTTTTTATTGCTGTCATTATCAGAAAAGCCACAAATGTGCACACACTGCGGTAATCAATATGCTTATTATGGTGAAAAATGGCAAAAGCAATATTTCGTAGCAAGACGCAGAAAAAGAAACAACTGTTTCTGACTTTTTCTTCACTCAAAGACAAACTTTTTCCGTTGAGAATGTCTAAGGCTAGGGGAAAGATCTTTTTCATCTTTTTCATTTTCTGAGTTGTTAAAATATGTTTTAAATCGGAAGAATTTTGTGTTGTTTAAATTGTTTTCAAAGTCATGTACCAAGATGGAGTCTTTACCGTCCAGCATTATAATGCACATGAACACCTCTTGTCTAATATAATAACATATTTAATATGGGGTGACATTGCTGAATGTTGCTATCAGACTGTAACTGGTACTTAGCAGATTATCATACTTATGAAGTCGTGGTTGAGAAGAAGAAATACAACCTGGACCAGCTGCTGTGGTAGTTTATGTTTTGTGAATATAAAATAAGTGTTGATAAAAGGGGCCTTTAATCCATGCTGGTGAAAACACAGCATTAAGGGTGTTGTGATAGTGAATGGGAACACAGAGAAAAGCCTACACGGCCAGTTAAGCAGAGTTAAACAGAGGCTGCAGATCAACACACAGATAATGTGATCTGCTCGGGCGAGCACATCCAGTCTCCCTGAGAATCTGCTGTGCTTGGTGTCATTGTGAGTGATAGGTTGCTGAAGAAGCTTTCAGATTTATTTGAAATATTATCATTGTGTTTCATTCGATGATAGCCCTTTCAGATGCTATGTTATTCTGGTAAATCTAGGTGAAAAGAGAGCAGACTTTATTGCTGCATCTCCTGGCACTGGGTAATATGGATAGCAGTTGAAAGGAGAGCCAGGAATAAGGAGAGGCGAGGCTGTGTTCAACACCTAAACAGGTGATTTTCCGCCACGGTGACTCCTCTCAACACCTCGGCGGGAGGCACAAAATGACAGACCTGGCCCAGCATTTGTACTGATTGCATGTGTTGGAGGAGATAAACAGTGATCTTCCAGTTTGCAGAGCCTGCATGTTAACCATTGTTTCATTCTTTTCATTCCCTGTGAAAAGGGCATCAAGAGGATTTGCAGCAGCAAAAAGACCAAGAATGTTTGAGATGTTGACGTCAAATTCATGGAGAAATGGAGAAATGTCCACACATTTTTCATGTTGTGCAGCAGCAAAACTTTGCACTGCCTCCATTATACCATGTGACATCATCTTGTCACCTTTAAGTCACCACAACTGCTATCACTCTCTGCACTATCACAGTTTAATATAGCCAAATATACAGGGCAACACAGGGATCAACAAACACAGAATAAATGCTTCTGAGGGAAAAAAGCTTGCAAATTGTTAAAAATGCATCTTTTCTCTGTACGGCATAAAGGAGAGGGAATCTAAACTCCACCACGCTCTCCATTGCCTGTTTGACCATGAGGGTCACTTGGTGCAGCAACCCGTGTAATCTCAGGAATAGAGGGAAAAATAGCGTCCCCGCAAACCGTGGAGAGACCCCTGGAAACCAAAATTGTCTGACACAAACTAACTGGAGTTTATTCTTGGTTTTGCTCTTTTCATGTGGCCCGTTTGAAACTTAATTGCTTTTTTTGTTCTGGGCCTGCACAGGACAAAAAAAGAGCAAAGATAAATGGACAAAGTGGTGCAGACACCAGCAGGCGGGCTGATTTGTCTACGCTCGGGCTTCAGCGGCGTGTAAAACTGTAAAACACTGCTCATCTATGATTCAGCAACACAATCAAACATTTATCTAATATATCAGAGAAAACCACAAAGACAATAAAAGACCACAGAGATTTAGCAAATTAGTGGTCAGTAATATTTTTAATTGACAATGAGAGCAGTCGTATGTAAACTTTTGGCTAAAAATCTTTTCCACATAAAAAAAGATTCCTTTTCCTCAGTTCAGACTGATTACAGGTGGAAGTAAGTATGATAGAAGCTGACATGAGCTGTGTCAAAGGCGTCATGTTCGCTACCATTACGCCAAAAGTGCGTCAAAGTGTAAATCAACAGTCAATAGCAGTATTGTTTCTGAGAAGAATGTCCTTTATCTGTGGAACAACAAGGAAGTTTCCCTCATTCATCCCCACATCTCTGTCTCCTCCTGCTCTTTTCCCACTCCGGAGTGAATGTAATCAGCTGTGACATGAGAAAACACGTTCTCTGTCTGTCAGGACTCTGCTAGGCTTCCGCTGACAGTCCTCTGCTGACTCTCCCCCTATTCCTCCCCCAAAACGGCCTGTCCCCCACCTCCCTGTCTCCCCTCCCTCACATCCGCTGTGCTTATGAACATCAAAATGCCATTAGGCCCTCCAAAACACCTCTGGTCCCTTGGTTAGCGGGGCCTTGCGCCGTGGTCGTGCACTCTGAGCCCTCTGAGCGCCGACTATTGCTCACCACTGGGCCTCTGCTGCAGCCGTTGTGAAAAATAAACCCCAAAAAGAGCCATTCTTGAGGAAAAATATTGGGAAGTGAAAGACGGATAGAACAAGTGGGGCAGATAACACCCAGCAAAATACAATAACGCTGCATCCGGTGACGGTCGGACATTGTAATTGCTTAAGGCAGTGGAGGGATGGTGGTGGCAGCGGGTGTCGATGTGGAGGTGACTGAGGTGGCATGCTGGGTGCTAATGGAGTGATGTCATATGAAACGCCGGAATGACAGCTAGTTAACTGAGGAGGTTTGGCTGATCAAATAAAATGCATTAACTCCAGGAAATGGATACCGCGGACAGCCCCAGAAATGGCCATATCTAATGAGGCGAAATGCAAATGAAGGAGGAAAAGAGTCGTGAAAACGTTTAAACTAACTATAAAGGGATGATGGAGTGTCGGACAGTGGCCGTCAATCTCCCCACTCATTACCTTCATGTGAAATTAACAGCAGCTTTAATCATTACATAAAATCTGCTCCAGCCCATTTGTTGATAATTGTGAGGCGCAGAGGTTCAGAGTGGGTTCTCTTTCATCAATCACAGCAGCAGTATATTTCCTCTGGTTAGGAGACACTCTGCAAGTAAAAATATAAGTAATACTACTTTCCTCTTACACAATTTCTCTTCCTGAGGAATGATCTATAATATTTAGCTGTTTCCAGATGTATTAAATTTGAAACTACTTGGTGATTAAGTATCTACGGGAAAGTGCTGACCGTTTCAGCTCGTGATGTGACATATTTGGTGCAGTTATTTCTGTACCATACAAGTGTTGGGTTGGAAATCATAGCAGCGTTAAACTGGTGTTGCAGTAAATCTGCTGCGGCTCCGGCTATGACTTTAAAGTGGATTCCTGGCTATGTTTTTGGTTGCTGTGAGAAAATGAAAAATAAAATAACTGGAGTCAGGAGATCAGACTATGAAGAAATTACCAGCACTATTATGTTGCTGTATTATTGAAGACTCTCGCCTGCAATTACCTCAAATATTCAATATGTAATAAAACATATCTCTTGATTTTAGGAGTTGTATTTCCATTGCACCGACTACATCCCATTCGTTTTCGTTTAGGTGGAAATGCCGTCTCTTTTCACTCTGCTGTTGTTTGACATATAAATATAGCATTTGAATGACTTTAATATCCTCCTAATCAATGTCCAGTGATCTTTTGATGTCCTCAATTCAATATAGGAAGGGTCATCCATGCCGCAGCTTTATAAACACAATAAAGGTAAATGATTACTCTCCACTGTGGTGTCCAAAAATACGGCCAGTAATGAAGAGAAATGGAGGAGTTTGAGGGGGAGGCCTGTCATGTGTCATTGGCCAACCCTAAGCCCTAAGATTAATCACAAGAGAGGGGCTCTGTGGCTAAGATGTGGTCACCCTTGATCGATAAATCTGCCCCCCTCCTCCTCCCCTCCCTCTATGTCTCTGCTTCACTGTCTCTCTCTCACTTTTTCTCCCAAATATACACAAGCGTTGGCACAAGCTAAATCAGCATAAGTGGAGAGATGAATTGATGACATTTACAGCCGTATTTGTATTGATTACTCGAGTTTTGACTTCTCAGGCTCCCCTCTTAGAGGAGCTGACTTAAGAAAATGCACTGTTCTTGCATTCTAGTTGAGTCTATTTACAAAACCATCAATTGCACATTCCCACTCCTAATGAAAAAGGGCATAAAATCACCCACCAGGAAAAAAAATAATTCTCCTCATAGAGTTCAAGGGGTACAGTTCAGAGGAATTTCAACTCACACAGCCCACTATACGTACATTGAAAAAGATGTACCAAATCTAGTCGCCGCAAACCACGAAAATACTGTGGAGAAAAATTTCTGATAATATTCTGCCGGGACCACAAATGGGACTTTTGACTTGGTCTATGAGGAGGGCATAATGCAATAACATTGCATTAGAAGGGTCTTTTTACAGCGTGGCAGCGCTGTGCGGCTGTATTCCTTGTGTGAACCCGGTGCTCTGTTTGCGGTCACTAATGGGCATCAGAAATTACAGGCAGTAGAATCGCGCCCCGCGGGGGGACTGGCCTCCTCAGCGGAGCGGAGCACTTAGACAGTGTCTGGGAGCCTGCTGGAGGAGGAAGGGGGGAACTCAATGTCATAGCCCTGCCTCATAATTAAAGAAACCCTATTCCTTATCCACTGTTAGGTGAGCCCTAGCTTGGTGCTCCATCTGAGGGCTCCCCTGTGGGCGTCTAATGCGTGTTGCCCCCAATGTGCATGTGGGCTGATCAGAGAGCTGTGCCTTTCTGCTGGGTGTCTGAGCTGGAAGCCCTCTGCCCACCACGAGAGTAACGGGGCCAGGTTTGGAAGAATCACAGACTTCAAAAAGCGAAGAAAATATCAACTTGGTGAGGTCTGAAACCCCAACAAAACCAGAAAAGCCAAAAAGCAAGTGCAAGGCAGGCTGTAGGTGTGATTTTAAAAGTGAAAGTGCCTTCACAGTTTTGCAAATGGTGCCTCTGAAATATGATAAATTTAAGTTTCTCCATATTTATAAATTCAGGGCTCATCGTTGGTCCTTAAGTCTGTAGATTTTCTTCCTGCCTAATCCCTCATTTGAAGTAAATAAAAGTAGTAGAGCTGTCATGGTCAGGTTGTTTTCCTCATCTAGCTCCCATGCTTTATAATTATTCATATGAAATGTGGTTCTGTTGATGGGCAACAGTCTTATTTTCTGCTTCAGTCAACAGTGCACATTTGTATTTCTAAATTGTGGAGCGCTTGTTATGTAAGGCAATTTTCTGCCTTCTTAAGAGCCGGATCTCCTGTGCATTAATAAGAGGCTAGGCTGAGCTGCTGGAGAGCTGAGGGCCTGTTCATGCTCTAAACCACACAGCCAAAACTAGCAGCACAGCCATTTAAACACACAGTTTGGCACCACATTTTTACTGTACACTTTAAAAGTTTTATTAGAAAATTGTCATTTTAAAACAGGCGTTATCATGGGTAATGGTCGGATGTGAGAATGTTTAGAGTTGCAAATTTTTTGCAACTTTTTTTTTGCAACCGTCTGCATTTATTAACTCACCCTTATTTATCTGATTAATTATGTTTTCTGACAATTAATCTCTCAACATGATGGTCTGAATGCTTTACTAAAACTTTGAGAAATATTAAAGCCACTTATTTAATGTGCATTTTTTGCCCCAAAACTGTTAAAGTTAATAAGATAATTATAAGATAATAAGTAAGGCCAAAAATTACATTTGTGAGCGAACAACATGGAATAAACAGGTAATTTTGCTATCTTAAATTTAAATTCTGACTAACATGAATTTGATTGGCTGCCACGAGCACAGTGAACAAACAAACAAACAAACAAACAATTATATGCACATGGTGGTTTCCTGCAAGAAGTCTGTTGAAAAATATCTGTATTTCTATTAAAAAACTCTGTGACATTGCAGTTGAGTTATGAGACATAAGATAGATAATGGACTCTTTCCTCAACTTAAGCATTGCCAGTTTCATCGACAAGCCACAGTATGAGCCATTGGGTCCACATTTGAGCATGTCATTTTAATTTTGATTTAATACCCCGTGGAATGATGGTGGCCCGTTTCGCTAAATTGAATAGACGTGGGGCTGATCTGGAAAATCAATTAATCGATGTGCAAGGCTCATTTAATACACATGTTAATATAATGGGAGAGACATAAAAAAAGAGACATTTGGAGCAAATTGGACAGTGGTGATTTTAACAGCGGTTGACATAAGTAAAAGTGCACTGCAGCGGAAAACAGTGACATGAGTGTCTGAAGGGGCCTCAGCTGGAGACAAAAGCAGCAGAGATGGGCCCAAGACTTGAGGAGGATGGTGGAGCGAGTGGGAGGGGGAGGAGGAGCAGAGAATGGCAAGGAGGTGAGGAGAGATGGAGAGTGCAGACAGCCGGGCCTCTGAAAGGCCGTTGTGGTTGGCAGCCGCTGACCTTGGTGACGATGGGTTTTCACCAGAGGCTTCTAATGAAGGCTGATTGCCAGGGAATAGTGAGGGAGCCAAGGGGGAGCTGGAGGGGAGGGAGGAGAGAGAGCAAGAGGGAGTGAGAAGAGAGAAGGGAGGGAGAGAGAAAAGGATAGAGGAGAGGCTCAGGTAATTGCAGCACTTGTGGGTCTGAGGCCCTGCGGTCCTGTGATGTCGGGGTGCAGCGGGGAAGAAGAGAGATGTCTGTGGACGCTTTGGTGGTAAATTGTGGAGCACGGGGATAGGAGGCAGGCCCCTAGGCTGTAATTACCCCTATGAGTGTGTGGATGGAGAGTGGACAGGCCCAGTGTGGGGCTCTGACAGCGATCAAGGAGACGACTGTGAAAGGGAGTAGAGACAGACACACAGACAGACAGCAGGAGTCTGGCGGAGGAGGAAGACAGGATGCGTCCATCTCCGCCAGGCCCCCCGCAAAACCAGCCAGCCAGACACTGGACCAAGGTCAGAGGCTATTAGCTAACACACAACATGCTGGTGACAAGACAGCCATGACAAGAGCAGCAGAGAGACAGTGCAGCGTTCTTGAAGATGCAGCTCCCGGATGAAGGAAGACATAATGTAGAGGGATTTGGCAAAAAAAAAAAAAGGGGGCAATAAAAAAGCAGCTAATTAGATGAGAGCCACAGAGAGGGAGAGAAGCTGAAGCTCCACTGGATGGCGCAGCTGGGTCAGGACGGTCTGGGGCATACGAACTGGAATAAGAGAGTTGATAGGCTGGCCTAAGCTTCCCGCTGCCACGGATCAGTATGTACTGCTTCTCCTCTCCCTGCCTGGGCTGATGTAACTCACTGGAGTGGCAAATTACACCAGACCTACAGCTGTAGCCCGACATTATGATTAATTTGATCAGTAATTTCTCCTGTTTTTCATTTTAATCGCCGCGACCATTCTGCTGTGGCAGGTCTTTCAGATCTAATTAAGATCAATTCCGGTGTAACAGACTTGGCGAGCGCCTTTACCCCGTCAAATCCCTGAGCTCTCCGGGCGTGGAGAAAACCCGCAGCTCTAATCAATCAACTTCCAGCAAAATCCAGCAGGCTCCCACAATCAGCCCATTAACACACTTAAGCAAATTTTATAATCTCCCCGTCTATTTGTCATCACTGTGGTGGCTATTTCAGGGAGCCACAGGCTGCATCTCACTGTACTCTACATGTTGGAGAGCAGAGAGGGTGTGGGCGGGGTAGAAAGGTAAATTCTCACTCCATTTAACCAAATTAGCTGCAGTAATCTGACTTTAGACCATTGACTCAAGGGGACATAGTCTGTTGCGGTGCGATTTGTATTCTAATAGGGATATTAATGAGCCAATTAATGCATTTTGTCTCAGAAATTAAAAACACCAAACACTAAAAACACTAGGGATGTAATGAAAGCTCAGGATTTCCTCACTAGGAGTTTACAGAGAATATCACACACCTCCCATGAGAAGAGAATTACAATGGGACATTAATTGGAACATAATGAGTGTTTGTCTCTCTGCAGCTCTGCGCTGTACTTTCACCAAATAGTTGAATGGCTGGATGATTCTGCGCGTCTGAATAATGACAGAAGGAAATAGGGGTGTTATCTATGTAATGCTGATTGTATTACGGTAATTATGACTTGACTTTACTGCACAGACCAGTTCCTCTGAGTAAAGCGTGGAAATGCCAGAAATGCCCTTCTGTGCCTTCAATTAAAACACACAAAAGACCGATCACATCACTGTGTTTGCGAGAAAGTCTCTGCTCAGGGAGAATCCCTGAATTAAAAACTTATGTCAATTAACCTGTGAGGTGGTCAGTGATTTGGGGCTTGGAAATCCAATCACTGACCCAGGCAGTGGAGAGAGGCGGAGCCGCTGTTTAAATCCCATTGCAGCATTGAGTGGGCGCTGAGGCTGCGGCCTGTCCTTGGGCGAGCCCCTCGCAGGGTGATGCACTCTTTGAAAACACCAGCACTGACCCAGAGAAACTAAACCTTTTACGGCCATTCTGCTTCTCCAACACACACACACACACACACACACACACACACACACCCACACACACACACACACACACACATTCCATAATCCTATTTGATGAGGCAATATCTTAATGATACCTGATGTGGCCCCTTTGGCCCCCCTCAAGGGAGGTCTGTCCTCAGTCATCATAATCAGCCTTGTCGCTTCTTTTAGAGAAGACAATCTATATAAAGCCAAGGGTCTCATCTTATCAACACTCTAAAACAACCCTGCTTCTGCCGTCTTTGTCTTTGAATTACAGATTTTAAGAAATTTAACAAAGTAGTGGTCCTAGAAATGCAGAGACTTATACATAAGTGGGATAGTCTGATTGTAGAATATCTGTTACCCAAGGCTTTTGTATGTTGATGCAAGCTTAATGTGTGAATCTGTATGTTGGTCAGTAGCCCTTGTATTCACAGTCAGACTGGACAGTGTGCTTGGTGCGATGTAGCGGCTAGCCTTTGGAGCCCATTAAATCCAGAGGCTGTTTTTCCTGCTGAGTCTCACTAGGCCGTGACAGGGCCGGAGAGGGCTGCAAGGGGGGAAACAAATAGCCCAACTCATCCTGGCCATAAAGAAGGTTGCACCACAACCCAATAAGGGTCTGACGCTGATGAATGTGACCAGGGACAGAAAGGCGACCCTGGCCAGTCTCCGCCAGAAATGAAACCACAGGGATATAAAATAGGTTATTATCGTCACACAGTGACAGCCAGACGGACAGAAGGGCAGAGATGGATGGACAGACAAAGTGACTAAAAAGGAGGTTGAGTAGGAAGAGCAGCAAAGATTAAGGGGCTGATTATGGCCGGAAAGCCTAAGGTTAGACAACCTCAGAATCCCTCTCTGCCGTGGCAGGATGTGAATCGTGCTTCTCGCCTGGTTGCGAGGTTTTGATGTGCTCAAGTGCGTCAAGACTTCAGCAACAAGATGCATATTCTAATAGCTCCACATAGACAGAAGAGCTGCCAACCCCCATTCAAATACTGCAACTTGATAAAGATCAAGTGCTGACAGGGAATCAAAAATTGTGTATCCTGCTTAAACATGGTGTTGTCTCAAGGTTGATCTGGCCAAAATCATACCATCATCAATGATACCATTCAAGATGCACACTTCAGTTATTTAAGTGAGGAATTACAGGAATTACAAATCTAATTTGTTCTTGATAATGGCATGTACATGAGTAATACATTCACACTAATTAGCTGTGTATTTCATGATGATATGAATGAGCTGAAGGTAAAGAGCCTTATATCTGCGTACAACTGCTGGTGTTGCGGCCATTAACAACTAAATATAGTGCAAAAAGTGATGCACAAATCTTAGATGGTGGATCAGCATTGCTGCTGATACTGACTGGACAGACTGGATTCATGAAATCAGAAGTAACCAGTCCCCATTAAATACCACTTCTTGTTAAAAATCTGTAAAAACACAACTTTATACATCTACTAGAAAAACGTAACATTTCTGTAAGCCCGAAAAGAGAGTTTGAATATCTCCAATTATAGCTTAAAGGAGGAAGTTACAGCCTCATGCTACTTTACACAAAAAAAGATCCCTATCAGTTGCATTCAGTGAGACATACAAATTCTAAAGCAACATTGTACAACATTTCAATGGTACATGGACTTCTAATAAGGGCAAGGGTGCCCCTGTCATTCCAACTGTGCGCTCTGAAAGCCTGCACGATGTAAGTTGGGTGAGCTGGTATCTCCTTGGGTAACAGCACTATGTCACACAACATCAAACTACGTTGGTGAAATTGGATCATATTTTATGGAGAAAATGTTTTCTGGTTTTCTCTCTGATGTCCTCCGGCTGCTCTGCCTCACATCGCTGTGATTTATAGAGTTTCCTGGTGGACAGATAGCTTTACTTGTTGCTAAAGTCATCGCTAACTGCTGCTAACTGTAACTGTTAGCAGTTAGTTATCTTAGTTAGCCGTGTGGCTAGCTGACAGTTCCTGGACCAGACTGGGAGCTCAAAAACACTGGAAGAGTATTGGTGTTTACACCACCGGCACAGAAGGTTTGAACTGCTGGGGGGGATGAGGTTTTCAGGCCATATTTATGACAGTGGTGTATGAGCGAATTGCAGTAAGAAACTTTTTTTAACTGCATTAAAAAAAAAAAAAAATCAATTCTTGCATTATGTTGCTTTAAATTGAAAAACAACAACAAAGTAAAAGAGAATCTGCATCAGATCAGTTTGAGGCAAATTCCATGCTTTCATTCAGCATCACTTTCAGAGAGAGAAAACGTTTGATCGGTGCAGACTCACCGGCAAAGGCATGGGCGGGGTGACGGGTGAAGGGAGGCTGCGGGCCGGTGACTGGTTGGGCCGGTGCGGCGGAGACTGCTGGGGCTGTCCAGAGGTGGAGGAACAGGCAGAGCCTGGAGATGGGACGGAGGTCTGCTGCTGGCTGGGAGGGGTCATGTGATGCTGGGATGACAGCTGGTTCTGGGTGTGAGAGTGGGTCTGTTGGTGATGGTGCTGCTGCTGTTGCTGCTGATGTTGCTGCTGTTGCTGCTGCTGGTGGTGCTGCTGCATCTGTTGGAGCTGCTGCAGGTGTTGAAGCTGGGAGTTCAGTGATGAGGTAGCTGTTGATGAAAAGACGGCGAGCTGTTTAATTCCTCGTTGTGTTTGAGACCTGAACTCTCCACACCACACCACACTGCTCACACCTCAGATAGAAATGCACACATGGAGGTGTGGGATGCATAAGGTAAATAGTGAGAGACATGTAAATAGCATGGAGCCACAACAAGGTCCTCCAGGGTTTTTACCCTGCATGATAGAGTGAGTGAATTTAATTTAGCTAGCTGGAGGACAAAGCTATCAAGCCTGACTGATATAATTGCTCTCTCTGGAGCCAAAAGCCTTCATTGTCACTTGGAGAATGTCAGAATCTTTGGTTTAATGGCTTAAAATCTCATAGGAAAGAGACATCCATCTTCACTGGAAGACTTCAGAAATAAACCCATTAACTAATTGGATCCAATAATGGCACGCCATTAGAACCTAATTTCTACATTTAAATTTTTATGCTGTTTAAAAAAAAAAATCTTAACACTCAGGCTGAGCCAGGCTGTAGCTACACCAGCATGCAAATACTCCCATGGACTCACAATGTCCATCTCAAATATAATATAAAATAAATGTAAAAATATCTTGGTGTGAACACACAGCTTCATGGTCATTTTTTTATGGAAGTGAACTAAAAACATCTGAATGCAGAATTTGGTGCATCTTTTATCAGTCACCCACACACACACACACACACACACACACACACAAACACACACACACACACACACGCACACACACACACGCACACACACACACACACACACACATTGTGTTAATGTGAAAAGAAATCCATACCACAGCATAGACAACAAAATATGTCTATTAAAGGTGTCAACCGTAATACTATATGTGGAGAATTGGGTTAAAAAGCAAAATCTAAGATGACCTTCACAGCTCCTTAAATAGAAAAAAGGACAAGTTTCCATACAGATATGATGGGTAGATATGTTTTTTATACCTGTGCTCACATTTTGAAAGCTCTTGACAGCCTTTTTTTCAGTCAAACACACCAGAAAATCCTTAAAAGAAACTATTTTCTATATAGCAAAATAGTCGTATGTGTGCAGTGACACAAAAAGGTTATTCAGGGGTCATGCTAAATGTAAAAGGCATACAATAAACAAACACCAGCGACTTTAAACTTTAGAATATATTTGTCCTACAATGACTTCCAGAGTTAAAGTGAATTTGTGCTGCTGCCTTTGACTCTGAGCTCTGAGCTTTGTATAGAAAACAAAAGGATGAATACAACAGATGACCATGGCCAACATGTTTTTCAGTAGATTAAAAGATAACACAAGTTGATCTCTATGTTGATATTTGACTGAACTTTGTCTTCAACTGAGGCCTGGTGAGGTTAAGATAACTCCTATAACTAATGATGGGAAAGTCTAAAAAAGTGAAAAAAGTCTTGTTCTTATGACTAAAAATCAAGATAGATTTGCAAAATAAAGCACAATGTACACACTCTGTCTAAAAGAGTTAAATTAATCAATCTTGCTTTATGAAAAAGAAGTTAATTGTGTCATTGGTTGAGAGTCATCTAGACTGGAGTTAAAATTAGAACTGATTAAAGTGCACAAAAGAAACTACTCTACTCTCTAAAACTAATTTAAAGAAACTGATTTTCTCTCCAATTCTCAATGATATAAATAAAAGAAACAATGTCTCTACCACCACTCAAACACCCTAATTACAGCGCATAATGTGTATATGATGAAAGATGCCTCACTTCAACCTTATATCGACAGCATTACGAGAAAGTACTACATAGTTTACGATTAAAATGACTTAAAACACAAAGGACTGAATAACAAACGCTGGTTCAAAAGAGTGAAACATCTATTGATAACGCAGCCGAGCAATTGTGAACACAGGCGAAGCTTGTATACATACAGAATCAATGCACTTAAATAATTTAAGTATAGTTGCCTCATAAAAGATGAATAAAACATCAGTGCAGACAAGTCTTTGATTAGTGTGGTCACTAGGACTCCAGGACGGGCACAGATGAACATTTGATGAAGATCAGATCATCCTCCTCTTTCCTCTCTCTGCAGAAGCACAGCCAAAGAAAGCCAGTAAACAGTGCACTTTTACATTTCTTCTACCTCCTGACACATTGACACCTCTCTCACACCCCCACCATGAATTATATATCATCTGTGCAAACGGCAAGAGTCCAATTCTCACTTGAAATGTTGGGGCAAGTTGTCTAGCATGCGCCGAGCCCCTGACAGGACCGGCTCTTTTCCTTTGCAACTCCGCAACGACAAAATGTTGAGCCCTATTTAAAGATGGAATAAGAGGGAACAAAGACCGAGAAAACAAAAGGGGGCTAAAATGAGATTTCTGTCAGAAAATTATCGAAACCAGAAAAGATCAAAGACGATTGGAGAATTTCCTCCAGCGCCAACCATTACGCCGAGGAACAAGAGGTACAACAAAAAATATGAGGCAAAAGAAAACAAATACAGAGGGAATATGGAAGAAGCCCCATGTGGCCTTATTATAAGGGCTACACCGCAGGTACTATATTCTTTAACAGCAGTGCTTTATAAATTCTGTCATCTTGTTAAGACTGTCAGGACCACTGACCCTCCCTTCCCCTCTAACTGGGCAACTGGCATTTTGAAGCTCATTCTTTTAACCACAGCTGTCTGATTGCTTTGGTTGAGCACATAATCCAAACGGCTTGTCTCAGCTAATTGTTTGCACTCCTTCCTCCAGCAGACACAGGGCCGAGGATGAGAGTGGGAGCTTCACTTATGATGGAGAGAGGGCAAAAGGGTGCCGGGATCCTATAGTGCTCATTATATCTCCCACTGTCTCTTTGTTGTGTTTCATATTCACTAGTTCTCCGACTGCGAAGCAAGCAGCGCTCCCACTTAGTCATCACGCCCGAGGGGTGTGAGAGCACGGGTCCCACTTTCACTGCTGTCACAACTCGCCTATGCTAATGTTTATAATGAGGAATGAGCCAGATCATAGAGGAGAGTCATACGGCTAAGTGACCAGATACAAGCTGAACTGTGGCATTTTGTGCTCCATTTAAACATTTAACAACATTCATTTGGGACTGTGAAAAACCAGCACTGAGAAGTCTAAGGCCTCCAACCTCAGCGCTTTGAAGAACTGTCTGCCATCTCTCTTTCAGAGCTTTTTTTTTTTTTTTTGCTTTAGTGCCACAGTAGAAATCAACTGTTATCTTTGACTGTCCCGGCCCCGGCTTCTGAAGTACTGGAGGACGAAGCGAGACTGATTGTCAGAGGTCGAAAGGCTAGGTCAAAGCCGGCTCATTCTTCAGACAAAATGCTATTTTTGTTTCCTGTGCGGTTGAGGAGTAAAGGGGGGAGGGGGGAGGGGAGCAGCCTGCTCTCTCATTACCAGCGCTATCTCAGTAGTCCCTGCCAACCCCCCTATTACGGCACTTTTCTCTCTGGGGCTGATTCAAGCTCAACTCCTTGTTTTCCTCTCAATGCACAACACCTACGTTCACAACTCTCCCCTGTGTGTTATCTTATATATCGTTTGTGTGAGTGCATGTTTGTGTACAGGTGTGATCAGGGCAGACGCCAAACTTTTCACATGTTGATCCTCAACCTAAAGGTGAATTTTGAGGAACATGCAGGACATTAATGTTGGAAAACTGCCATAAATCACATCACTGTGTGTGTGAAAATGAATTACATTTTGGTACCAGTTGTAGTTACACTGAAGATGCACACTACATGACATACCTGACTCATGTCATACTAACTGCCTCTGTTACTGTATCAAATTAAAAGAAATACAAAAACACCTATTGATGCATTTACGCTTTCTAGAAAGCATATGTCAATAGGTGCTCATCATATTATAGCCCTTAGAAAAGGGCCAGTCAAGGCCAACATGAAGAATGACAGCAGTGTAACAGTAATCATGTCTACACAAAAGGACTTTGACTGTCTTTCACTTTCACTGTCTTTCAAGGAAGATGGCGATCTCATCTCATGTCAGAGGAATTCAAGTTTTCCGGCCATCAAAAAGGAAAATATAGCTCACAAACCTTGAAAAGAATGTGAGTTGCGAGTTCACAAGAGTGAATAAAATCTATAGTGGCTTTTGTATAAAACCAGTAAATTATGTGTGCACGGTATGCTTTTCTTAAAGTCATGATTGTTGCTTTTGAAGAAGTTCTCGTGGTTGGCATATGTGCTTCGCCTCTTCTACTCAGCTCAGATACAAAATTAAATTGAGAACTAGGGACGGGCAATTTGGCCCTAAAATAATATCACAATATTACATGGTATTTCCGTGACAATGATATTCTTGGCGATACGACAAAATATAAATACAACTAGCCAAACATTCAGCAATGCTGAGGCAATGTAGTCTGTCTGCTTGGTTTAGAACTCACAATAGCTGCAGAGCTCTCCTCGTTCTCAACTGGGTGAAATAAGTTCATTGCATAGCCTCTGTTTGTTGTTACAGTCTGCACTTCTAAAATATTACTGGGGTTTGTTGTACATCTGATCTCTTGTAACCAAACCCCTTCCACACTACTGTACTCGCTGCCATGCTCGTAACGGCATGATGTCATTACGCCAAGAAGTCAGAATACTGCCATTATCACGATATGAATATTTTTTTCTCACCATATTAAATGATACTGACTTTATCGTGTACAATATCCTCCTGAGAACGGAAGAACGTCAACTCACATCACCCCTAACTGCTGCTGTACCGTCTGAATGTCTTTGGCATCATTTAGGAGCGCTGTAAATTAAGAGCTTATCAGAGGCTGCGGAGGAGCCTGTCAGCAGTTAATGAAATTGTCCAACGTGAGCCATCTTGTATTTTTAGGAACTGCTCCAGTCTAAACACAGCTGTCATTCTCTAACAAGAGAGGTGAGAGGGGACAAACAAGTTCCCCATTACTGCTCTGCCTCACGTTCCACTATGGGAGTCCATAAACCACTGTCTCAATTGCCTTTTCAGTGAGTCACACTGATAATTACTCCACTGGAGGTAAGGAGATTTAGACTCTATGAGATCTGGTAATTACAAAGGTGGTCAAAGGAAGGTCATTTTTACTCTGTGGATTAGATCGGAGCACTGATGAAGGGAATAACATCACTGTTTCTGCACTCGTTCCTTTACTTCCACTGTGAACTTTTATCAGTGAGGGTCACTTTGTGTCACAGAGACGACGCTCATCCATGTAACAAAACGTCCATTGTTGTCATTAATGATCACATGGTCAGTTATGTCTTTTCAATCAACTGTTCAGTCTACAAACCTTTACATGCAACTCAAAATGCATTTTAAAAAAAACAGGCATGAAAAATAAAGAAAAGTGTTGAGAAACAATAAATCAATTATCAGAATGTCATTTGAAAGTGTGTTTAGCAACTTCAGTTCATTCAATGGCTCATCACTTAGTTCAAGTAACAGTCGTCCATTGAAAATTTACTTACAGTATTAAAAATAAAGGCACTCATACTGCAAAAAAGGCCCCTGAGTGTTATAATATTACTGTATGTTGGATGAATGTTACTGATGCATTAATGTGTAAGTAGTGTTTCACTGTTATACTTCTTTTAATTATTTTTATATAATAATGAGTAGTTTAATGTCTAAACATCATATTAAGTTAACTTGTTCTATGCTTTGGATGAAAAATCTTAATCTGGAACATTTGTAATCTGGAGAAAAAAAGCAGAGCATTTCTCTTTGAAACCTAGTGACGCAGTATAAAGTGGCATGAAATGGAAATACTCAAGTACAAGTATCTTAAATGTGTACTCGCATACAGGACCTGAGTAAATCACTTCATCATTAGTTAGTTGATCACATATTTGTTTATAGTGTAGCGTATTTTAAAATATATAGCTGGAACATCGTGTCTGACGAAAACGCAGGAAAACAAACTAAAAAGGAACAAAAATGTTCTTATCACAGTTTTGCTTCACACAACCTGGAACACAAATTGGTGTTACACTGCTTTTACCAACGAGTCCGTACAAATTGGTAATCATGTTAAAGGAATGGAAAATAGATTCCTGCCTTGGCGATGGCTGGAATAAACATGGAGAAAATGAAACGTTAAAGGAACTAGTGAACTACTGAATAAAAACATTACTCAGAGCCACAGCAGGCAATATCACTGTTTCAGTCCGGCTGCAGGAGGAACTCAGCGACTACAAAAAAATATAGGCAGTTAAGATTTGAGCAGAGTCGCGGAGCCACAGGGTTTTGGAGAGTAAACCACATCGCTTGTAGGGATCCAGAGATAATGCTTTCACTTTGTGATGCAAGGCAATATCAAGCTGTGTTGTAGAATTCTCACTCTGGGGGAAGCATTTCAAAGAATCAAATCCTCTCCATGGAGATGTTACACATACAAGAAAATCCCTGTGTGCTCGATAATGTTGCCCTTTTGGTGTTGCTTACGCTAGGTTATTGATTTCCAAAGTGTGGTCCAGGGACCTCTAGGGGCCCTTGAGAGAGTTCCAGGGGGTCCCAAACAAAGAAAGATTTCCTTCCTGAGAGGGAATATATAAAGACCGTAGTACATTGGAACTTTTTCTGCCTTTTAATACTGGCTTTCCTATCAAACTGTGTGCTAATGAGGCTAAAAGCGTGCATGTTTTCTTTCCAACTAACGACTGCAGAAGTTACTTTGACAAAATATTTCAAATCAGTGATATTTGTAGGCTTAATGTTTGATTTTTACATTGAGAGATTTCCTCATTTTTGGTTTTACTCTCATTTCAAATACTACATGGACAGTGTGTAATTCTAGGTTGCTAAATAAGGGGTCCCTCGCTTTTGTCCTTCGGAGTCCAGATGCTGCTGGACTCACCCCCCCCTTAAGAAAAAAGAGCCTGTCTGCCAGGCAGGACAGACTGGGTTATTACAGCGTGTTCATGGTCCCATCATGTGTCGTCAGACCAAAGCGGAGGCCGCGAGTAAAAGCCTCATGCAAAATTTATGTTCATGCGGCTGTTTCAGTGGGTGGAAAAATCAATATTGCGGGCCTGATGCACGGAGATGACTGAGTGCTCTCTGACTGACAGTAAAAGCTGGGAGAGATTGAGGGGCTACATTTACTGCTCTAGAAATGGAGTGGAGTAGAGTTGGCCTAATAGTCTAGTTCACCTTAAATTAGATTTTAAAAAAAATTTCATTGTGGCTTATTTTGGTAACAACTTGCATACTGAGGGCTTGAAGAAATCACGCCATTAGAGAATATGAGAACAAATCAAGAATAAGCAAGTTGTTTTCAAATCATTTGAAACACATCTTGCATTGCGGTTTCTGAGCAGCTAAAGTATTGTATATTATGGGGTTATTAAGCCTTCCCTTCCTTTCCAACTTACACAGATTTAAAATGATTGTAGAATAATCAAAAGACAATGTGGGTATGAGGAGGACATCATAGGGCCTTTGTTCTGCGCTGCTTCGCTTACATATGCTTTTGATAGCGTGCCACATACCCACAGTACATTTGGGGAGGAATGTGAGAAGAGAACGAAAGAAAGTGAGAAAAAGAAATTCAGTGGGATGAAATAACCCCAAACAATGGGATTTGCTTTCCATTCTTCTGCCTCCATCTTCTGTCTTTAATTATTCCCTTTGGTTGTCTGAGGGAGCGTGTAAGCACTTTCACACAGCACAACATGCCCAGCAGCACAACACTGTCTGCCTTAGTGATGTGGAGACTTCTGAGTGACACTGAGCCTCTTGTGATTATTAATGCTGTTTAATACAACACAGAGCAGCCACTATGATTGAGGGAAAAAACAGATTTCAAAATGCATGCATTCAAAATGCAATGTGAATGGAATTATGTACTACACGAGCACTGCACTTGAGATACTTCTCGCCCATGCTACATAAACAACGTGTACACCATGAAATGAGGCCTAATGTTTTGTAGATGCAACGCTGGAAATGTGTACTTGATAATAACTACCAAGTGTGCTCTATTTTGTACACAGTGTTTAATGGAACTTCAGCTGATCCTGGTGGGATCCTTTGTGCCGGTTTAGTAGTTTCTTCCTGAATCACATATGAGATATTTGAGAGCCCAGAACGATGTATGATGAATGAAGTAGCATGCTACTTATACGCTTATCGTGCTCACTGACTAGCAACAGGTTCAGCAAAGGGCAGCGGCAGTAAATGAAATTCCACACCGGGACAATATATCATCAAAAGAAATGTATGCACCCGAAACTTACAAGCCTTCTCCAGATGCGGACAAGGTGCCTGACGGGGTTGGGGGAGGGGGTGAGGATGGGATAGCAGGAAAAAAAAATGAAAGGGGGGGGGGGGGGAGTAGAGGGGAGGGTTTTGTTGCTGGATGGGTGAGGAGCAAGCAAGGGGAAGCAGCAGATTTTGTTGAATCAGTTCTATTTTCATACTGGCTGATCTGTGTCTTTTAACCATTTCACTGCAGCTGGAAAATGAAAGTACCAGGGCTAATTTCACAGTGAGAGCTCACTGAACAAAACCCCCTACGGTCTGTGGGAAAAGGTGCTAAGTCTACTTTGTCATTGTGAATTACGGCAGTGTAATTCAGGAAACGGGCTCGTGTGTGTGAGAGAGAAAAGTAGAAAATATATTCAGAGAGGGAGGCATGAAAAGCCTTTTTTCCCTCATCGCCTGAGATGTTCTTGGTGAGGTTTACTTGTGATCTGTAAGTAACACATATCTCTCTCCAAACACGCCGTCCTGTACTGATGCCACAGGATCCATCTGTGATGTGTCTGCAGTTAGTCCAGAAATAGCACCCACAGGACTTACATGCTCCTCAGGCCTCCTACGGGACCTTTTAAGCTACACTGATACTGATAAAAGCCCCCACAAATCTGGCCCCCAGATACCTCGGCCATTAATTAAGGTAATTAGGCCCTGGTCAGCAATTAGTAACCACAGATAGCTTTTAGCAGCGGCTGAGAAGTCCCTGCTGGTGAGGGGTTTGGTTCCACACCATCTGCTGACAAATGTCACCACGGACTCTTTGGTTTCACAGACGGGGAACTGGAGAGCCGTGTTTAAAAATGACCTCTGTGTGATCCAGGCTGGCTCCCAGGCTCCCACAGCTTCTGCTGCTGCAGGATCACTTTGTTTGTTCTTGCTTTGGTCCTTTTCTCTTTCAAACGTGGAAGACCGAGCTCTTTGAAAATCCATATGTGCTGCACATGGCCAGAGTGGGAATAGGAAACATTCACTGCACAAGGTATCGATCAAAATTAGAACATCTGGTCTGAGTGTAAGTAGTATTGATTAGAGCGTAATGCTACATTGACTTGCTTGTATTATTAAGTCCATGATAGATCCACATTGATAATATGTTGGTTTACATTATAATGTTATATAAAGTTAAATTGAAAGTGAGGATATATCAAAATGTTGATGTAAGTAGCTATTTTAAACAAATATTCACAGATAAAATATTCTTACTGTAAGCTGATTTATAAATTGTTTATATCAGGACATAAGGACAGGACAGGCCATTAATATCCAATTAAATCTTTTTTTTTATTGTACTTGTGATGTAAATCCACAGGGAATCGCCAACAAAAGACCTACAGAATAAATGTGAGAAACATTCACATACAAATGTGGCATTTGTACTAATATCAAAATACAGCAGTTTGTATATTTCATCCTGTGGCAAAGGTGTGTGATATAAAGCGCTGTGAGTAGAACAGACTGATAAAAACAGGCTGAATACACACATTCAACCTTAGAGAACAGATCATGCAATAACTCACATTACTGGGGAATGGGAAATAAAGGATGCAGCTGTGCTACTTTACACAATTCCACATTTGAAGCAATCGGTGATAACACCATTTTCATTCCGGTTCAGTCCCATAAAATTACCATTAACATTACAACTCATGCAGAACACAGATAAATGTAAAATGTCACCCAGTTCTGCCAGGCGGGAATTCCAGTTCCACAAGATTACCATCTCTGTCTGCTCTCTCCCACTGCACCTTGTCTAATATTTCATTTACAACATTTCATAAGTTCATTTTCCCCTCACTGACCATGTAAATCACAAATCAATTTTCATTTAAAATGCTTGACTACAGATTGTTGCTGAAAGCTTCTGAATTGCGCCTCAGCAGTATGGCAGACCTTTAGCAAATCTTTCGGAAACAGTCTGGTCGGAAAAGGGAGCAAAAAAAGTGAGATGTAATTTCTACAAAACAACTCCAGGGCCAAGTGGTCAAGGCATTTCCTGGAAGCATTTTACAAGTGTTGAAATACCATGAAAACAATACACTATGTATTGTAATTTATATCAGATTCTGTACTTCCTCAGACTTGAGATTGACTGGTTTACTCAACGGGAGCAATAGGCTGATTATGTGATGATGAAAAGATTAACTCTATTGATTGTGCACAATTGTTGGAGATAGCTAATCAATGCATGCAACAGAAATACTGATTATTTATTATGGATATCTGTGTGCAAACGATTTTTGGAAAAGATAATTGAGGTTTTAGTAAAAAATACCCACATCCAACCTGTAATACTCTTAAACTGAACTGTTAATTTGGTTGAACAGACACAACAGTGTGCATGTTTTTTCAGTAATTACACCAGGGAGAAGGTAATCTGTTATAGCTCAGGAGCTAAGGGAACAGAAAACAGCTGGATTAAAATGGAATAATTTTGCAAGTTCTTAATCATTCATGTAATTAGAAGCTAATTCGAAAATTTGTCACTATGACATTCAGACTGCTAATTCAGAAACCTATTCTCTCCTACAACACTTCTACAAAATCCATTTAAATAAATGCATTATACTCTTTGCATACACAGTGCAGACAGACACAGTGTGTAATGTCGAGAGAATGTCTTGTATGCGTGTTTATGGCAGGAGGTTTGCAAAAAACCTCCGTCAGTATTTACCAGCGAGGGCAGATGTCAGGGTTTGCTGTGCAGGAGCAGACGCAGCCACATCTGATTAACAATATTATTGTCCTCCTCCGCACCGCCATAAAGACTCATCCTCCACTCCTTTTTTTCTTTTCTTTCTTTCTATTTCAGGCTCTGGCAGCGTGCTGTCCTGTGGCACGGCTGAGCCAGAGTGACACTGCCACCATCCACAGAAACAAACCGCGAGTCAAGAGCCAAAAGCTGAAGACAAACAGTACTACAGTATCTTACCAGACAGGAAACATGAAAATATCTTGGGATACATACATTTAAAAATTATACTGTATATTCAAGTACACCGCGGATCATTTGTACTGTTATTTTTGTGCAATTATGAAATATGTGTAACTTGAATTCAGAACAAATCATCAGCATGTCTGCAACAAGTAAAACACCAGGGGGTAAAATTTACTTACATCTCAGCTTCAAAAAAAGACATCACAGTATAAATCATGAGTCTCATGGGAGAGTCTGTGTGTTCATATGTGCATGTACAGTAAACCTGCGCATCAGCCTGAGTGTAAATCTGTGTTTGATTCTAACCCTCTCATCGCTCCTCTGTACATTTTGATTGGTGATTTTTTTTCTTCTTTTCCGTCGCCAAACTGTCACAAAGGCAGTAACCCCACACGTTTCCAAGCTGCTTATTGAAGACAAACAATAAACCACTGGCAGATATCAATGGCAGAGATGAGAACCCGGGTGCCATATCTGCTGGGACTGCCTGGCGAACCTGCCTCTGCCTGCGCTTCATCTCCAGCAGCACCTCTCACTCTCAATTATTTGGCTGCTGTCACAACAAATCAATCAAATTACCGCTCCAGGACTGTGTGCAGCTGCTCCTATTGCACCGCTAGTTGCATTAGCTTTGAAATGTATGAGGTCTACATTTTATCACTGTTATTTATTTAATGCAGCTCTCTCCCCTGTGAGTCATCTTACAACCACAGCAAAGTTAAATCATTAAAGGCCGACGTGGAATACATACTGCTTGAGAACACCTCAAATTAAACAGCGATGAGGGAGAAGGGATGGGTTTGGCCTCTATTGTGTTAAGATGGCAGATGTTGATGTGAGGAAATGTGGACCTTGCACTGGGTCCTCTTAATGTACTCATCTACCGGCTGAATGTGGACACAAACAATAGCCTATTTCTTTTCTCATCCCAAAATGATTCAACAAACACACACACGAGAAAAAGGAGCCCATGATGAGCAACTAGTGCTGCTATAACAAGCCCAAAAAGAATGCTTTAAATTCTCCGGCTCCGATAATATAATGGGTAAAGGGACACAGAGGCATTCCCACAGCAGACAGAGGTTAAGTCAGTAGCCCGGCCCGGTGATCTAACCTCTTAAAGGAGCAGCAGTCAGCTGAGGCAGAAGAGATGCAGTCTGACATGTCTAACTAGTGTGGAAACATTTGGCTCTTCCCCCAGGAGCCCACCCTTTGGTGGTGTAATGAGCACAGTGATTTCCCTAATTTGTATCATGCCAACACCCGCAACCTGCGAACGACACCGCTGAGCGTTTTCATCAAAACGGCAGACATGTCTTTGATTGGCATTGACACCGGGTCTCATTACTGCAGGTGAGTGGGATGTCGACCTTTATCAGGAAGCTTGAGTGCTGTTTTGTGTTTCCTGCGGACGAGTACAGAGGAACAATGCTCTCACCTCACCATTAGAACTCGGTTCTCTGATGTGATGCGCTGCCTGGCTTTCTGCTGAGAGCAAATAAGATGGGATATCCTTATTAATATGAAAGAGCTCCAGTAAACTAGCTTCTTGCATTACCTTTGAGTGAGTCATAGAGGAGAGGAGTAGACAGATGAGACTTTGTTCTGCTTCCTCCCATTGGGCATTACATGTACAGTGCTTTGATACAACTAGTTTTACAAGTATGGTAATCATGCTTTGCTTGTTATAAAATCATGTGAAATGTAAACCTATTAAAAATGCAGCAGAAAGTTAGCATCATATCTAACAACAAGAATCTGCATGTTTTGTCTGCATCAGTCGTACATACTTACATCTGAAATTGTGAAAATCGTGTATGATTTTTTCATTCTTATGAGCCGTCATATTTACAGACCTCTAGCATGACCCAACCTAGTTTTTGCCTCTGTGAAGTCAGCTAGAATTGTGTGCACTCTGTCACAAAAGATAACTTTCTCCCTTGTTTAGTTTCATTGGGAATTTGTTTTTACTGCATGTTTGCAGGCATAAATCATTCTGACAAATAACCAGTTACACTGGTGCCTGTGTTTACTGAGTCTGCCACAAGATGCTGCTCAGTTTTATTTAAGCAACTGCTCCAACTTTATAGCACAACCCCATTACAGTGATAGTTATTCATCACAGTCTGAGAGAGCTGCCCTCCTAAAGCTCACAGCAGTCGAGCCGGTTCCCTTCTGTCAATATTCATTCTTGCAGAGCCAGCTTTGATTAGCATGATCAAAACATGTGATCAAACATGCTGTTGTTACAGCTTCTTCTGATTTTGTCTTTTCATTTCATTTTCTTCATTAATGCTGAATATGAAAATGTATGAAATACAAGAGCAAACTGGACTGAAAAGCCAAATTTTGATCCGATATAACTTATTAAACACTGGACTCTCACAAAGACTATGACTAAGAGATTACACGCATGCTGGTTTGTAGTCTTATACAACACAATACCTCCACCCTCAACCACCCATTCCACAAGACAAACAGCCTTATTAGTTGGTCATTAGCCGCCTCATTACATTTAAATACAGCCATTCGCTGGGCTTCTCCTGGAGTCTCATTACTGTGCCTCACAGTTGTCTTGTGTCTGATCTGACGCTAATTAGCTAGCAGCGTGAGTGCTGTAAAGCACACTTGCTCCTGAGGTCGTGAAATGAGCCGACTGCTCCCCGGCGACAGCGCGGCGCTGTATTATATGTGTGATTAATCAGGCCTAGAGACCCAGAGGGGCAGGGAGGGAAAGCGAGGGGGACGTGGGGGCAGAGGCTAGAGTTGCAGTTGTCTGACAGAGGTGCTGTGCCAGCAGGCCTCATTCAGCGGAGCTGTGATGCACTCAGACAGGGGAGAGTGGAGGAGGGCCGCGTGGCCAGAGGGGCCTGGACACAGTCAAGACATTTAGCTTCACTCGTGACTTGTGTCACTTTCTCTCCATGGAGGTCCCTTCAATGCATCCCCTTCAGATAAGAGGACGTGCGAACAGGCAGTCTGTCAGTCCACACGCTTAAAAAAAGATCTGCCACAGAGGCATTTCTCCACAACAGTTTTTTTTGCTATCTCTCATGGATAGGGAATTTTATCAGGACATTGGATACCACACTGTCTGTTGGTTTGTTTAGCAGTGGACAATAAGGATGACTGAGAGGTGTTTGTTTTGGCGTTCTGACACCCTGACAATGTGTTTGTTGATCAGTTCATCAGATCACTGAAGCCCCTGGGTTGTCCCTCACGCACCAGGAGGAAGATCTGTTGAAGTGTGAGTCAGACGGGCCTGCTGGGCCCATTATCGTCCACTACTGATGGATACATTGAAGGGCTCACTGGATAGATGCAGGTTTATTAAAAGCTCTGCCCACAGCGATGGCTGCTGTTATTTATGCATGTTTGTGTCCATTAGGCTTCTACCTCCACATTTCCTCACTCAGGGCATCTGTCCATCCATTTCCCCACATGAAGGGAGCCGTCCCTGCACTTTGTGCTGCCCTGGCATTATTGTAATCTCCATCCTAAAAACACACTGCTTTACATGTAGCCTGGCATCTTTTTACATTAGTGGAGCTCTCTCATCCAAGATTCATGACTAACAGTTTTCCCATCCATCCCTCAATCTAATGGTATAAAAGAGACAATGTTTTAAACATTAAAATGAAAACCATTTACAACTATGATCAAAAGAGAACACTTGGGCATTAAAGTTTAAAAGGCAGAGATAAGTACAGCCATGTGGATGGACAGATGAGGTGGAAAAGAGATAAAAAAGTGAAGTACAGTGCACTCTTATGCAGAGGAAAGAGGCATAAAGTGCTTTTGCGCTGCACTGCAAAACGTTGACCTGTAATTAATATGGTTGTTCCTCTGGGCAAGTTGAGGATAGCGGCTTTTTGGGATACAAACCCCTGAGGGATTCTTACCTGCTCAGAAGCTTTGTAAAGCATTTTTATTAAAGAAAAAAACCAGACTGGTCCATGCCATACAATGGACGCATAGCAAGCTCTTGTTGGGGTCAATATTTGTTTTATTTATTACTAATAGTTCCTGGTGTCTCATGGTCTATGAATCATCATGTATAATTAGTGTTACATGACCATTTAGAACATCCAGCTTCCAAGAGTACCTGAACTATTTTCTCCTTTCTTCCTGGGATGTCATGTTGACCCTGTTTTGTCAAAGGAACGAGTTTTTCTACAGCTGTATCTCGACTTGTCCCTGTTTCTTACCTTGCAGGTTCTGGAGGGGGAGCGTCATGATGCCCCCTGCAGCAGCAGCAGCCACCAGGCTCTGGATGTTGGCTGTGGGCAGGGAGAGGACGAGGCCCTGCTGTCCGCCCAGGTGTCCACCTGCGTTGAAGGGGATGAGGATGGGCTGGTTCATGCCTGGCGCTGCCCCGGACATCACGCCGCCAACTGCGTTAGCCAACTGCTGGGCCACAAGGAGGGACTGCAGAAGACACACCCAACAAATATCAAACATATCATCATGGTGTCATCCTGGACATTTCTGTACTTTAGTGTAATGTAATGTCCTTTTTGTAATGCCAGCTACATTAAAATGAAACTACACACTGCCTGTAATGTGATTAATTCTGATTATAACTCAATTATGATGAAGTAATTTGAGGCAAACATACACAAAAGTAATTTATATAAAAGTAGATTCTCTACTGTTCCACACTTTATACAGATACTCAACCTTCCACTTTTTAAAGACACGGTCAAATAAAAAAAAACACATTTTCGAAGTTCTAATTCTATGACTTTGTGTTGATTGTTCATTCATCTCCTGTTACATGCTAAATATGTATCCAAAAAATATATATATTGGAGTGTTTTTCTCTTAAAATGTCCCTTATCCCATAAAATGTGCACATATTTTTTTATCTTAAACTAGGGGGCAGTTACATATTGTGCCAGAAACCCCAACTCTTTAACAAGCTAACCTGCCCATACAACGGCAGTTCACTCTTAGCTAGTGCAGGCAGCTAGTGGAGCAATATAATGGGAGGTGTGCGTGTTTATTCAACCCCCCTCCTCCTGGTCACCCTCCTGGTGAGGGAGGTGTATGTGGAGGCCAACAGTCCTCAGCCCCTCCCTCCAATGCTCGGTACTGTGCAGCTGTTTTTTTATGAGGCCACACCCATTTTCTTAGAAGGTAATCACAATTAAAGATTTGATTGAAATCCCTGTAGTAACTAAACCCTGACCACATACACTGTTTCATGCAGAAATGTGTCATGTTACAGAAGCTGGAGTTCGGTTTCACTGTGAAGTTGAATGTAAATATAAAGTGTTTCTTAATCGTAATCCTAAAATGTTTTACAAGTATCTGTGAGATGAATACAATATTATCTTATGTAGTGGATTACACTACCATCTTTGTCTATTTAGAATGCACAACAGCATAATGCTGGATGATGTAGTTGAATCCAATGTTAAGTATTTTGCTAGTTATATTATGCTATTTTTCAAAATCATTCATGCCGAATCTCCTGGAACAATAACATTTCAACATTATAATTCCTCTGTATAAATGCTGACACTCAATTACTGGCTGACTTGTGTGTGCTGCAAAATACTTGCTTTGCAGAAGCAAACAACAGAGTAAGTGCATCACATTTAGTTAATGAATATACACCATTTCATATCCTGGGATACTTAATTGAGACATGCACTGAAGCACATGTGACCAAAGTGACCATATGACCATTCAATGTGTTTTGATGAATGAACTTGTTTTGCAGATGAATTCTGTACTTTGCTGCGCCACAGACTGACAGTCAAAACACACTGAAAAAACAGGGTACTGACAGAGATCAAATCCAATCTTTGTGAACGAGCTGAGCATTTTTCTTTCACAGAGATGCAGAGTGATTTATGTTTCATCCCATTGAACAAATCTCTGGTACCCCAGAAATGTGCCTGAAATACACAGTGCTTTAAAAAAAAAGTAGCAGTACTTCACCCTTTTGATGAGGGATATAACACATCACTCTCGTCTCTTCATGTATCCATTCATTCATATTAGTTAAAGTGGAATCCGTGCAGTCATACCCATAGAGGAAAAGATATGTTATCAGAAGTATCGCTCTGAGATATTTTACACAGTAGAAAATCTCTTCAAATGTATTTTCCGAGGAAGTGGGTTTGAAAATACATCAACACATTTTTCATTGAGAGCTTTGAGCCACAAGTGGGAAGATTTGTACCATGGCTGAAATCTCCCTGAGTACAGGGAGAATGGCATTTTCATTTCATTCATTCTGATAAAACCTTTTCAAATTGCGTCAGCGTTTGAGCTCGTCCAGCTGGATTTGCACGGGAGGTATGAGACAGAAGATACTGAAGATGCTTAAAAATCCCACAAAACTACTGTTTAAATATTAAATTGAATTGTTTGGAGCAAAATAATAAAAGAACATCGCCAGCTGGTGTTGCGTCCACAGCAAAGCAGCCTTTAGACGTTGCTAGATGAGCCTGGCTGCACTGTGTTGACTCCTCCACTGTGACTTTCGTTCACAAGCCTTTAACTCCAATTGTCAGCTATCTGCTTCTGTTTTGCATGGTGTGTCTGGAGCTTGCACAGGATGCAGAGCGGGCTGACTGGTGCGAAGACCCCACCGTACTCTCAAGCTTGGTGCTCCTTGCTGACAGGCGTGTCACTGTGATAACCCTGCATGGTGCGCAACGCCTGCGCCCACTCCGACATACATGCGATCGCAGTTTAAGAGGTACGAGGTCATGTCGGTTTAAAGCCACAAAGCACGGAGAGATTTTGGGGCGAAATATCTGCACTGAGAGACAAACGAATACCTGTTTGTGTTTCTAAGATGCTAAAAGAATAATAAAGCACAGAGAGGTGATCGTTGCTGGCAGGAGTAATCACATACATGGTACATGATTCCTCTTTCTCAACATTTGCTTTGAAATGCAACAACAGTGCATAACAAATGACAATATCTGACGCTTCTGAGAGCATTCAAAATGACATTTGCCATTAACTTTAAAAAATGAATTAATAATTCGGGAGCTCAAAGAATCCTCAAAGGACAATAACAAAGGCAACCCGTTTGTTAGCTGCAAGTGACATATGTTTAATCTCGCATTTTAAACTAAATGTAATCTTGAGTCGAAGCAGCACATAATCAAAGACAGTCTTTGAACGTTTCATCTCGGAGTCAAACAAAATGAGATTGCCAGGCTTGACAGCAAAGACAGCCTCACATATAAGGGAATAACATTAAAAGACAATTCTGCAATTATCAGATGTAGCTCTGATTTATTTATCATTACAGGCAGCTTTGGAGAAACAGGCAGCTGTTAGGCACACAGGCAGCCGCAGAGAGAAAGCACTTTGGAGATTTTTTTTAAAGCATGCAAGAGTGCTTAGTCTTTAGGCTGTTTGTTGTGCCAGTTTAAGACTGATTATGATCTTCATCTGAGGTGAGAACACTGTCTGTGTACACGTCAAACTCAGAGATAAGAATAAATTGAGCATGAACATAATTAGCTCAACTCTGCAGCCACACAGCAAGCTTTTACTACGAGAATCCCGAGCATCACTCATCCAGATTTGCAAGCAGTTCACCTTCTGCCTTTTCGCCTGGTACTCTCACTCTTCCTCTCCATAGGTGCTGTTGGAAAGCTGCTCTACAGTGCTTGGCAGGCCTGACAGCCGCATGTTGAGAGGCGGTCTCCTAGGGGCCACACAGACACGCAGACTGGGTGTGTGTTTGGCTCTGGATGGGGAAGCAGCCCCACTCAGGACTGGATACGGTACCCAGCCTCTCTGCCCATCAGGGGAGAATAGGCCCTTCTATCTGCTTGGCAGCTCTGGCACTGAGAAATTGCCCATAATCACCCAGATAGCAGACTTTTGTCATCCTAACTGCGAGTGGGAAACAGAAGGAAGGTGGATTCATGTTGGGTAAACTACCATCGGATAATGGTTGTTCGAACAATATCCGGCTCTGGAGCGAGAATCTATCAAAACATATTGATCCTGGAACAAGAGAATTGGGTATGGCATGCGGAGCGCCTTTGTTTCTGAAAAGTGTTAGCTTCACAGAGACTGTACTGACAGCATTAATATATTAGATGGTGACTGTTGAGAGCCGCCTGCTGAGGCTCAGACTCTGACTGCTGCCTGCTCGAGATGCTTTCCTTTTTGTGCTTATTTCTTATCTATTACCAAAACAGCGGCTTTGACCGGCGAGGGTATCTGTAATCAGAAAAGTGCTTTTAATTAAGCTCATTCTTTATCTCCACTTCCTGCAGATTGACTCTTTCACTGGGGATTTCTCACCCTACAAACCTGAACGGCTCTCCTGCTCTCATGTTTCCTCTTTTGTTTATCCTGATGAGGATTGACTGTCACTGAGTGCAGGGAGAATGGCCTTATTAAAGAGGGTGGAGGGAACCTGACGCTCTGTGTGCGCTTGTGTGTGTTGAGCGGTGACATTGAGCAGCACTAATGAGATAGATGTTCATTAAACATCGCAGAGCCACCAGGCCAATAAATCCAATCAGATAGGACAATTCCTGATTGAGCTATTAACAGGGCTGCAGGCTCAGGCTCTTTGCTCCCATGCTTGTTTTGACAAGGCCTGTATTGTCAGCTCATTACTGCCACAACTGACTTGCATCTCAAGATGATGTGTGATGACAAAATACTTAACGATTTCACATTTACAGCTGAAAATGATTCAAGGTGTGGATTACAGAGAGGGTAACCCAGGCTAAGTCACTGATTTCATTAGTGAAACTATCATGACAAACTCCTTAATCTTACTCTCATTATGGCTTTGATCAGAGTAAATATTGTCAATCTTTCTTTTACTCCTGGTGTACTGAACTTCGTTTGGCTTCAGTAAACGCTTATGTTCTGCACATGTGCGACAATGGTCATTGAGTGAAAAGAGAGCTCAGGGGCTTACGGAGGGAGACAAATAAACTGCGAAGGAGCCCGTGACAAAAACAATGAGGAGACCGGGGATAACACTGGACCGCTCATCAAAAAGAAGGATGCTTAAGCCAATCAGAGATCTCGGTCCTCCTGTGACTTTTCATGCACCTGCCTCCAGTTTGTCCAATCATTTATCATCATTATAGTGTCACACTGCTGGTTACGCTGTGACACTGCTACAGTCACACCAAACAGTGGATATTGTTCAGAGTGGAAACACAGAAAGTGCTGACAAAGTTGTGAATTTTTGATTTCATACATTCCGCAGTGTTCAGACATTAACCGACATGACTTTAAATCAAAGGTCATTTACGAAGAGATGAGGAAGGGACAATTAAAACAGCCAGACATTGAAGCATTAGGACTTTGCAGATGTATTTTGACCTACTTAGCCTAAAATGTTTTATCGCTGGACCTGATTTGGAAAGCTGTGTCTTTGTGTCTGGTGCCCCCTTCCTTCTTGCCTTCTGTAGGTGGAGCAGGTGGTTAAAGCTGATGAGGCTGGAAGCTCGTTGCCTCAGCCTGTTCAGTGTTTCACAGTAATTTTTGGAGGTCAGAAGTCAGTTAGAATAGGGTATGTAGGTATGGAGAATAAAGAACTTGTGGTAACGAAAGAAAACCAAACGAGAAGTTCTGTTTTAGGAGGCAGGTGTTTCCAAACTCACAGCCAATAAAAGGCTGCCTTGGCATTTACAGTATAATGCAGTATGATTGATGATGATTGATGATGATGAAAAATGAATCAATCTACTACAAGTGTGGAAAAACTGCAATAAGATCACTGTCAGCACAACTAACAGACCACTATGACTAATGGGATTCTCTACACACACATTATTTCACATTTAAGGGGGGCGGGGCTCATTTGGAAAACAGTGATGTCACATACTAACATGAAGGATTTTGCAATATTTGAATCTGATGAGAGATAGTTGGTTGTTTTGTTTACTGTCAGTCCTTAAGTCATTTTATGTGATTTCTGCGAGCTTGAGAAGGCTAACTCAATGTTTATAGCTGAGTATGGGAATTATAACTCTTTTGTGAACTTTTTTAATGTCTCAAACAAAACATGAACGGTTTGTTGCAGACCCCCTCACTCACCTGAGGGCCCATTGGGTATCCTGGGTGGGACTGGCCCAGCTGGCTCTGCTCAGAAGGACTGCTGCTGGCGTCAGACTGGACCGAACCATCACGAGCTCCTGGGAGAGCAACAGGCAGAAAAGTAGAAAGAAAAAGACAGAACAAAGAGCCCACCTTAGATCAACACAGACAATATAAGTAGATCAACACACAACACAGACCACGTTGTGATAACACAGCGCAGAGTGTCGCACAGTGCAAAGGAGGGCAGTTGGGAAAGAGGGGGAATTTGTATTTAAGTGCTTTATCAATAACCGCTGTAGCACTGAATAAATTACCAACCAGCGGAGAGGCTCATTGATGGGGGATGATGCATACTGGCGGGTCCCCGATGGCCTAGATTACCGCTGAGAGATAGAGCTCCACCACAAACGCTGGGGCCATATTATTCAGCCATTTACATCACTGAGTATCACTCATCTAAACCCACTCCCTCCCTCCGCTCTGAGCCTGCAGCTACGAGACACAATTAGACCTGTTTGCTATGAGGGCAGAGTGGAGCGGAGCAGACAGGGACATGATAATAAGCTTGCTGATGGCTGCAGGGAAAATAAAGGACACTGACGATTGGATATTATAGCAATCCCTATCTCACAGAATCTCTCGGCAGAGCACCGAGTGTGGACTGCTCTAAAAGGTCTGAAAGGCTGCTTTGACCCTCACCCTCTGACCTCGGTGATATCGAGATCGCATGATGTCTCACAGTTGACACAAAGGCTTGTGGAGTGCAAAGACGAGTAAATCTTGCAGAAAGAACTGTCAGAAAAATGAAATGTCGCTTAGATGTCCTTCACCAAAATGACTGTCTCAAAGAAAAATACAGTACCACCTGACTAAAAATTACTTCATTTTATTTTCTGGGAGTATCCATTCAAAAGACAAGAAAACTAAAAGCTGGATGAATTTAATGCGAAGGCCACTTGCATCTTACTAAAACAAGAATGCGCACAAACTTCAACCAAGACAATAGTCTTATGAACCCGGACAAATAAATTTTCTAAGAGCAATTTTTGTGGCTGATTTTGTAATTGTTCCCACATTGTAATTGTTCCCCACATGCAAAACAAATTGACAAACACTCTGTAAACAAGGCGCAATAAACAAGGCAACCCTACATTGAGGAGACTTCAAGAAGAGAGTTGAAATGATGCTGTTAGAGGATGAATCTCTTCTGAATAAGTTGGTGAAGGTGAGCATGTAGCAAAAACTATGTGTTGTTATAAATCCTGTTCCCTTTCTGACGCCCTGTCAATGTAGTGGATAATATCCACTCACTGATTCATCTGGCTCATTCATGTCCGTGCCAATGACAACTTCAAGCCTTTTATTGATGCCTACTGCCATGTTTTACAAAATTAGCCTCAATCTAGGTGAATATAGCAGTCCTTGAACGACCTTGAAGCAGTTATTCAGCCTTTTCATTTGAGGCTTCTTTATCAAGTTGTCTTTTTTGTGTATTTTTACTTTGTATGACATTTTGTACACAGTACCATCCACAATGTTCAATCTTCTTCCTTGGATTTTTTTCTCTGATTGAGTGTTGAGTCTGTAGAAAGCACAGTGTTGCTGTCCTGATCATAACCAGTCACTGTGATAAGATTATTTCTAAACACAAATATGCAAGAGTATAAATTCAATCACCATACTCATAGTGTTTGTATTAATTAGTGACAGAAGGCTAAAAGTGTTGTTTTTTTGTTAAATGCCTTACATAATTAGCTTAAAAGCCCCAAAAATCTAATTTCTCATTTGGCTTCTTTGAACAAGTGATGGAGTCCTACGTGAACACAACATTTTGGTTATTTCAGATTTCTGTATTTTTTTATTTAGTCTGTGCTCCTCGCACTGGTTTTCAGCGGGATTCAGCAACATTTGAATCAAAATCTGAAGATGTGTGTGGGTTGTTTGCTTGTGTTGTGAGGTGGCTTTAAGTATTTGAGTGAAATTCTCCCAAATGGTTTTTCTGACCTTCGACACTGATGGCTGCTTCTTTAGACACATACATTTCATGTTTCCGGGAAATGCATAAGTTTTCGAACCAAGTTTCCAGAGGCTCCACAGATCCAGTTATCTTATTAATATTTGCATTTTTTTTTTTTTTTTGCATCCAAATGCAATGTAAACCACAGAGTGGAGATGGGCCAGTAGATATACTGCAAGTGTTAAATGTACTGTAGAGTTCTTAAGAAATTGCACAACATGTGGTGAATGACGCTCTTTTGTTCAATTCTCTTAAAAAAGCATTAGCAAACTTCTAATTTTTGATTAAGACTTGAAATGTAAAGAATTTATTTAAGTGCAGATGAGTGCCTGGAACTCTTAAGTCAATTTACAAGCACAATACAGAGTTAATTTATTTCAAAAACGCCAATGTGATCATTTCACAAAAAGGTTATGTGCCTGTATCTGTAATTTAATAAGCATGACTTTGTTTTGAAGGTATGATACAAAAAGTGAATAAAACATCTTTTTCAATGTACTGTCTCCTTCATAAAACAGCTCTTCCCCTGAATAAAGAGGATTTTGTAGATGAAGTCAAGCAAACCATGTGGAAACGCGTTTGAAGGCCACACAAGCTCGTTAAACTGCACAATGTTGGAAACGAATTTAAAAAATGTAATCACATTTCCACTGTGAGATCGATTTTCTTAAATGGAATATTGCAGCTTTTAAATGAAGAATAAAGTCCTGGTGTATTGTGTCTTTTTCTTCAAGGATGAATAGGCTTTTTCTTGTTAAACATACAGGGCATGCAGTGGTTTCTAGTCCTTTTATAAAAGCTTCATACAAAGTGTACTATTGAATAGCTTTGCCAGCCAGATCTCATTGCCTGTCAAGTATATTTATGCATTACATTTTAAACTCCCCTCCGCCAACTAAAATCATTTCATCTTTACATAAAATCCAAATAATTGGTGAATGGCATGACCTAAGAAACCTCAAGCATTTGATGGTTGATGTGAAAGCCCAAGGGGACGCCTGCTTTTCTAGCTGGTTTCTACCTCTGGCTGGCTGGCCCTGCTTCTCGATGAAGGTCCACATCCTCTCGCTTATCAGCCTCGCAACGCTGTGGATATTTTGACAAGCCAGTCTCTTTTCACCAATTATTTCACCCATTATGGATCACGCTGTGCTCAGCCCCACCCTGTGCACTCGGTATCTGGGATTAAGATCAATGCGAACATACAGGAAATATTTTGTGGCTGTATTAGAGTCAATATAAAGCTACAGATAAAGAAAATTATCATCATAATCTGCTGTATAATTTCACATTTATTTTGGGGAGCAGACATCATGAGGTCATACATTTCTTACTGGATTTAATTAGAGGCATTGTCTCAAAGCACTTAATTCTCAATTTGGATGTTATTAAATTAAAGTAATTTCTTTCCTGCTGACTTGAAACAGGCTGATTTTCATTTACAGCAACTCAAACTTTCCCACCATCTCCAAGCCAATTCTCTAAATGCAGCTGCCACACTGTGATAACAATAACAAACCCAGCAGTGCTGCTGAAGAACTTTTACACCAGTGAATTATCTCGTTATCGTCATAACAAAGCTAATTAGCTAAATTAAGATATTCAGCTATAATGAAGGCATGAGACTTTATAACATCATCAAGAGGCACAAACAGTATGGCTCATGACTGCAGTTAAGATATTGGTTGTGAATAATGTATTCTATCTGATAAACAGTGTGGGAGACTTTCTGAATAACGATTCTTTGATCCCTTTCATTGCATCATTTCACAATAACTTAGAAAGCTTCATCGCCTTGCAAATATCTGTAACGTTAACACGTTTATCGCAGGGGAAAAAATCGATAATAAATAAATACACATGCACATCTTCCCCCAAAGGATTTGTGTAATTTCTTTAACTAAATTAAATAGCTGACAGGAGAAATATCCAGGGAGTCAATCTTCAATTCTTTTTTATTACTAGAATCTTTGTACATGTTTTGCTTTTCTTTAAAAAAAAATGTACTTATCCAGTGTGAATGATTCTTAAATGGATTTCCAGACAGAAATTAATACTATATACAGGGAAAAAAGAGAAACTTTAACAAAAGGAAAAAGTCCTTTGATGCTGTGATTATACGCAGGCTACACGATGAATAAAATGAAATGAATGGACGTATTGATGTGAGGAGAGATGAAAGTAGAGGCCAAACGGATGAACAAGCGACACACATACAACATAGCTTTACATTTATCTAGGACATTCAGATTTCATCTCTGTTTTGAATTTCCTGAAGTGTTTAATTGCTGTTGTAACGTACAAGTGCCCTTAAATCTCCACTCTGAATAACAAAAACACTCTTCAGTCCTTAAATATAAATACACGTATGCTTTTCATGGCCTTGACTGGAAGCAAGAGGATGAATTTAATCGGATGAATCAAGTCGTACGTATTCCACACTCATACTGACATTGACACGATATTTTCAGTGAAATCACTTTAAATAACAATATTTATTACAGGGCACACAGTGCAATTTGCCGTGACTTATGTCATGGAAATACTGACAATATCCATCACTATATAAATTCTCATTCATTGATCACCAAAGTGGCCACTGGAGAGCGACTTTCAATGCCACACAAGGCACAAGGTCTTTCTATGCCGTGTGTGTGTGTTGGGTGGTTTGGGGAGGGGGCACAAAGAGCTATATTTATTTGACTTCACTCGGCCTGTCTTAATGCAGGGTGCCCCAAGGACTACACCACAAAACAATTAGCCTGGATTTCATAAAGCAATCAGCATGCCACCTTGTCTAATGCAACCGCTTCATACATTGACAGTCTGAATAAAATGGGTGTTATTGAAAGCTTTGTGTTCATGTTAGCTTTCGCCTCAGTGCGTTCATGAATCAATTTTTGCCCATAAAAGAAGCTTTAACACTTAAGCTATTTTAGTGGAAATGCATTATGTAAGTTGTCAAATGTACGAGAGAGGCCTGGTAACGATTCAGCCTATTCAGAATGAACAGCCAACCCCCATTTTTATAATGGTCCTTTTGAAAATGTCTGGCTGAGTGCATGTGTTTGCTATTAAGATGTTGTCAATCATTTTGCCAATGAAATCTAATCCATGGAAAATAATTTCACATGTGAACACGTTTAAAAAGACTGAAGATTATAAGTTAATTAAATTCTTAGTTGTTATGATATACCGAATTATCGAAGCAGAGGTAATTATAGCACAAGAAACATGCATGCACAGTAATACAATCTTCATCATCAAATGTGTGTCGTGCTGTTGATGCAGAGGGTTTGTTGGACAGCCATCTGTGAGCTGCTGAAGCATAAAGAATGGGCCAGATAAACAACAAGCCACATCATACATGAGGTTTAATTCCATCAATACACAACCAATTGCCCCAGACTGTTTGACCATTGATTTTGTTAATACCACTCGGAAAGCTGATGTGACATTGCAGAGAGAGCTGAGATAGAAAGAAATGGCGAGTGACAGATGATTTCACTTTCATTTTTCTATCTAAAGCAGCCTGGAAACAAAGTTGAAAAAGTAATGTTGCACACAGGCAGAGTTGGGAACTGAATCCAAAATGCCAAGGATCATCTACCCATAAGAAAATGTGAATTCTGTTCCGGTTATTGTTTCCTAAACATGCAAACCCTTTATTATTGCACGTGGCCATTTGTTGGGACTTACATCACGCATCAATGCAATAGCGTGTAGGTGATTGGCTGTGGGGCGGGAGCTAGCGAGGAGCGAGTGGTCGAGCAGCGAGGATGAGCGAGCAGCAGCGACTTGCGGAGCCCAGAGGAAAGCAAATAAGAAAAAGAAGATGAGAAAAGTAATGTCAAGAGACTGTAGATGAGTGAAAGGTGGGTGTTTGCGCTGTGAGTAGCTCAGTAAATATAGACGCAGTAGCTGATGTTGTGTAATTAGCCCATGGATGTATTGTAAGAGCTCTTTTATTTCATTTATTTGGGACATAGTTGTTGTGTGACTTCTGTTAGGTAGAAATACAACCTCAGTGAAGCCACAAAAATAAGGCAGGAAATTGTTATTGATCATTGATATTAAAATACATAAAAAAAACACAAGAATAAGGGTTTAACTAAATCAAACTAGGGCACGTACGTACGTATGTACATACAGGACACTGTACTGTATGGAAGACAGCAGCAAATAATATGCAATGTGGGCTTTAGAGTGATTTACTTAACTCCGTGTAGAATGCAAGAGAGCCAAAATCACCAGTGATTTAGCCCAGTGTTTCATTACTCCCACCAAAGCCCTCAACAATAACACAGGGCATAATCTGCTGCCAATAACTCCAGGTGCTCTTAGTCAGATGGCTCCCTCTGGGCTGGCAGGGAAGTAATACTCTGTTTAGAGGCTGGGGTGGAGAAGCTGCTAAGGATAGCTCAATAGTGTTTCTGGGGATAGAAAATCACCAGAGACTGACTTTTGAGTGGCTGCCTGTAACACTATTAGCTACATTATGGCTACTGCTGCTGCTAGGAGGGCTGCCATTTCTTTAATTAAGAGCCCAGCGCAGGGCAAGAGGGAGAAGAGGCCACGGAGATCTCTCCGAGCCCCTAACATTAAAGCCTGATTCGTAAGCGTGCAAGGGCGTAGACCTTACAGGGGAGAAAAAAAATCTATCTCATTCATTATTCTGGCACAAAGTGGAATTATGGAGTTAAGGAATTACATAGGAGGTGGTGCCGTGGAGTGTGCTGAACAGAAAGGATTTTACACCTCAGCAGTTCTGTGACTATTTCTAAGGTGATTTTAAACCACAAGCACAGGAGGGTAGACACAGAGGACAGAAGATGAAGGAGAAGAAGAAGGGCAGGCGGAGAGGAAATAGATGCAACGGTGTAATAGATGCCTCCACTGGCTGAAGGTTTTCAATATAAACAGGAAACAGTACACTTCAGTTTGTAGAAGTAACCCCCCAGTTTCTGATGAATGGGTGGAGAATCTGCATGCAAACGATGCTTCAAGCAGTGAGGACCCTGTGCTCCAACACTTAAGCTCTCACTCGTGGCCACAGGTCTTCACCAAAAGGCTCTTTGACATGAGAGTGCTCTGCTCCAGCTCTTACCTGTCTCTCCCTTGATGCTGGAGTGGAGCTGGAAGCAGCACAAGCACAAGAGGGACCAGAGGGAGGTAAATTGGTGAGAAGAGGCAATGCCCATTTCAAAGGTCAAGAAGGAGAGATGGTGTGATGGAGAGAGGTGGCTGGAGAAGGGAAGAGGAATGGAGGAGGGGGAGGGGGAGGAGAAGAGGGCTTTTGTGTTGCATCCTCACAGGGGACTTGGGACACTTTGCACATGAGCACATCTGTTATGGTGCGTCCTCCTCATTCCCAAAGCAATGTCAACCTGATTAGCTCAGGGTTGAAAGAGACAAATAATAATCCAAATTATTCTTCATCCTTTTATGGCCATCAGCGAAGGAGGGACGCTGAGATGAAGACTAGCTTTAGAGAGCTGTAAGCCTTTTAGGAGATGCCTGCTTCACTATTGCTCCTCCTCCTAAATTACTTAAATGATATTTGCTCTAAATGGGATTCTGCTGCCAGCAGCCTGTGACCATGCGCTGAATAAAGGCCTTCCTCTCACACTGTGTCTCTGTATAGACCAAAGGCTCTTGTGACTACGGTTGAAATGATCATCAATTAACTAACTCAACAGAAAATTAATCAATTTTGATAACCGATTAAATTCACTTTCAAGGAAAAATAGAACAGGTTTTGGTTCCAGTGCGTCTAATATGAGCAGCTGCTGCGATTCTTAGTTTTATATCATGTCAATATATTTGGGTTTTGGACAAAACAAGACATCTAAAGACACTACCTTGGGATTTTGCAGAAAGTGATGTACATTCTTTACTATTTTATAGTTTTATAGACCAAACGTTTAATTGATTAAGAAGAAAGATGATGATTGCAGCCTTACTTAATGACTTCAAAGAAGAAGAAGAAAATCTTATTGTAACAGACTCTAAATACAAGTGAGAAATATTTTCTGCATTTTTTATGACTGGTGCTGAAAGTCAATTGGTCCATTAGTCAAGATGAATCCAGAGCAATTTTTTCAATTGAATCGTCATTTCAAGTTATTTACGAAGCCAAAATGTCAAACACTCACTGGTTACAGCTTTTCAAATATAATCATTTGTTGATTTTCTGTCCTGTTCTACATCATTTAATATTTATTTTAGTTTTGTACTGTTTGTTGTAGAAATAAAGCAATATCACCTGGGCTCTGGAAAGTTGGGTTGGACATTTAGATTTTTTCCAACATTCAGGACTACGAACTGCGAACATAACAACTTAAAAGACTAGTCGAAAATAAAAAAATCACAAGCTGCAGTTGACTTTCACACTGTAAAAACATTTCTTCTTTTTGCGATGCATCTGGTCAACTGCAGGACATTTAGAAGCAGCCAGTGGGGTGTGAGGGCAGTCCAGTGTGTGTGTTTGTGTGTGCATGGAGGGGCCAGACACCCACATGTCACGCCTGACACATCAGCCTGGGCCCCCCAGGCTATACGGCACTAATGCTGCCTATGTCCCACTTTCTACCCCTTGCCCCTCGAAGCCTCCTCTCCTCCCCCTTCCTCACCCGTTCCTTCTGTCATAGGGCTATAATAACAATGGATCACAGTAGTGCTGCAGCACAGGCTCAATCACTATAGGATAACATCAGGTGATACCAGCTGAAGAAGAGTACATCTTTACCTCCACTGAACCTGAGCTTAACAGAGTTGATCCAGAAATGAGTTTATCTGAACAAAGGCCTGTATTAGTTGCTACTGTGTTCCCCTGTTGCAGTGATGCTTACGGAACTGAGTGAGTAAAGGTGGAAACAAGTAAATAATCATGTAGCTAAAAGACACTCACCCCACCCACCCCTCCCAGCACATTATTCTTGTGGAGCAGACAAATAGTGGAAGGAGGGACGTCAGGAAATAGTATTGCTTTGAAGCACATAACTCTATTCTGGAGAAAAGAATCATCACAGTGTTATTCCACATCCTCAGATATAAAGGGAAAAAACATAATAACTTCTCGATAGCCTGGATCTCTACTGCCCTATACTGGCCCCCCCTCTCCGCCCGCCCACACCCCTGCCTCATCCACCATACACCCACTTCTCCTGCCTCAATCTTTGGTTTCAAAGGAAGCGAATCAGCCAGAAGGACAGAAGGTTATGCATTAGTACTGGTCATTGCTCAAAGAGCGAGCGTTATAAATAATAAAGGCTTGTGAAGGACACAAGGGCTGTGGGATGCATCTCTGGTTCACGCCACACAAGTCAAAGACAAGACTGTAATTTCTATTCCGAAAATGTGACCCTTGCAGCTTCAATTACATCTCAACAACACCAACCGTGTCCGTGCCAGGAGATGTGATGCCTCTTTGTTAGCTCTACATGAAAGGCTTATTGATATTTGTTATGGAGCGCATGAGACACAACATATAAGTTTTTTGAAAACGATTTCCCAACTTAAAGAAAGTGTATAACTAAAATGAATGCATATTGAAATTCAATTTATTTTCTCCACAGCAATCCACCTACAGAACTTGTAATATGCTTTTCTTTGGAATACTTTCTAGTCAAGGCACAAATAATCTCCTTAACTTTAAATATACAAACAACAGGGGGAATTACATTGTCAGTTTTTTTGAAGTTCTATGTGTTGCTGAAAGTCACTTCTGCATAACCAAGCATCCGTGAAACCTGATGACCTTTGCTGCTGTTTGCATCAGAAACAAGACGTCTGCCTTGTGTTCATCCCCCCTGTCCTCTTTGCCACGCGGTGATTGTGTTGCTGTAGCCATGGGCACTGCGGGCACATTAGCAAATGTATTACACCTGCTTTATAAGCATGCATTAAGCTTGTTTTCAAGTTTGCACAGACAGCTAAAATCCCTATAATGAGATCCACCTCCTGGGGAGAGACTTGTTCTCCCTCCGTCTCCTTTATCCACTCTTATTTACTCAGCGTGGCCCATTCAGCACTGGGTTTGCGCCACTTTATTACTTAACCTCACCACACAACATTACGAGGCTCTTTGCATCAGCAAGCAGCCTATCCCACCATGCATCCTGCTCGCTAAGATGATTACACAAAAATAATAAGAACTCGTGCCTGCAGCAGTGTGTGTGTGTGTGTTTGTGTGTGTGTGTGTGTATTTGTGTGTATGTATTTGCAAACGCAAAAGAGAATTTTGCACGAAAGACAGTAGTGTTGTCCCATATCTACACAATATAACAATACTATGAGGAACACTCTGACTATCTTAAATATTTTACTATACAAAAAAATTACATTTTGGAACTTAATAAAGAGAAAGAAAAATGTTTGCAAGCTATTCTTGAGACTGTCTCACCAAAGTCCACTATTAGTTTACATTTTCTGTAATGAAATTGTAATGCAATGAAAAAACGTGTCAAACACAGCCCACTGAAAAATACAGCAGACTGAGAATGCAAACTGACATCTTTGACTAGAATTTGGTTGCATATAAATGAAATAGTCTAGGTGGAATTCTGAAACTGGAACATAAACTCGAAAATCTGTGTTAAACACACACTAAATAAGGAAAGAGTTGATGAGACTTTAGCATTGTACAAGTACTTTAAAGCTACATATAAGGAGAGGTACTGTAAAAAAGTACTCTCCAAAATAAATACAGTAAGTAAGCGACACTGACGCTCTAATTAAGTTCACTAATCCAGTAATCTGATTGCAAATGCAGCCTAATAAGTGTGGAAATACACAAAAAGAAAGTGCAGCATTACAGCAGATGTGGCATTCGGTGTGGACTTTTTGTTCTGAATGACCTCCAATACCAGGAATCAATGAAAGATTCATTTTGGGGAAGGGGGGTCTCTAGGTGACCTTTGTGAAAATGTTCCACCATTTTGGCAGAATCCGTATAAGTGCAGACCATTTCATGTAGACAGTAAGTGTATGAAATGAGTGCTCCTGTCGTTCCAGCCTGGCTCTCTTTGACAGCATGATGATAGAAGCGTCACATCCTTGGGAGAGTAAATGCAAACTGACAAGAGATGAGCCTTTGGTTGCTGAATATAATACGGAATTGTGCTCTGAGTGTCTTATTATCTTGTCTGTTGATGTCTGAAAGGGGGAGATTTGCTTGAGAAGAGAAGACAGAAACTGCACGCATCCAACACCATCTCGTCCTTTGAAAAAATTGCTTGCCCTACTAACCACAGCTTTCCCACCTAATGTCCACTTCTACTTGGAATAAATACAAGGCGGCAGGATGTTTGTGGTGCCTCGTAGCCCCTGTTAGCTGAAGTGGAAGACTATTTGCACAGGCAAGCTTTTAGGAGGAGAACGACCCTTTCACCACTGCAGTAAGCATGTGGTGGGTGTAGAAGGTGGACAATTTACTGTAGACAAACATGACCGCTACTGTCATTGTCTCCCACTGACTTCTTCTTCTCATACTAGCACAAACTAAAGTCATACATCAACTCTGCAGGGAAGAAAACTTGTGGTAGGCTCTCTAAATACGAAAACACATTGTAATTGCGGCACAAACTAGACACGCCTTTATATCAAGGTTCATAGAGTGACACCAAAAATCTTGGAGCAATGATGATTCACTGTTGAGCTCCATATTTATCACACCTTATGTACAAACAGCCCCAGCGACAAGAGATCTTGTTCAACTCTAGATGTTTTCTTGAAGTATCTGACTATTTATCTTTAAGTTGTCCTCAGCAAAAGACTTACAGGACATACTCACAAGTGTTTCAATAACGAATCAAGAGGTGCAGATTTTCAGTTAGCCGTGTTATGAAACGCACTGTGTATACATGCGTTCATGTAGTAAAACTACTCAACACACAGTCAAGACGTCTCAATTTTCTCTGCATTTAAGATCATTTTGATTCTGCCGACACAATACATACAGTAACACTTGAATTCTAGGGGTGCAAATTAAGTCATGATTTGCATTTCCTTGAAAACAAACCAGTGTGTGCTGTTATTCTGTTCCTCTGATAAGCGTGCAGGTTTGTGAGCAAATGTCAATCATGAAATTGGAGCATTCTACCAGCGAGGTATCCAGTTTTCTCTTACCTCTTGCTTGTAAAAGGGAAGAATCTGGTAGGCTCAAGTAAGGGTTGTTTTCATATCAGTGGCATTCATGGCCATAATGTTAATTGCAAACATAATACCTTGCAAACATGAGTTTTCCTGCAAACACAAATATAAGCAAATGTGATCCGACATAAAAACCAACTGACGTACCGAAACAAAAATTACTGTCCAAAATGTTTGCTTATATACACTGTTCAGCTATGCTATTGGTCAAAATACCATCAGTTACATTACTTTGCATTGTGTGGAAATTGAATATCCTCAAAATGTCAACTATCTTTTGCTTTTACCTTTATGGCCACATGTGTTACACCAAATTGGTTTTGGAGGGGCTTTATAGACCAGACTCAACTCTCAACAGTTAAAACAAAGTTTCCAAAATGTTAACACATCGAACAAAACACTCACAACAAAGAGACAACCATCCTCATTCTTAACTGAGTAAAAAAATTGAGTGACCAATCACAATCACCACACCTTTCCCCTCTGTCTGGTAGCATTTAAAGAAACATACAGAAAGATGCTGAGTCTCTCTTCTTCGACTCCACACTCTCTGTCTTATTCTTCCTTCCTATCTCCCCCAGCAGAAGACAGGACTGTGCCATGTCTCCTCGTCACTCCCTGCCTTTCTCTGTGACAGGTCATGTGGGCAGTGGTTCCCAAACCAAACCTGCCGCTGGCACAGCCCAAGGCTTCGCCACCGGGCAGAGAGAAACCAACCCCCCCACCAAAATTCACAAGTCACATTGGAGCAGCTCCGACCAGCCACATGCAGTATGAAGACAGGCCATCAAGATCACACCAAAATAGACACTAAAAATCTTAATCTCATGGCTCCAGAAATTAGCAACATGCTACAAAATTGCATGTTTTTCCTAAGCAATTTCTTATTGACAAACTGTCATTATTTATGAGACAGCTTCATATATAAAAAAAAGCAGCAAAGCATTTAATGAAAATCAAGTGCACGTAGCACGAGACAAAAAGAGAAGCAAAAAGTAGCAAGTGAGAAGCAGAAGAGGAGTCAGATAGATGATCAGAAACGAAGAAAGAGGGAGAGACTTGATGCTTATTAAACCAAATTGCAACACTTCTGAGACAAATCCTGCAGTACACAGTCCTTGTTTAGGAGACTAACTTCGTCTTATTCTTGAATAAGGATCTAAAAGACAGCTAAACTCTTACTGATGAGGTTTGAGAGTAATATTTGGCTATCCCTCCTCCAAACTCTTATTTTATTTCATTCACAAATGTTTGGCAAGCTCAGTATATGAGCCCCATACTATACTCTCTGCCACTTGCCAGGAAACAGACACACACACACACACACACCACACACACACGCACAAACACACACACACACACAGAAAGAGACAGATCCACACATACTGATACACTACATTAACAACTCTCATTATAATCTTGAAAAACAAAAAATATGCACTGTTTACAGCAGTATGAATCGATAACCAGCAATAAAACAATTATCTGACAAAATCTCACAGACATACACACTTCGGCACGCACATACACAAATAAACACACAGTTTAACCAGAAATAGAAAAACAGACAAACAGACCCTCACAAGCAGAGCAGACAAGATAGTTTTGACATTTAAATAGAAACCAACATCTAAAGCCATTAGAGAAGGATTTTTGTCAACTTGCACCCACATAAATAAACAAACTATAATCATAATATTAAAACTTGACAAAAACAGTAAATGATGAGGAGATGTTAAGCAAATAAGGTCTTCATAAGAAGTCCTTCAAATTTGTTTTGCACAATATTTCAAATGGTTTCTCCTAAGAGGCTTTCTTCTGAAATTAAGCAGATAAAAACAAAGTGTTGGAAATAATTTGTTTAATGAATAATAAATTTCACACACGTTAAGAATTTCTGTTAAATTAAAAATACCAATTTAAATGCTGTGGCTCTCTCCACAAGGACAAATGTGTCAAATTTACAGTCACTGGACGCTGCAATTTGATGTAAATGCAAATATTCAGTTTGTAGTTATTTCCAATTCTAATGATTATACAATCTCTCAAATAAATGCATCTCAAAAAAACCTTTAGGGCTACATTATCCCTCTCTTTACAACAAATAATTTGAAAATCTGCTATGGTAATTGATGTCATTATGCTTATTGATTCGTAATGAGGCCCAGCCATTGAATTAGTTCACATGACTAAAACAGCTCATAATAAAAAACCACACACACAGACACACACACACACACACTGATTTAGGCAAACTACCAAAATAGAGTGTGAACACTCAATTAAGCGATAACTGCAAAAATAATGAGGCATGCTGATATAGAAATTGGCTAATTTTGAAGATAATTTGCAACTGAAGATACCAAAAGACCAAAAATAACTTAATAAACTGAAAACTGAAAATAAATAACTGCAAGAGATAAGCCTCTGCAATAATCTAGAAATAATAATATTATATCTGATGTGCTGATAGTAAATACAATATCTAACATAAAGTAGAGGTTTTAATTTAAGTTATTATCTTATTATTATCTGCATAGTTTGCCACAATGTTAAAATTACAAATACAACATTTTCTCCATCTGAATTTAGGAAAAAGTACATATTACTAAATACCACCAGGGCTGTGAAGGTCGGGTTGAAGCAAAGTATGCTGACAGCCAAAATGACATTTTTATGGATCACTTAAACTTTTTAATACATTTTATATGAAGGAGAGTCAAGCAAAGAAGCTGCCATAAAATACACAACAGCAATAGAGCATCACAATTATCCACTAAAGCTTTTGTTTAGTATTTAAGACATATAATTCCAGGATAATGTGCTGCATCTTCAAAAGGAACTGCAACACAATTACCTGTTGTATTGTAAATCAACTTTCAACTAACCAGACTACAAAATCTTATAAGAAAATCTGAAGTCTGAAAGTCTGGAGGTGCATAAAACACCTTAACACACAAAAATGACATAAAATACAACTTCATCATAACTACATGCTTTAAATGAGCCAAACACTGACTTGCTCATTGCACTTAAACTTAGTTTGCTGCCTGACACTGCTGACACCTGTCCCAGCACTAGAAGCCCTGTGTTTGCACCTCACTGCTGTCTGAAACAGACCTCAGCCAGCAGCTTTATGAAGGAGAAGGGACAAATGGGAGGCATGAGTCCACTTACCATACAGCTTGTTGGGAGTGCCCTCTCTGTCCGTGGCCTCGGAGGGCAGGAGCAGGGGCTCGTCGTTCAGATCGCTGTCTGGGGTGGCCGCTTTGTCGTCCGCCCGGAGTTCTGCCGCGCTCATGTCGCTGCGCAGGGAGAGCAGCGGCTTGCTCAGCTGCCCTGTAATCATCGGATCCTGGAGGGAGCTGGGAGCCCAGGTGGGAAATGGGGAGGAGAAAAAAAAAGAGAAAACACCCCTGGTTAGATGTGCTTCGGCGTCTCACCCTCACCGGCTCCTTCTCTATGTCTCTACTCTCTCTGCCCAGCTTCTCCTTTCTATTGCTCACTCATCACTCTCCCTCTCTCTCCTGCTCCCTCCCTCTCCAGCTCTCTTTTATCTGAGGCTGGTGCTACCCTGCTGATACTGCCGGCTGCTGCCTGGTGAAGAACTGTTACGGATCGCGTGGCTTTACCATTATACCCTGCAGTCCTAAAACAGTGATACATCCATCTCCAAGGGCTCATTACTACCTGACATGTGCCTCATCTTCACCAAACACTAGGCTGACAGCAGTCTACAAAAGAGGTCCATTGGCTGTGCGCTGATAAATAAATGAAATAAATATAATTCTACATCTAAAGATCGGAGTGAAAACACACACCAGTGATTATATCAATTTTCACATAGCTGGGGACACAAAATGAGATCAAAGGTGACATCTTGCAGCAGAGTCTGAAGCAACATGAACTTAAGGCCTGATTTAAACAAGAGATGAAGTCACTGATGTTCCCAAATTTTTCTCCCAATTATTTTCATTTTTTGTCTGCACTTAGAAACAAGGATGAACAGCATCTACATGATTAGAGCAGACATTAGAGATTAGAGTATCATCTGTCTGAACATCTTGGAATAGCAAAGTGAAAAATTAAAAAGAACTGAAACATCTCAGTTTAAAAATACAAAAAAACAGGTTTAAGAGATTTTTATGAATGCCATCGGGGCATTTTATCTGTAGGAACATCAAGCAATATTTTTACTTTTACAAACATTAAAAGGAAAGTTTCTGAATAGCCACTGGAAAATTGCTCTTACCTAACAAAGCTCCAGAAGAAAAGAGTAAAAAAAAAAAAAAGAAAAAGAAAAAGAGGTTTCAGAAAGTCCAAATGTTGAAGTCAGTCAAACAGCAGCTAAAACATGCCACCACAGCGCAGAGACCAGCTAGTACATGCTTTCTACTGAACCAGAAGAAGCCAGCGCAACCTTTGTGTATCTGAATGGCCACCACAGGTTCAAGCCTGAGGTTGCTTCCTAACACAGGCACTGGAGACGTCACCTCCTCCCTCTCTCTCTCCCTCACACATACTCCCTCCCTCCTTCACTCCCTCTGTCTCTTCCCCCTTGTGTCCCCTGACTGGAGAGCTCCTCAGACAGTGTTCACCCCACCTCAGGCTCTGAGACACAGACACACAGCAGCAGGACTATGGCCTTCTTCCTTATTTATGAATCAAGTTCAACCTAAATATATCTGAGCAAAGGACAGGTGACCAGCACGTATACAGGCACAGAAAGGAAAAAAGTAGGTGTGAGTCTTATCTTGCCCCTGCACCCATCAACGCATCCCCCCACCACTATCAGAGTGGTCGATGAGTTCCTGCCCAGAGGGGCCTTTTTAATGTGCTTGGCCCTCTTTGATATGACACATGATAATCTATGAAAATGTTAATCAATAGAAATAGTTTAAGCTGTCGTTAAAAACGTGAGCCGGCTGGTCAATACTCATATCCCTGGTAACAATGTCACTAGTCATCAGGGCTTCATTTGTGAGGCACTTAAATGTGGGACACTGCGCATCAATGCACCTCTCTGCCCGCCGAGGTAAACACATTTTCCCCTCTGTCTGAGCCTGGCCACACTCTGCATGCATTTGGGTCCACCCCCACCTCCTACCTCCTCTCCTTTGAGTTGCTTGATAGGTCCACTGGAGGGCAAAATTAATACCTAATTGAATCTTGCAGTCATCAAAATAATCAATAGTTTTTTATTATTTATTCTTCACAGTCTGTTGACTGTTTGAAAGCTCAGAGGGACAGGGGAGAGCACAGGCAGCCCTGAAATTTCTACCGTTTCACAATGTAATTTTCACTGGGGCAAGAGAGTTTGCAAGACCTATAAAAAATGAGAGCAGTGGTTTTTGTTACGAGGTGGGGGGAAAAAATAAAGGAAAAATGGGAATCTTTGCCCCGGCAGCTACGATGAAAAATAGAATAAACAAGCTACTGACACTTCAGAGAAGGGCAGGGTCCTTTCTGTCCATCCCTCCATCTTTTTCCCTTTCCCCTTTTCTCCTTATTTCATCATATCAGGAGTGTGGCGGTACCTCTCTAATGCTGGCATTTCTCTTCCTGACAGACTCCAAACAAGTGCTGGGAATGAGATCAGAGCTCTAATCTTCCCCTGGCCTCTGAGGCTCGAGGATAAGGGGGCAACACATCTCTCACCATCTTACGCAGCTGTTAATTACTTCATCACAGCTAGCTTTGCCTATTTGCAATCATGCCACCAAATTGGGTGTGTTTATTAATTTAAGGCCACAGAGTAATGCAATTACACATTATGGGATAACTATAATCTTATTGGAAAAATCCGTAATAAAAAGGGATATTTAAAAATTACCATAACAAATTATATTACTGATTCTAAGTAGTGGATGTTTAATGGATTAGCTTCATTTTTTAAAGCAGTAATGTGAGTTTGCGCATTTGTGTGTGTCTAAGACGGTTGGCGGGAGCAGACGTGAAGAAGGAGGTTTGTCTCATTTCTTCTCTGTTCACTCAGTCTGGCCACAGCCCAGGAACAGGTTGCAGAAACAAGAAAAAGCACTTGATCCCCCTTCTGCCTCCTGTTCACCAAACATCCCCAGTGCCCGAATAATCAGTGGTTAGCAGAGAGTCCCGAGCGTCATCAGATATCCATGCTAATAGCTAGCAGTCTTACCAGTGCTGTGCCAGCATGAGGGACAGTGGGTGAGGGGTTTCAACCTGAGACCGGCACACTCCACTCCACACACCGAAGGCTCCTCTGGTTAATGAACAGAGAAAAAAAGCCTCAAAAATCATTACTATTATCATATTGTTTTATGTTATTAACAATGATCTCTAATATTTATAAAAGTTTTCAACATGGACTGTCCACTCAGATTACCCTTCAGTTGATTTCGTATATACTAAGTGTGCAGTAAGTATACATTGAACATAATATACGTCACTGTTTTGTACTAACAGGACATGACACTTGCTGGTTCCAGCCAACCAAACATGAGAATTTGATCCTTTTCTTTTTTGTGCATGATAGTAAAATGGATATCTTTGGGTTTTGGACTGATGGTCAAATAAAACAAGTGAGGTGGAAACACCACCTTAGGCTGTTGGATATTATAACAGGCAATTTCACAATTTTCTGACATTCTGTAGACGGATTAGGGTTGGGTGCAGATCTTCAATACTTTTATGACACCAGCTGAACTGTTTAGATACTATCAAGTATAGAAAAATGCCTTGTTGTTTGGTAGCAAATTTTGATATCTAAGGAGTAAATCTCATCAGCATCAGGGAGCCAATAAGCATGTAGCATACTTGTACCAAGATCTAACAATGCTGGTGAATGGCTGTCTAAAGTTACACGTTGTAGAGGCATGCAGGAAAAACACTATGTTACGCCTAGAGACAGTATTTTGAGAGGTCTGACTACAGTCTGTGTCTCATAGGTGTAAAAATGTTTAATCAGATTAATTGATTAATTGACAAAACAATGGGCTAATTAATCAATAACAAAAATGATTGCTAGCCACAGTCCTGCATACCAGAAATGAAACATTCTCTCACACAAACTGACTTTGGAATGTCAGTGACAATAAAAATTCATAAACAAAAAAATAAAAAGATTTAAAAAGTACATTTTTTTGTTTTCCAATACCTTCCTCAATCTTTCTCACCACCAGGTGCAATTAGTGTAATAATTTCCCCTGTTGCTTCTTTTCTTTTCTGCATTGACTGTGGAAGAATAGTACACAGTAAAAATTCAAGCCTTTTGTAGTTATGCACACTGATGTTTATGTGTACACTCTTCTAACTTCTCCACTGAAACTCACTACATATTGTAAACCATCATTAGTATGCAGTATTGATGGACACATGTTATGAGTTTTATAATCTCACTAATACACTTGTGACCTGTCCGTTTTCCTACCTTGTGCCAAGTGCATGCTGGGATAGGCCTCATCACACCTGTATTAATTAGGTTTAAAATCTACCCAAAATATACCCCAGACTCAGACTTCTCTATCAGGTTTCACGTGTTCTTATAAACATTAATGTAACATACCGTGGTCAAATTCTGCATTTGCCTCGTCAGGTTACATGACTTTCTGAAATAAAAGCACAAATACAATACACAAATCAATTATTATATGCTTTGTTTTAAACTCACTATCACTGATCAATGTGGCCTACTGGAAAAAAAAGGAAGAGATTCACACAGTCATTATGATTTGTTTTTCTGCTAGAAACTAATGAGGTAGCACTTTTTATTTAGTTTTGCTGGAGTAAATTTGAATTTGTATTCCAATTTATTTCTATGGATTTAAGGAATGTTTTACACAAAAACAATGACATAAGCATGACAGCTTGTATGGTAAAATAAGACCAGCATACTGATGTTTACAGAAAAATCTTTCCTTTCTCAAAGTTGACCACATTTAAACAACAACTCAAAATTAAAATAGGACTTCAACTTTGTTTTAAGAACTCTACTGAAAATGATATTTCTGTGTTAATATATCAGTCAAAGGTCAACAATAACCAATAATTCTCAAGCACCTATTTTGACTGTTCTGTTGTTTTTCCCTATTGTATTGGGCAAACATCCCAAGACCTCAATGTCTAATGTAGTACGGTAGATGATGATTTGTCTCCCCCTTAGGGTTATTAACCAAACTGTTCCCCTCTCTCATGGTAAATGGATCTTTGTGTAGTTTTTGGACAACTTCACCAAAAAACCTTTATGCATGCATATGTCTACAAGCGCTATTAATAATTTCTGTGATTTACTCATGAAAAATACATAATAATAATACTTTGTATTATTGTATGTTTAAACTGACTAGCTAATCTACTTCTTCTGTATACACTCTTTTGGAAATGCAGACAAGTTGTATAAGTAGTGAAGATTTTAAGTTGTGAGTGTTTTGGGGAGGGGGGTTTGACACTCATTAATATGATCAGCAGTTATTCATCTCTACTCCACTAAAGCTAAAATGCTCCCCAGTGGATGGTTGGCGGGTCAGTGAAGGCTGAGGGCTATCAAAGCAGTGTATTAAAAGGAGCTCTTTGAAGCTTGTAAACCACGGTGCCCAGCAGGTCCACAACAGATAGACGCCTGTGATTGGTCAGGTGTGTGTGTGTTTTTTGCTAGATCGATTCATGGAGCTGACATTCTGGAGCATCAAAGCTTTCAGCACACTAATCTGACTCCTCCTATGAGGGCAAGGGTTGTTTTTATCATTTTCCCTTTTTTCTATGAAATGCTTAGAGGGGCTCCTGCATGCTTATAATATGAGAGTGGGCAAACCATGTGTTTTAAAGATTTGAAAGGCAATGAAAACGTATTGAAATCAAGCTCAGACACTGTATTTATCAACCAATAAATAATGTAAAACTATAGAGAGAGCAGCAGAGAATCACAGGGCCATCCACTGGGCACACCACCGGCAGCAGAGTAGTGACACCACAGAGATTCACACACCACTGCTCCTCAAAGTCAGCTTCCCTTCACATTGTCTCTGGAGACCTGTGCCACATACACACTCATGAAAGGTGTGAAAATCTGATTTCCCAAAAAGGAACGGTAATTCTCTGTGAGGGTGGAAGCCACAATCAATAAATCATTGCTAAGTAGATTGTAAAGAAAAAAAAATTATTCCCCCTTGGTATCAGTGCATTAGGATTCTCCTGAGGATGGATGAGGCGAGATGGGGGTGTGAGACAATCTCAATAAAGAAGAGGCAAATCATACCTTTGGCATTCATCTGGACTCTGGCAAGCAGCTGTCAGCAGGATGAAGAAGGACCAGGAGAGTCGACTAACATCTGAGAGATTCATTTGGCCACCAAGTCCAGGAATGTCTAGAAACATACAAGACCGATGAGTTTATCGACTGTGTGTAACATGTATGAAAGCAACCCTCTAGATCGTTTTAATGTTACTTTAAATTTGTATTTATTCATTTTTATATTTTTTCATCCAATGCTGGAAAGTAACTAAGTACATTCATTCAAGTATTGTACTATACAATTTTGTGGTAAAGGTTGCACCTTATGCAACTTTATCCTTCATTTTAGAGTGAAATATTGTACTTGCTTTAGTGCACTTTTATCTGACAGTTCCACTTTGCAGAATCTGATTTTACATACAAAGCCTGATCAGCTTCAATAAAATATGATGGATTGTTAAAATAAGCTTTACCTGCTGCAATGTTAATGCTGAATGTATGTTAATGCGTCAGTAATAATAAAATATGAAAAAATACAATAATGATATCATATTCTACAAGGGGCTATTCTGCATGATGAGTAGTTTTATGCTTGATACATTATATCAATATATTAATATTAATAATATTAACTTAAGTAGGTAAGTAGGTACTAGCAGCAACATTTATTGGAGGTGTCAAGAGTAAAAGTACTAATTATGCATCAGAATTACCCCTAAGGATGTTTTACTATAAAACTGTCTAATTAAATTATTTTTATAGCTGACGTATTCATGTATAAGCATTACTTAAATGTTGCAACTGGCTGGGGTGGTGCTGTTTTGAACTACTTTATATACTGCTGGCAAATTCATTCTAACAATGCATTGTATTTCATGAGCTAAGATGTTTTGCATGAATCTCACTGCAATGTAATGGAGAAGAAGAATTAAGTACCGTAAAATGAAAATACTCAAGTAAAGTACCACAAAAGTACTTAAAAAAACTGCATTTGCGTAGCTTACTGTAAAAGTATTGGTAACTTTTGCACCACAGAAGGACCTGAATTCTGTGCTTCTTCCATCACAGCAGCCATCAACCCTTTTATCCTCTTGGGAAAAGTTTGGAAGATCAGCTAACTGCTAATTGTCTACCATTAATTTATTGGACTTGGCACCTTTTCAAATTGTTGAAGTTGGTGTAATAAAAACTCTGTGAAGACATGATTTGTGGTTTAGAGAATATCCTACCTGTACTTGGCATAGTTTGATTTGTAGACCTTGAGCTTTATTCTAAAGAAAAAATAGGCTAACGGTTATCTTAACTTATAGTTAAGGTGAATTTTAAGAACGGACATTTTTCGAGAAACTTGCTAATGAGTTAACTCTCTCAAATATGACTAAGGTGAAAAAACAATGTTGAAACCAAGCAGAAAGAAGTTTAAAAGGCGGAAAAGCTTTAGACAAATGCAAATACCAGGGTGAAAAGCACAGCTAACATCGCAACTGCTGTTTGTCGTTAATTGTCGCCTCTCCTCCTTTTCCACGGTTGGAGTCGACTTTTTCTACAAAAGACTTCAACACCCACAATACCTCGCGCCATGTGTCAGTCATGTGATTTCACTTATGACAGAGGGAGCAGGCTTCGACTACAAACATCATTTTGTTGTATAGTGGATGATGAGTTAAGATGAAGCAAACCTAATTGCCGTTTGTGGACCTTTAATATGCATTCTGTTAACGCGTATTGAGACATTAAATCTATTCTTTTCGGATACAGCTAGTAATAATGGCGGAAGTGGAGGAGCAGGTAAGCAATGCATGCTAATGTTAGCTAACCGTTAATGTTGATGTTGTACGCGTATGTGCATCAAAATAAATAAGAAGTGTGATCGGTGAACACTGTCAGCTGCCTTTTGATTTGATTTAGCCTGCTATCTAATTGTTTCTGTGGCTTGGAAAGCGTACATTTGTTACATATGTGATAATAGCTTTAGATTTGTTTGATATCTATGTGTTTGCTTTTGTTAATTAGATATTGTAGCTCTTGTGCCCTGGCTAATCTCCACAGTCTGTGTTTGAATTAAATTAGTTTCTAGTTTTCAATGTGGCACTTCTGTATGTTTTAGTACTTAAATACATTAAGGCAGTTAATGAGAGACTGTTGAAATCCATTCAAAATATCTCTTCATTCAGGGCAGAAAACAAAGTGAGGAATTCACAGATGAGTCTGAGGTAAGATACACATTAACTTCACCTTGTGCTGCTCTTTCTGTCTCCTACAAGCAGATGTGAGTGTTTTTATAAAGGTAAATTTCAAAAGTTACACTTAAAATGTCTTGCAGTTGCACCAGTGTGTCGATTTAGAAACATACCAACAGCAGCATATTGCTGATGACAGAGGTGTGCATATTTCTGTCAAGCACCGGTGATTTTTGCACTGAAATACAGCTCGCTGCCCTCTGTAAGGACTATAATACATAGCCAGCTTTTATCAAAACTGGCTCGATCCCAGAAGGATCTTTGTCAGGTTTTGAGAGGTGTCAAACACTCATGAATTACAGATAGCTTTCCAGATCCATCAATATTATGACTGAGCTTGTGCATGTTACAGTACACTTGTGCTTCTGAGAATCACAAGTAGGCTAAATAAAATATAGCTTTACACATCAGCCTGGCAGGAAGGAAGGAGTTTGTCTGTATAGGAAGCAGACAATAGGATGAATTATCAGCGAAAGACTGCAGCGGACGCTTGCACCTCTCAGAAGAAAACAGTTAAGACTGAGCGAAAGGAAAAGGGGAAAATCCCAGTCTTGTAAATAGAAAAAGCTCTTACATCCTGTTTTCTGTCCATGGACAGTGTGTTCAGTGCTGTTGGATATTGACACTCACAGGGGAAAAAAAGCACTAGGGACTGTGAGATTGTGTCTCCTCCAAGTGGTGGCAAGAAGCTGATTATTTACTTAGTATGCTGCGACATAATGTAGCTCGCCTTGTGTCTGCCATTACCTGGTTGACAGCAGCCTCAAAAGGCAGCGGGGGCCTGTGAGCTCTACAATCTGCTACTCACGGAAGAAATGAGCCAGATAAGAATTTGCCTTGCAAGTCAGAGACATGCTGTTTACTGCCTTTGTGATTTGGCGAGTCTGATTAATGACACAATACAGTCATAAGCCTGGTTGTGAGTGTTGTCGCCTGGTCTTGTTTTGATTTTGTATTTGTTTGAAGGGAATAGGTTTTATTTTATCACAGTGGACCAAACCCTTAGCAGCAAACGACACATAAGAATACCATCAGTTGTGGAATGTAACCTACATGAAATTGCTCACACCATGGTCAATGCATTATCTTAAATGTCCCTTTAAAATATAATGCATGCATTTCATGTCGCGTTCAGGGAGCCACATGAAATGTTTCTGAGGGCTGCCATTGACCTGCAGGCCGCACTTATTTAGGGAGATTTGTCTTCCTGTTTAACCTGTATGTACTTTTGTAACTAGTGTCCTCTTCCTTATGTATTTGAGGAACGTCATGGAAACGAGGAATGATTCAGCCTGTTGTGTCTCAACTTGCCAAAAGGCAAAGAATATGACAAAAAAAAAATAAAGGCCAGGTCAGTAGTTGACAAAACAAAGGACAAGTGACAAGACATATCATCACAAAATATGTTTTTCATGTAATTACTATGATCCTAAAATATGTGTGGCAAATTAAAGAAAAAAAAATCAAAGTGTTGGTTAAGAAACAGTTTAAAGGAGAGCACATATCTCCCCAAAATCTGTCACAGGTGTTTATATGGTTGAGATCAGGTGTTAAGGCCAAGAGGCACCTGCAGTCAAGATTCTCCTCATTTATTCAGATTTTTTCCTGTTATTTGTCACCCCTCTGTACGTGTTTGAGACAGAAAGAAGTGGAGGGTTGGGTGGCAGGATGATTTATTATTCTCTTAAGAGGGCATGTCGTCCTTTCTCATCCCAAATGTCAGACTAATGTGGTCTTCAATGTGTATTTGAAAGCAGAATGTTATTCTTATTGGAGATAGAAGGTTTGGTCAAGCCTGTTAAACTGCCAGTAGGCAAGAATGTGGCGAAAATGCTACATCGCAATACAGCACAAAGACAAGCTCAGTAGTTGACAAAACAGAAGGCAACTCACAAGAAATGGCAAAAGTTTGAAAATGGGTAGTTTCTCTCTGGGGATGAAGTTTGCCTTTGTTGTTTGATACACCTTTGAAACCCGTGACAAATGCCCTCGCATCAGAAATCTCACAACCAGAATACACAGGAAATAGCCTAGATATGGCGTTGTTGAGTGGGAAAGGATTGTTTTTGAAAATAACATTTTTTCCACGCTATTGTCCCCCACCTCCAACCCAGTAGCACATAATGGCAGACAATGTTTTGAGTTGATGCACCCTCTGGGCAGCCACAGACTGTGCAGCATTGGTTATAAACTGAATTATGAGTAATATTCAGGCTGTGACTGGCCGCAAATGTTGGCTGACTGTGGAAGACCTTAAGTTTGCTTTATGAAATGACTAAATTCATGCATGTCACTGGGGATGAACGGTCTCATGAAAAAATAACTGTTTGCCTTATTTCATGCATGGTAATGGAAATTTGTCTTTGTGCATATATCTCCTGATACAAGGAGCCAGAATACATGGTTTGGCCATTAGTGTAATCCTGCTGGGTTCAGGGTCTCACTCAGTGACACTGTGGCAGGGATGGTGGGAAGTGTGGATGCAAAACCAGTATGAACCTTTCCAGACATGTGTGTGTGTTTGTATGTTATATATACTGTGTATATATATATATATATAAATTAATTATTTTGATAACAATTTTCATAATTTGTTTATAATTTCAAGAAATTTCAGTCAAGCAAAAACATCACATGTTCTTTGGTTTTGGGGTGTCAAATGTGAGGATTTTTAATTAATCAACAGTGAAAATAATAATAGTTGTTAATAGTAGTCGACATAAAAATAAATGGCATTCAACTTTCTGCCCAGATTCAGCAAAAATCAGGATCAGGAAAAAAATGGCTCATGTGATTTCACCTTTTTAAGAGTTAACGTAGTGTAAGCAACAAAATCTTAAAGTATATTACCTCAAGGGCTGAGTGATCTACGCACTCCAGGCTCATGTTAAGTGTAATGGACTTAAAGGTGCCTTGTTGACTTTTGTTGTAAACAAACTGAAGTTGAGCCATAAAAATCAAAACTGTGTATTTAAAATACTGAATTGTTTACGTTAATGTTTACCACCTAGCTGTTTTCTTCTTCGCTGCCTTTGTTGGTGCATTACTGTCAATCAGTGGAAAAGTGCGAAACAAATACAAGTAAGAATACCTGCATCCTCTCATACCCTTTTGTAGCAGGTGACGAAACATAAAAGTATTGCTCCACAGCACCACTAGTGGTCAAAAACTCCACAGAGTGCCTTTAATGTGACTTGCAACTTCTCAGTTGTTTTTCAAAAAAAGACAGAGCACAGGATTAAATGACTTGAAGTCGGCATTTTGTATATGTCAGTTTACTGCATGATGGGTTTTTGTCTATGGCTTTCAAAGAACATTGTGAACTACAACGTTGTAAGAGGTTGTAATGAACACCTTTCAGGATATGTTACAGTGAGAGCACATCTTACAAGTCTACTTTCTCAACCAGGAGGAGGACAGCGAGGAGGAGCCCAAGCTGAAGTATGAGAGGCTCTCCAATGGGGTGACAGAAATCCTCCAGAAGGATGCCGCCAGCTGCATGACCGTCCATGACAAGGTAGAGGTTATAATCCACCACCCACAAGGGCATTTCAGTCTCAAGTCCGCCATCTCAAGTACAGATTTCACATTGTTTATGTATGCATTTGAGAGATGTCCTCTTCAAAGTTGGTTTTCATCCCCTCTGTTCAATCTATAACGGCAGCCCATTCTCTTCTCACCTTCCCCTGCTGTTCCTCTCAGGGAGGCACATCAGAAGACACCAGGCGCCATTGTCTTCTCCTCTTTTTATTCCCACTCTTACATATTTTCTCGCTCCTCTCCTCTGTTTGTCAAATGTTGATATTTTTAAGAGGGCCACTCTCAGCCAGATGGTTAATCGCTGTGGCACCGGCGGCACACATGCACGCCTGAGCAGAGCAAAAGTCATGACCAGTTATGTCTCCTCTGCTGATGTTTTATTAACCGCTATTGATTTTCATTTATTTATTTTTACTTTGAGGATTTGGTCCCCCCTCTTTTTTTTTTTTTTTTTTTTCAACCTCAAAATAGAAACCGTGCCACAGCGAGAGACGTTGCTTTGCTGAAATTCTCAATTTGATCTGACTGTCTTTCTTCCTGGGATTTCTGTGCTCTGTGTACCTTCTGCCATCCAGCTACCTGTGTGGTCACACCAGCCCCCTCCGCCACGGCAACCTCCCACAACCTTAAAGCCACCGAGAGCACATATTGCCTTATGTTGCCTCATATTTTAAGTGTCTGAATCGGAATTTCATTTGAACAATTCCATTCTGATAAATCCCTTTAAAAGTCGCTCCGCCTCACAAGGTTGAACCCTTTATTTATTTATTTTTGGTTATTTTATTTGGGGAGATTGCAGGGGCTCTGTCTGACATGCTCAGCTGTGCCTGTAAATATAAGCATTTCATTATAGACTGCACTGAAGCATGGTGGGCTCGCCGCACATCCACATGCTGGTCTAGAAGGGAGGGGGATTAGGAGGAGGGCATGGAGCAGGGGCTGGGGTGGAAGAACACACACTTAATCTAATGCCAAAAGCCCCCGGTTTCTATAATTTTTTTGTCCCAGCGGACTCACACACACACACACATACACACATGCACTTTTGTTGACGCACAAAACACAGAAACCGGTTGCTGCTCAGCAGAAATAATGGCTCTGCGCTGGGCAGGGAGGTGATTGGGTTGCATGGGGAGCACGGGAAGAAGTCAGATGTACAGTGCATTTATTATGCTTAAGCATTTTAATTTGAGAAAAAAAATGCCATTTCACACTGTATGCTTTAATAAATAGGGCTTTTCCACCCCCTGCAATTTCACAGTTTTGCCTCCAAGCCCACCCAATCCCCACTCTGCCCATGTCGCTCCAGCTCCCCAAAGTATTTTTTTTTATCCTCTTCCACAGCCTTCATCAGCACAACATTTTTTTTTTTCCAAAATCTTGAATTTGTTTCTAGTGTCTTCTGGTTTGATTTACATTACATTTGTCCCCTTTCAGTTCCTTGCCCTAGGTACTCATTTTGGAAAGGTCTTCCTGCTGGACATTCAAGGAAATGTAACCCAGAAGTTTGAAATCGTGAGTACATTAAAATCCTTTTCCTACTGCTAAACCTTTTAGCTATGCTAACAACAAATGTAAATATTATTAATTATATGATGTGTTATTAATGATACTATCAATAAATAATGCTAGGACTTTCATCTAGTGCCACCTAAAGTTTTATCTGTCCATTGTTGTTGTTTATTACCAAATAATGACATCAGCCTCTGCTGTACTTTGTGTTAAATGCTAAATCTTAAATGCTAGCATGCTAACATGCTAAACAAAGATGGTGAACATGCTAAATATTCTACATGTTTAACAATATTAGCACTAATTATTATTATTATTGTTCATCTATTTAATATCAGCATGTTAACATTGTGAGCATGTTGCCGTGCTAGCATTAGCATTATCCACTGCTATGCCTTCGCCGAGCCTCACAGAGCTTCTAAAGTTGCCAGTTGTCTTTCTGTATTACCCTGACAAAAGAATGATAAACCTTTTCTTGAATTCCAGTTTTTGTGTACCACTCGATTAGCTTAGCATAAAGACTGGACACGTGGAAACGGCTGGCCTGGCTCTGTTAATTATACAATTTTTGCACCAAAAGTTGCATGTATATGCAGTTTTTTTTTTAATGCTGTTAAACCTGCTAAAATGATAATGAGATGTCGTTTTTTTTTCTGGTGTGCCACATTTGACATCACGAACGCACTGTAGACGGTAAAGTAGAAAGCTGCATAGAGGCCAGTGACAATTTTATGGTGGTTACACTTTTATATCTTTTATGAAATGATGATGATGAGATGGAAATGGAGTGTCGCGAGGTGAACTGCAACATGCGTCACCATCACACCAGAAAAAGGCCAAAAATTACTGCCGATTGGAGCAAGAGCCGATACAATCCCGCGACGCCAGTGGAGTCATTTGACCTGGGAATGAATGCTGATTGTACCACTGAAGACAAAAGCCAGATGTTAGTGGGTGTTAGTGTGGGTTTTTGTCCAGTGTGAAGAGGCTTTAGTGAGCTTTAGCGGTGCTAGTTTTCCTCGTGTTTCCAGGCTTCATGCTAAGCTGAGCTAACAGGCTGCTTGCAGCTTCTTATGTGGCATACAGACATGAGAGTGGTATCAATCTTTTCATCTAAAGCTTTGCAACAAAGCAAACAAGCATGTTTCTAGGCCTCAAAGGCAGAATCACTTTTTTCACAAACCATAATGAACACAATGTTAATCCTGGGAGTTTCTTTAACATATACCGTGTAACGATTAGGGGCATTGATATTGTCAGTTTAAAACTTTGCATGTGTTGGATTTCTCAGCAGAAATTATTCGATTTTTTCACACTATTTTACTTTCTCCACATATTTCAACTCACTTGACCTGGAGGGAATCAGTCCTGAAAAATAATTTGATATGCAAGTCAAAAAAAAAAAAAAATCAGTAATCAAGGCTGATTTGGCCGACACAAAGGGGCAGTTTTACATTAATGTACCTGCATTCGTGCTTCTAACTGCGGCGTCCCTGCTGAGCACATTGATTCAAGTGCTACTCACCGAAACTTACTGCCAGTTATCAGTCAGTGCCTGAAGGAAACAAGAATGGCGTTTACCTGAATAGGAGCAACACCGCTGGGTTCAAAATGAATTGGTCAGAATTCAGTGGGAAGCAGAAAGGGATTTTAAATATGTACTAGATACCCAGGTGAGGCTAATGCATTAGAGTGACTGTAAATATATAATTAAAAAAAAATAAATACTTTTTCTGCTCTCGTCTACACAGAGGCTGTTTTTTAAGTAACATTTGCTATGATTTATGCCATTTGGTTGATCCTTTTATGTAAAGAGCCCTATAGTGTCATGAAAGCATCAGCAGTGAGTTGACACCCCCCAACCTTCACAGTGTTAATGCCACGCTCTATACATTGACACATATGGGACTATGCGTCCATTACATACTCAAATTTTTTTCCTTTCGCTCTTTCTGGCATTTCACTTAGCGAGGTAAAATGTCAGCCAGCAACATTTGGCCGGCCACCAAGATATTCGCCTGCCTCTAAAAAAAAGATGCCTTGATATTGTGTCTCCGCAGAGTTCAGTGAAGATCAACCAGATCAGCCTGGATGAAAGTGGAGAGCATGTGGGCATCTGCTCCGAGGATGGGAAGGTGAGATCTCTCTGCTCATCATGGCTGGTTACTGATCCCTGGGCCTGCAGCAAAAAAAAAAAAAAAAAAACACCAATCAGTGTTTTTCATCTTTTATAATTCATCCTCAGATTCATATAAAACTCATCTTATCAGTGTTCAGCGTTATGCTAATGCTGTGGAACTGGAGGTGTTTGGTAGTGAATTTTTAGAAGGCAGTTCTTCCACTGTCGGAGCATTAACCTGAAGTTTTATCACCACCATATCTACACATAAACCCATATTTTTTTCATGATGCGGGAATTTATAAAAAGCTTGTACCAATTTTGAAGAGTAGGGGAAAGGCTTGCGCTCAGATCCGTTGAGCTGTCAGTCAGCCATCAGCCGTCTATGGATACCCTCTCCATGTTCTCCACCTTGCTGTTATCTTGTCTCTTCTCATCATTACCACCATCCTTCATGGATTTCGCAGTCAAGATATGCTCTCTGATATCACCCTCCCCCTCCTTCTAGCACTCTGGTGGCAAAAACAAGATCTTGTCGCACAAAAAGTGGAGCAGACAATTAAAATCAATGCTACAGCAATTGTTTGCCCTCAACCAATTCAGTTGGCTGTTAATCCTTTGAAAATCTAACTTAATCCTTAATCGCTGGTGCGGTTCGGAAAGGAGATTGCATCAGAGTTTCATATTATTCCCCTACTTTAAAAAAAGCCTTCCTTTTTGGACCTCAGATGAAGAGAAACTGGGTGTCATGGACTCTAATGGTACATTAGGGTTTGTTGTAGCCAACCGAGGCTGTGTTCAAGTCCAAGACGAGGACTCCTGTTTCTAAACCCTGCGGGGTTCAAAGAATCAACTTGTCCACTAATTGGTGACCCAGCGGAGGAGCGGGGAGCCAATCAAAGTCTTTTCTCGCCACAATTCCCCCCGCTGGCCTCGGATAGTTGCAGAGGCAGCAATTAAATGAGAAATTTTGAGTTATTCACCTTTGCTTGTCTCGTCTCTGTTCCAGGTTCAAGTGTTTGGTCTCTATACAAGAGAGGGCTTCCACGAGAACTTTGACTGTCCCATCAAAGTAAGTTGACTGCAGATTTTCTGAAAACTTGGCAGTACAAGTTTTTTGCTTTAATGTATCATTGTGAAGTAAATGTCGATTGCACGATGTAATGGCTGTGGAATAATGACACCATCTGCGTTCAGGTCCCTATAAGCCTCGTCTTCACTGTGCAGTTCTGCCTGATGGAAGTGCGTCAACACAGTCATTCATATGAAAATCAACAGACACAAATACTGTCTGCTATTTTCATCTATTTTCATCGCTTTCATGTCTCCGTCATGGATGTAAATGAATGAATAAACTGTCACTTCTTCTACTCCCACCTCCACCCTGACACCAACCCCTGCTGTAGTTACTTGTCTGCACAAGACAATACTCCACATAAAGTTATGACACCTTCGCTTCACCTCTTCAGTGAACTCTCTCTTATTTCCAAAGAGATGTTGATGGTGTCATGGAAATTTGGAAACAAGTGCAGTGTCCTGTGCTGTTGGTAGCTGCCGGACTAACTGGTTGTCTTTGTGACAGCAGCGCCAACAATAATACTACTTGGAAACACTAGAGGGGGGAAGTTGAAAAGTTTACTGTTTGTGTCTTAGCCTGCATCTGTTTGCCGTTACCTGCATTTAACACCATGAAAGATCTTATTTTGACTCTCCTAAATAGAAAAACCTATGTAGCCTAATCTGCCCGTCATGTATTGTTTTGCAGGTGGTGGCATTGCACCCTCTGTTCACCAGATCAAACTACAAACAGTTTGTCACTGGAGGCAACAAGGTAAGTTTGAGTCGTACTTTTTACTTGGCCAGTCATTATGTACAGTTTTAGACATTTCCTTCCACAATAATTCATCCTGATTGTGTCCGAGTGAAACCTAATCCTGCAAACCTCCTCACTTTGGCTCGGCTGAAGGCAATGCACCGGCCTTTGTCTGGTGTGAAAGGCTCTTACTTTCCTGTCTCTTTGCTGGAGTGCTCTCAGGAGAGCTGCCCATTTTCACAAAGTGCTGTTCGCTCAACAGTGTTTGAAAGGCAATGCTTCACAAGCACAGCAAGTAGATGTCATTATCAAGAGGGTACATAGTCTTAGGATTTCCGGGCGCATACAGTGATCTCTTTCCTGAAAGCTGTCTCTGAGAGGTATGTCACTACGGAAGGTGAAAAGCATCTTCGACATTAGCTTTGTCATTTTGTGTTTTTGGAAGTAAAACCACCAACCTATTACCAGACGCCAATGACTGTACACAACTATAAACTGCTCGGAAGTAGCGTCATTGCAAAACCATCCGTAAATAAAGTATACTGACATTTATACAACACGGGTGAGGAAAAACAACTTTTTTATGAAACCCCATTGTTAGTGTTACTTTGCCATTTTCTTTCAATTGCTGCTGATTCCTCTCAGTTCCAAGTTGTGAAGGCCTCCACAATGTGCCTGTGATGAAAATCAATAAGCCTCAACGGGAGCCACATCCTGTCAAAGGAAATTCAATTTTGTCTCCACAGTTCTTTTGTCATATCATCTCTTTGTAGAGCAAACTGTTTATTAACATAGCCCAACTGCTGAATTAAAGAGCCTATACAACCTCCGCTCAGCATCCTTGGTAATATTATGCAGTTTTTTGTGGGGCTGTTATGTGTCAGTTTATATAGTAAGGACAGCAACAATGCAGGGTATGTGAATGACTGGCTTTGTCCTCTATGGTATGTACAGTACAAGGCCTGAACGTTAAACTGCAATTTATTAAATTGTTCTGCAGCCACCTTGATGCCACATTGCATTGTGGTTAAAAATGCAAACCTCACAACACACACTCGCACTGAGCTTCACGACTGTAAATATACAGAGCATGAAAACATAATGTGCTTAAATACTTGTTGCTGTATTTTACACCACCCACAGTGACTAAAATAAATGGTGTGTAGCCATTATGATGAGACTCAGAAGGATGTATGAAATCAAGCTTGTAATGCATCAAGTTTTCAACCCTTTCTTTATGGCTTTCACACAGTCTTCTACTTGCAAATTACATCGACCATGTGAAACTGTAAAATTACTTCTCCCACCACTGAATGCGAAGCTAATGTGAAGCTTCTCACTCAGATGGAGTCTAAATGAGCAATCTGTCTTCATTGTCTTTGTGCCTAAATGCTCTGAAGTGGAATTAAGATCTTCATGTTAGGACTAAAATCAGGTTTTACCTCATCATTTGCAGCATGAATGAGAAACTTCCAGACAGTTTAAGTTAAATCTTTAAGGCTGTTTCACCCTTTTGTAGACGTAGCTCCTGACTGGCTGCTGTGCAATGTGCTGTTCATCTACTGCCCTCTGTAGGCCGGACTGCACGACTACACCCCTGAGTTGCCATTCATTTGAAATGCAAACTGTGTAGTGTTAAATATTTTCCTGTTTTCTTTCCCAAAGCTGCTTCTGTATGAAAGAAACTGGTTGAACCGCTGGAAGACGTCTGTTCTCCATGAAGGCGAGGGCTCCATCACCAATATCCAGTGGAGAGCGAACCTCATTGCCTGGGCAAACAATGTGGTGAGTGAGCAGGCAAAGACGGCAATAAAAACTGCATTGACTGTGCAAATACTAAAAGTCTGCTTTCATTTAGGGAGTTAAAATCTATGATATCAGTACAAAACAGCGGATCACTAATGTGCTGCGGGACAATGTCAGTCTGAGGCCTGACATGTACCCATGCAGCCTGTGTTGGAAAGACAACGCCACTCTCATCGTTGGCTGGGGCACTTCCATTAAGGTTTGCTGCTTTTGTACTTAAATTCATTACAGGCACCATTCCAACTTTTCAAACTGTCTGTAATTTTCTCATTTCTCCTCAGATTTGTGTCGTGAAAGAGCGAAATCCCACTGAAATGAGAGATCTGCCCAGCCGTTACGTGGAAATAGGTGTGAAATACATTGCACTCTTTGATAAACTATGTAATGATCAACTTTATTTAAAACCAAAGGTCACACACTGCGTCATAACAGAGCACCAGAACAGGCAACTGCAATAGTGAAGTGAAACACAAAATAAAGCAGGAATAAAACTGAATGAGGCAGACTTCGAAAAATCTAACAAGAGGAGCCAGATTAACAAAAAAATAAGGGGAAAGTATGATCGAGGTCACTGCACACTATTTGTGTAAGTGAAATGATGCAGGAAAAATTTAGCACCAAGTATATTAGCAGAAGTCGACACAGTAAAACATTAAGTCACGTTTTGGTTGTGTTAAGTTTAAATGGTGCAGGCTATAAAACAAATGCTGATATTTTGAAGATGAAGTGACAGATATGTAGAATATTGTAATGGTAGCACTTTGTTACCATTCACAACTTATAAGTGGGTTGAATTAGGGCTAAATCTAACTTTTAATTTTACCTAACTAATTATTTTCCTAATCAGTTAATCAGTCCATTATTTTCCCGATTAATTTATTACTTATTTGGTCTATAAATGTCAGAAAATTGTGAAAAATGTCGATCAGTGTTTCCCAAAGCCCAACATGTCGACCTCAGATGTCTTGTTTTGTTCTGCCATAGAGGAGTAAAGAAACTAGAAAAGATAGATAGATGGATAGATGGATGGATAGATGGATAGATAGATACTTTATTCATCTCCAAAGAGAAATTTGCAGCTCAAAGGGTGGAAACACTAGGGCATGCAAAATAAGAACAAGAACTACTTTCAAGTAAAGAACAACTTTCAAGTAAAGAACAACTTTCAAGTAAGTGGCAAAAATACAATACAAAATAACAATATAAGAAAAAATAGTGAAGTATAAATAAAGAAGTAAGCTCTCCAGGATAAACGCTATACAGCATAAACAACTGTAATACAGGATAAAGATCTGAGCAGTTAAATATGGACACAGTAGAGCATTTGTGCAAAATAACAGTGTGCAACATATTCAAAATATTCACATTTCAGAGGCTGCAAACAAAGAATTTGGACACTTTTTCTTAAAAAATGTTGGAGATTAATTTTATAGTTGGCAACTACTTGATTAATCATTGCAGCTCTAGTTAAATTCACTATAACAAGATATATTTGGAGTATCTTTGATCCACGTCCTTGTCTTTCTTTGAACAGTGTCAGCATTTGAGACAGAGTTTTTCATCAGTGGCCTGGCACCGCTGGCGGATCAGCTCGTCACCCTGTACTTCGTGAAGGAGAACTCCGATCACATGGTATTGATGACTTCTTTTATAGATACATTAAATATGGCGTTAAAGCTCTTGCTCACAGTGTGCATGTGTGCGTGCAGGACGAGGAGTTTCGTGCGAGGCCTCGTCTCGACATCATCCAGCCTCTCCCCGAGAGCTGTGAGGAGATCTCGTCTGATGCGCTGACTGTGCGCAACTTCCAAGACAACGAGTGCAGAGACTACCGCCTCGGTGAGACTATAAAAACAGCCCTCAGAGAAATGTCAGGCAGCCTTTTACTGCACTCTGATTGCATTATGCATCGACTATCAAATGTCAGCTGTAATGCACAATACGCAGAGGCATAAATGTATTTTCATTAACAGAGCACTCTGAGGGAGAGTCGCTCTTCTACATCATCAGTCCCAAAGACATCGTCGTGGCCAAGGAGCGAGACCAGGATGACCACATCGATTGGCTGCTTGAAAAGAAGAAATATGAGGTTTGTGTTGTCGGGTTTTATGAACGTTGCAAAAGGTTACAGTCTGCAGTTGGCCAGTTTTAACTGTGTGTCCTGTTACTGTGGTTTGACCATGACAGGAGGCACTGATGGCTGCAGAGATCAGCTTCAAAAACATCAAGAGACACGACGTCCAGAAAATTGGGATGGCTTACATCAATCACTTAGTGGAGAAAGGAGACTACGACAGTGCTGCGAGGTGGGTTTGACGTTCTGCAAATGTACAGTATGCGAGAGGGATTTGAAAAACAGGGTCCATATTACAGAGACTTTCTATTTTAAATGCTAGATTCAGATAATCTGCAACCCCAACTGCAAAAAAGTCAAAAATCACCCGTTACCAATCAACCTGTTTACCTGTGGAATGTTCCAAACAGGTGTTTTTGGAGCGTTCCACTACTACAGCCACAAGCATCCCCACTGCTAACAAAGTAAAAAAAAAAAAAGACAGGCTCTTCTTGTGTTGTCTGAATGATTCAAATGTTTTTTCTACATTCAGGAAGTGTCAAAAGGTTCTTGGAAAAAACATGGAACTGTGGGAGAATGAAGTGTACAGGTTCAAGACCATCGGACAGTTGAAGGTAGGTCAGGGACTCTGGCTCAGAAGTTTTGTGTCTTTTTTTATTTTTATTTTTTTACAGTATCAGTCTGTTATCAATATTGCACCACCTTTCTCGGATTCCAGGCCATCAGTCAGTATTTGCCCAGAGGGGATCTGCGTCTCAGACCGGCCATCTATGAGATGATCTTGCATGAATTTCTCAAAACTGACTATGAGGTACTGTAGTCTCGACATCCTGTGACAAAATCCAGTGTTAATCCATCGTTTGGACGTCAGCTAATGGTTTGTCCCACTTCCTGTGCTGTCCACACAGGGTTTTGCCACACTGATCCGTGAATGGCCTGGAGAGCTGTACAACAACATGGCCATTGTTCAGGCAGTCACCGACCACCTGAAGAGGGACCCCACTAACAGAACTTTGCTCACCACGCTGGCTGAACTGTGAGTGATCGTAACACGTGAAGTACTTAAACAGCTGAATATTAGTTGTCAGTTTTTAATATTACAACAAAATAAAAACGTTCATATTTTGCGCATCATCTTATATAAATCTGTATGTCTCATGTGTGTCCGGAGTTTCAAATCAAGTTCTGTGTATTTGAACATTGCGTGGTTGCACAGTATTTGTCTGCAAATGTGTATTCGCTGAACGGGTGAAGCAATAATACTTTCAATGACCAGAAAACACACAAAAACAGCTTTCATGAAGTAGCTTGTTGGTGTTTGATGCTATTGCAGGTACACATATGACCAGCGGTACGACAGAGCCTTAGAGATCTACTTGAGACTGAGGCACAAAGACGTTTACCAGCTGATCCACAAACACAACCTTTTCTCCTCCATAGAGGACAAGATCGTTCTCCTCATGGACTTCGACAAAGAGGTGAAAGCAAAGTTGCCTGTCTTGTTTACTTTATCATGTTTGTCTTCAAATCAAAAGATCTGTGATCAGTCATACAGTGTCATCACAAACAGTCTTACTGTGTCTGAATCTTTTTCCATTTGAGTGATGTGTACTCTAAATTTACGTTGTCAGAAAGCTGTTGACATGCTTCTGGACAATGAAGACAAGTTATCAGTAAGTGTACCTGGCTTCTCTCAGCTTTTCAGTAAGGATTTGATTAAAATCCGCTGCTGCTGATCCTGTTCTCTTCTCTGTGCTCGTAGACTGACAGGGTGGTGGAGGAGCTAGCAGACAGGCCCGAGCTCCTGCATGTGGTGAGTTAAGATACGTATGACTTTAAATATAACCAAATTAGCTCTCAAAATTGAATTCAGAACTGATTTGACTTATCTTTTTCCCCCCGCACAGTATCTCCATAAACTGTTCAAGCGGGACCACCACAAAGGCCAGAAATACCACGAGAGACAGATTGGCTTGTATGCCGAATATGACCGGCCAAACCTCTTACCTTTCCTGAGAGACAGCACGCACTGCCCGCTCGAAAAGGTACGATTCTTTCGGTTCATCCTGCTGCAGTTTCCAGAAGCTACAAGACATGAATTATGTTGTCTCTTCTTTTTCTCTCAGGCTCTGGAGGTGTGCCAGCAGAGGAACTTTGTCGAGGAGACCGTCTTCCTGCTCAGTAAGTGTTAGATCCTGCTTTGCAGTGTGTTTGAAATGAGTAAAAGGAAGCTAATCCAGCTAATTTTGCTCCCAGGCCGGATGGGGAACTGCAGACGAGCTCTGCAGATGATCATGGAGGAGCTGGAGGACGTGGACAAGGCCATAGAGTTTGCAAAAGAGCAGGACGACGCAGAGCTCTGGGAGGATCTCATCTCTTACTCTATTGACAAACCGCGTATGATTCAGCCTCCCGTTGACGTGTCATTCTTAAACTCTGCCTGTCATTTTGTTTGATTCTGTCTTTCTTAATATTCCTTTCTTTCTATCTGTCCGCTATCGTCTCCACAGCGTTCATCACCGGCCTCCTTAATAACATCGGTACTCATGTGGATCCCATCCTGCTCATACACCGCATTAAAGAGGGCATGGAGATCCCAAACCTCAGAGATTCACTGGTCAAAATCCTCCAGGACTACAATCTACAGGTTAGACGTATTCCTCTTTGATTAAATTGCGGAAATAAAATCAGTTTCTCTTACTTGGATTACAGATGATTGAATGTAGCACAGATGTGAAACTGTTCTTCACTACTAGTATAACTTGTATTCGGCTGAAATAAAAGATAAAAAGGAGATAAATATCATACCAGCAGTAAATAATTCAGTACACAAGAGTGGATTAAACACCTGAGTAAAGATGAAATATCTCAGGTACCAGTGCAGTCAGTTGGGGTTGGCATTAATACTTAAAAATCAACTAAGATCAAGTGGTTCTGTTTTATATCCTGCAGGTTCAATGTAAGTGGAGCAGGACATTTAAAGGGTTTTTGTTTGCAAACACAAAAATTAGTGAATGTTTTTTTTACTGTTTTAGTCGACTAGTATAGTAGGATGAATATATATTTTTAGAGAAGGCTTTAATAAGACATTGTATCATCTTGTTTAGTTTCTTAAGCAGCTTTTTGTTTTCCCGTTTCTAAGATTCTTCTGAGGGAAGGATGCAAGAAGATCCTGGTGGCCGACTCGCTCTCTCTGCTCCAGAAGATGCACCGAACACAGATGAGAGGAGTCAGGGTCGATGGTGGGTGCGCTTGTTTTGCCGTTCATGAGAAGCGGTGGAGATGAAGTCATTTTAAATTGTACTCATGCACGTGTTGCTTTTCTTTTCAGAGGAGAACATCTGCGAATCGTGCCATGCTACTATATTACCTTCAGGTGGGTTTTTTTATGCATTTATATGCAAGTGTTTTAATGTTGTGTCACATTTGAATGCTGTTTGTGGCTAATCTCACTTGTGTTTCAGACATGGCCAAACCCTTCAGTGTGGTGGTGTTTCACTGCAGACACATGTTCCACAAGGAATGTTTACCATCTTCAGTAAGTAGCTTCCCTATCGTCTGTCACTCTATACAGAACACATCACATTATCTCTTTGGTGTTGAGTTGTATGTGATTTGGCTGTCCTGTGCTGAGACTCCTGCACCTTTTCCCTGTTCCCTGGCTCAGATTCCTGGGGTGCAGTTTTGCAACATCTGCAGTGCGAAGAGGCGCGGACCCGGAAGTGGAATCCTGGAGATGAAAAAGTAATATGGACTTATGCACTCACAGTCTTATTATTAATGCTTTTATCTTCCCCACTGTTGCTTCCTCTTTGCTGTCAATGAATGATCAATGAATATCACTTTTCCTCAGTACTGAACTGTGCACTAACAAAAATGCAAAACAGTCATATTGGATCGTCTGTGTATATTTATCTAATCAATGCAAAGTGATGTATTTGTTCTGTGTGCCATTTGTGTGATTTGGTGATGAAATGTCTGCAACGTCTGAAAATAAAATCACATAAACACTGCTTGTGGTTGAGTTCGCTATAACCCGCTTGAAGTCAATCAATTAGAAATGCACAAGAAGAACTGATTTAAAATTCTGCACAGAGTTTGTGGAAGAAAAATGGCCAAAATGTTTGTGTAAAATTGCTGAATCACTGGGTGACTGTTTAGTCATAAAGATTAGAGCACATCTCATTTTCTGGAGAGTTGCTTGTTAGAAACTGGTTCTGACTGGATTTTGGTGTTTAGAGAAGACATGACAGCATAAATTTGATGTGTGGAGTCTGCTTCCAGTGTTATAATAAATACATTTGTTTAAGTCATATGAGTCCAACCAGAGAGTGTTTTTAGAGAGGGCAGTTATCAAATGTAGTGTGTCAACAATTATTTCCTTCATCAACAAGCTGGGATTTTTTTAAGAAATGCAAAGACCTGCAACATTACAGCATATTGTAAATATGTTTGTCATAACTGCAAAAAAAATTATAAAAATATGTAAGGAGGTTGTGCATGCATCATAATCGAATACAGACAACTTTTGTCACATCTCTCCTTCAAATTACTGATATTACAATTGATGCACACACACACACACACACACACATGCAAAACTGCCCTCAAACCTAAAAGGATGACTCATTTCTGGTATTTAGCTCTGATCTTTTAAGTCAGTGAAATATGCAGACTCACTATTAGCTTTTAAAATATTTAACTGTTTTGCTCCTTCCATGATAAGAGAAGCTCTGAAGAAAACCACAGCCAGCTATACAAGAGATAAATAAATAGAAAAATAAGCAAAGGAAAGGTCACACACTCAACACTTTGCCACAATAGACCTGACATCATGATTATTCTGCTGGAAATAAAATGAGTATGGTTGATGGAACACAAGTGTTATATCCGTCTGTCAGTAAACTTGTATAAATTCTGTATATTCTGTATGTTGGCATGTATGTATTTTACGTACAGTCTATGGTTTGCCTTTTTTATCCTTTATACTGTTTATTCTTAACTTTTAACATTGTTAAGATCACATTTCCATCATAACGATGTCCATTTTGCCTGTCTCTGATAAATAAACGCAGTGATATACCTCACACACCCAAATCTCAAACACCTAAACTCGCCTCGATGTTGAGCGTGCCTGGAGGGCTGCTACGTCACATCCGCCGTTTCCCTCCGGAAGTACAGTTAATTTTTATTCACAGGAAAAAAAACAGCTGTTGTTGAAAAAGAAATCATCAAAGTGAGTTTCATTGGCGAGTGTCTTGCCTTTGTCTTTTCGCACACGTTGGTATCGTAAGAACTTATCTTTCCACTCTCTGTTCTGTCTGTCCGGCTGCTGTTTTTGCTGACTTGAGCAGCGAGTCTCGTTTCGCTCATTTGTTGCGAGTTGCCTGCTGCTAGCGTTAGCTCCCACCACTTCCAGCTAGCACCCTAGCCGCTGTTAGCTAGCTAACTGATCATTTCTGTTTGTGTCTGCACAACTCCTGGTGACAGCAATCTCTGTGGTCTGTCAGACAGTCGTTAGGATAATTCATGTAGATGGCGAATAAGTAAGTAAATGTAGATCGTACATTGCGTGACTCGTTAGCCACCTAGTTTAACTGCGATTTATCAGTGTTTATGTCCAGCGTTAGCCAGCCTTGTTGCTTGTTAGGAAAAGCAGGTAACAGCTGATGCATATGGGAAAGTACTATAGTTCGTAATAATATAACACATGTATTTAATGTGCTTATTACATATGGGCACAGATCAGTCACATCTGTCATGTCGTTTGAATACATGATCAATACATTTCACTAATGTTTGTCAACCTAAGGAAAGAGAAACTGCTGGAAGGATTGTTACCCCTGCTCCTAGCCAATTTTATTAAACAGTATTTTAAGGATAAAATTGAATCTGTGCTGTTATCCTGTCTTTATCATGCTTATTGTAATTACTTTATTTTTGTGTAATATTTTGACAGAATGCCAGCCCCAAAGAGAGGATCATCTCCTCATGATTCTCAGCCCAAGATGAAGAAGTTGGCTGAGGAGGATGGGGAGGCTCTACCTTCCAAAACTGCACCAGCCACCAATAATAGGTCCCTGAAAACAGGAAATATGCGAGACAAGACAGCAGCCCCACGGACTAAGAAAAAACTGTCTGCCTCAGTGGAAGGGGGAAATAAACCAGCCAAATCATCCAAACAGAGTTCCCCTTCCAAGGATTCCAGCAAACCCATTTCTGGCCCACCTGTCAAAAAAGCCAAGCTCCTGAAAGCCACAAGTGCCTCCTGCGGAGAAGCTCCGTCGCTGAAAGCTAACTCCAAAGCTTCCCTGAAGCGGACAGCCTCCACAGAGTCAGAAGATGAGTTGAGTAGTGATGGTAGTAAGACTGACCTCTTTAGAGAGAGGGATGATGGCGACAAGGCCCGCTGCATTAGAAAATATTCAAATCGAGTCAAAGCTAAGCGCAGGGCAGAAGAGTCTTCTTTTGACCCACAGGACACAAGCCAAGGGTCACCATCTGCACCTGCAGACACTATTCAGATGGACCACAATTACGGTAGATTTTCAGATTCGTCAAGTATTCAAACCTTAGGTGATGCCAATCAGGACGAGAACAATGAATCTGCAGAGTCTGTCACTGACCAAGAGAGCCAAGAAAGTTTAGTTCATGCAACACAAGCAGAGTTGAAGGAAACTTCAGTCTCTATAACAGGGGATGCAAAAGCTAGTGTTGAATGCACAGCTGAAAGTAAACATGAGGAATTTAAAAATGTAGAAAGCCAGAAGCTCATAGATAATGAAGCACTAGCAATATGTAGAGAAATATCAAACTCTGCCACTTCAACAGCAGCAGATAAGGGTTGCGTCACATGTGAGGCAGAGGAAAATGAAAAGGAGGACCTTGCAGAGTCCATCAAAAGCCAAAAGGATGTAGATAATGAAACACTAGCTTCGTTAGTAGAAACACTATGTTCTCGTACCATAGAGAAAAATCCAGGCTGTGAAGGTGAAGGACAGGCAGATGAAACGATGGACTCAGCTCGTATGAGTCAGACAGAGGTGAGCAGTGATATTGAAACTAAGGAGACCACAGAGTCTGTTTCTGAGGAGATAAGGCTGGATGTAGAATGTAAAGGTAAGGAAGAAGAGCGTATAGTGCGGGGACTGATTGAAGCAGGCAGTATCTCTGCAGGCTGTAGTGATGTAGGTACAGAAGATAAAGCATTGTCACACACATCTAACTCTGCAGCAGAAGGGATTCTGGTAGGAAGCAGTAATCCAGAGAGTCAAACTGAGGAAAATCTAACAACAGTTGACTCTGTTGGCAGTCCGGACACTCAAACAGACCTCAGTTTCAAAATTCGAGTCACTTTCAAAGAGGAATCAAAATCTGAACACCTGCAGGATCAAGTGAGCCATGAAGTGCCCGCTACAATTACCAACTCATGTGATGGTGTGAACAAAATAGTCAGCAAGTCTGAAGAAAAGCTTGAAGAAGGTGAAAGTAAAGAAGTTGAGTTACTGTCGACTCAGGCTGTTGCTGGCTCTGAGTCTTTAGCTGAGCTACATCTGAGCCAAGAGGTGATGGACAAGACGACTGACAGCCGTACTGAAATGACACCAGATTGTGAGGATGTTCACAAGCAAAATCAAAGTGAGGTGATCTCCGATGGTGTTACAGCCCCAGAGGGTCAGACGGACATACAGATGAAAGTAACGTCACAGCAGGGCTCTGACTCAACACTTAAAGAGGATATACAAAACCAGGAGAACCACAGCGTTACTGACCACACGACAGAGACACCTGTTCAAGTCAAAGAAAAGATGAACTTTGAATGTGCCACAGCACCAAACAGTCAAATCAAAATGGATACACAGCCTTCAGCAACATCAGAGCAGGAGATTCCGAATCAAGCCGTTACAGTGGAAATACAAAGCCAAAAGAGCCAGGAAGTCAGTGAATGTGCTACAGACATATCTACAGAATTTAATGAAGATCATGTGGTAAATTCTAACATGACAGAAAATGAAGACAAGGTGAACTTTGAATGCACCAGTGAGGCCGAGAGTCAAATCAAAATGGAAATGCAGACTGCGTTGACATCAGAGGTCTCTAATGAAGCACCTACAGTGGGAGAACAAAGCCAGAACAGACAGGAGTTCAGTAAACTTACCACAGACATATCTGCTGACGGTCATCAAGATATTAGGATTGAAAATCCTGAAATAATGGAAGATGAAGACAAGGTGCACTTTGAAAGTGCTAGCGGACCTCAGAGGCAGACTACAGTGACATCAGAGATTTCTCATCCTCAGTCTACAGAGGAAGTACAGAGCCAGGAGAGCCCAGAAGCAAGTGAACACATCACTGGCATGTCTACAGTGTGTACAGTCCAGAAACATCCACCCTCAGATTGTCAGAGCGCCGGCGATGAAGGCAGGGTTGAGGTGGACACGCAGGCTGCCACAGCATCTGAGGTGATTTCTAACATAGCAGCTACAGTAGAAACACCAGAAGTCCAGAAGAGCCAAGAAGTCACTGAACCCGCAACAGACATATCTGAAATAGTTCAAGAAGACCTAATGATTCAGACTTGTGAGAATAGTGGAAATGAAAACAAGGTTATCACAGAATGCTTCAGTGCAACTGAGAGTCGAAGAGAAATTGATTTGCAGGCAACAGCAACACCAGAGGAGATTCCTGATCCACCAGCTACAGTGGAAACACAAAAGCAGGCAGGCCAGGAGGTCAGTGAACTCACTGCAGACATTGAAGCACAAAAAGATTTTTTTGTTGCCAATACTGAGAGTAAAGATGACATGGATCAGGTCACCGCAGAATGCGTGGATGCTACTGAGAATCAAATGGAAGTGGATGCACAAGCAGCAGCTACACCGGAGGACATTTCTAACCTGCCATCTACAGTGGAAACACAAAGGCAGGGGAGCCAGGAGGTCAGTGAACTCAACGCAGAAGTTCAAAAAGATCCCGTGACTGCAAGTTGTGAGAGTAAGGTAGATGAAGACAAGCTTACAGCTGAATGTGTTGACGTTCTAGAGGCTCAAATAAATATGGAAACTACAACAACGGCAGAGGAGATTTGTAAAGCAGCACCTGCAACCGAGCAGCAAAGTCAGGGGATGGTGGAAGCCAATGAACCCAGTATGGCCTTATCAAATGAAATTCATAAACCACCTCCTATGGCTAATTCTGAAGGTAACGAAAACATGCAGACAGAGCATAGTGCTGAGCACAGCCAAGCTGATATTGAGCTAATAAGTGGATCAATAGAAAGAGTTGATACTGCCTTAGAAGAGGAAACTGGGAGGCAAGTGATTAATGAGGTCAAAGAAGAGGCTCCAATCATTTCCTCTGATAAGGCTGACAAAACAGTCAGTAATACTGAGAGACACGGAGTGGGAACTGGAGGCAATGAAGTAATAGTTTTTGTTTGTGGTCAATCTGACAACACTGATGTTGTAATCCAGGCATCAGAAGAGCAGATGAAGACAGTTAATCAGTCAGAGGTTGAGGTTAATGAAAACCAGGTAGTGTATGAGCCCATTAGTAGTCCAGAGAGTAATGATGAAAGAGAGATTTCTGCAGCATCAGAGGACCATGATATTGTGTCTTTACTGAACATACAGAGCACAGGCACCCAGCAGATGGAAGGAGATTCATCGACTAATGAAGAAAACAGAGATATTTGTACCCAGCCACTGGAAAACGAGGACATTATTCCACAAATGTGTGTCTCAGGCAGCAGAGAAGTTGAGACTGAAGTACGAGCCATCGGCGTGCCAGAGAGTTGTGTCCCTGCACAGTTGGACCAGAGTAACGTGAGTGTGGATGTGAAACAAGTTGCAGTGATCAGCTCGAGCGATGACATCAGCACGCCAGATGGTCAGTCAGAAGATGCAACAGAAAAAAGTGAAAGTAATGGCTACCCAGACTGCGCCAGTGCCACAGAGTTTTCTGAACAGGTGCAGGACGATACTGGACTTCAGGAGGCCACAGACCTCACTGTGGCAACAACTACAGCCCCCGCTATAGTTGAAATACCAGACAGTACATCTGAGGAGTTTGTGATCTTGGAGCCAGTCCCACAGAGTGAAATTCACTTTGATATTGTCACTCAAGCAGCGGCCGAATCAGGGTTATCGGTCTCTCTGTCAGAGCAGGTGAATCCAGACAGCGCGTTGGTAGGTGAAGTGGTAAGTGAAAGGATTTTAAATGGCTCCCAACAAACAGTCTTCCCTGAGGCAGAAGTGCAGCAATGTCAAACAACTGGCGATGTCAAAGATGCTAGAGTGACCAACTCGAGTGAGGTATTTGAACAGGAGACCAGGCTCGCAGCTGAGGAAGGTGTTGAAAGTGTTCAAAATTGTGACCATTGCCAGCAGCCAACAGTTGACATGATGGATGTTAATATCTCACAGATTGATGTAACAAGCTCTCATGCTCAAGTCACAAATGAAGACTGTAATGCAATGGTGATAGAGAATGCTGAGGCTAACTTGGATCTACAAGAAGTGCAGATTCTGGAGGATATAGAGATCGGTCGTGAGATCGTAGTAGCAGAGGAAGAGAATGAGGAAGATGGTGACATTAAAATAATAGAGAAACCCCAGGAAACACCTGAGGCAGTCCCTCCTAAGAAGTCAGAGGAAAAGGTTAATGAGAAAAATAAAGATGACACTTGTGGGACCAACTTGAAGCAAAACAGTACGGCTGAAATGACTGGAGATAAAAGCGGACAGGAAGCAGGAAAACCCAAGAAGCAAGAAATGAACACGCAGGCCAGAACCAAAGCCCGGCTGGCAGCTCTGGCTGAGCAAAAGGCTGCAGCGTCTAAGAGAACAGCAAACAGACAGCAGCTGAACCTCTTAGCCCTGTGTCAGGAAATCGCAGAGGACATTGCTACAGACAGCATGCTGTTGAAGAGGATAGAGGAAGAAAAGCAAGCGGCAGTGGCAGCGGCAGCAGCAGCAGCAGCAGCAGCGGCAGCAGCAGCCAACAGCGAAGCATGCAAGAAGGAAAGTCCACCTGTTAACACACAGGAGCCAGACACCGTTAATGTTGCGACTCCTGCTGGACCAGAAGGGTGCTCTGCTTCAGTGACCCCTGCTGAAGAGGAATCTACAGCCCAGCCCTCGACAGCTGACTCTGCTGAGGCTAAGCCTGCCGGAGAGGCTCCAAAGAGGCGTTTCTTCATCACACAGGTTTCAGTGCCGCTGAAAGCCCACGAGAAAAAGAAGCTGACGAGATATCAAAGACTAAGACAGGTTGAACTGCAGCGAGAGAAAATGTCTTGGGCACGTGTGAAGAAACTTAAATCTGACCAGGCAAGTCAGATGTTTTCAGACATCGATTGGCAAGTACCCCTGGCTGCATTATCTCCATTTTCAGCAAGTCCTGTGGCCACGGCTCCTCCACCTGCAGCTAGTCCATCTACATCACCTCTCCCAAGTCCTGCCTCAACCAGCAAGCCTCCAACGCCAAAAGCCGAAGTCCCCAAGGTTGACACACCAAAGGCTGAACCTAGTAAAACTGAGGCCACTGAGGTGGAAACCTCCAAAACTGAACCCGCTAAAAATGAAGCTGTCAAAACTGAACCCTCTAAACCAGAACCTGCCAAAACTGAAGCCCCTAAAACTGGGCCTCCTAAGACTGAAACCCGTGTATCTACTAGGCTAAGTAAGGCTCAAACTCCTAAAGCAACCCCTTCTCCAGGGCCTGCCCCAAAAGTGACCAGATCAGCATCCAAGAGGACCCTCCCAGCAGTGCCCCCTCCCATGCCTAATGGACTTAACGCTCAAAAACCAAAGCCTGTTGAGTACAAGCCATACAGGCCCAGGCCCAAGTATTCCTTTGACGACTTCGAACTAGATGATGACCCCTTACCAGTAACTCCAGCGAAGCCCGGCCCTCAGTCGAGGCCCACGCAGCTGACACGGCCCAACGTCCAGGCAAACCCTACAGCTCAACTTAAACCCACAGTTTCTCCACAGCTCTCCAACCAGGCGAGACTCAAAGCTCAGACCACACCTGCTGGACGGATCTCAGGTCAGTCAATTCCTGCCGTTGCTACAACAGCCCAGTCAAAGGCCACAGCAGCTGCAGCAGCCTCTTCAAAAGCTGTCCCTTCGGCTAAAGCCCAGTTAAAGTCTCCCGTTTTGACGACACCTCAGACAAAAGCTGTCTCAGCTCCAGGTCAGTCCAAGCCTGCTGCTTCTGCCGCACCTCAGTTAAAGCCAACTGGTAGCGGAGGCAAAGCGCAGCTGAAGCAGTCTACTTCAACAGCATCTCAGCCTGCTGGTTCAACCACATCTGCTTCTCCTGTTGTGCCTCAGAAAACTGCAAATCCAACTTTATCGCAAGATGGCAAATGCAAGGTAACTCGAGAGCAAATTATGCCATAATATGGGTCACAGACATCATTGTTGAATGAAGATGTTACTTATCCACTCTCTTGTTCTGGCTTAGGATACAGCAAGTCCACTTTCATCAGCTCCCACCTCTTCCCTTCCCTCTGAACAGGGCTCAAACGTGTCTGATGGCCTTCAGCAGTGTGAAGAAAAGCATGAAGGTATGTGTTTATTTCCATATGATTTATTTAAACTTCTGCCATGTTGTTGCAGCATAAACACAGGACTAATTCAGTTTTCAGGATATTTTAGCGAGCAGTTATTCTTATTTGCACCTTAAGCAGTTATTATTTGCACTGATACCACTGCATTATGAAATGTGAAAAACATCCCACTTTGTCTGACTACACCAATGCGGCTGTTAATTTCTGCTTGTACAAAATTGTCCCATTATATAAGAATCTTACGTTTTCCTCCAGTGACTGATGTCGACCCGTCTCCAGAGAATAAGACAGAAGCAGTCAAGCCAGCCGAGAAGACATCGGAAAAACCTTGTCAAGAGTGAGAAGAAGTTTCTCTCAAGTCTAAATCCGGCATGTTTTCCCCTTGTAGCAGCAGAAACCTGAAGTAAAGTGATGTGTATTTGTATCACAGCAGAGCAGCGAAGCCACAAGATGGCAGGACTCCTCTCTCTGATGCTTCTCTGCAAAAAGAAGTCAAGAAACTAAAGGAGGCTGACAAAGATGGCACCCAAACCATTATTGTGAGTGAATTCCTCTGTCCGCCTTTTTAAGTTGCAGGACTCCTGCGCACCTGAACCCTTCAGATTATGATTAATATTTTAGTGCATCTGTCTGTTATTCCACAGTGTATAGCAAGTAGTATACACCGATATAGCACATGAGTTAACTGACATGTTCACTTGTGCAGTATCAGTATGTACTACAGTGTCTATCTTATTTTATCTTAAACTTTAAACTACAGGTCAGACTTAACTTAGGGTTAGGGGTCATGTAAAGAAGTTGCAGAAGTTGAGGCCTTGTGAGATTCAGCATCTCTGAGGATAGCTGAAGAAATTCAAGTGTATATTTTGTTGGACGTTCGAAGTGATCTGGTGTGTTCTTCGTCTCGTAGGACGCAGGACAGAAGCACTTTGGAGCAGTGGCCTGCAGTGTGTGTGGGATGCTCTACTCTGCTGCCAACCCCGAAGATGAGTCTCAGCATTTACTCTTCCACAACCAGTTCATCAGCGCTGTCAAATACGTGGTGAGAGGAAGCTTCCTTAAATGACATCCATTATGTCTCTTGCCTGGCGTCTCACAATACTGACTCATCGGGGCAGTACACAGATGCATCCATGCACAAGGCTTTTTGTAAAAGGGAGCCTTCACACTGAGCATGTGTTGAGTTCTTTATTTGAACATTTGAGTGCTTAATATTTGTTCAGTTTAGTCCATTCGGACATGTGAGAACATGAACTTTGATGCATGCCAAACAACTGACCAAGGCTGCGGGTCTGACTGCAGTGTTGGACATTAAAGCCACGTTTCCACCAAGCAGTTCAGTTCATTACACATTAGAACAGTTATTTTTGCGTTTCTGTTGTCAAAAGTTGGAGAAGTACCCAATTCTGTCCCTCTTTTTCGTCACCTGTCTGTTAAGGTACCTTGCACACTGATCTGGTACTTTAAGCTGATGTTAAAACAGCGCAGACCACTGATTGGTCAGGCAGAATTGGAGCAACCAGAGTCATCTTGTCGTCTGCGCTCTGATGGAGGATTTCCCATCTCTCCTGTTTTTTTCTTTTTCAGCAGCATTTTGTTTTACTGCCTGCAGCCTTTTCTTAAAAACAAAGCTGTCTCCTTGTTGTAATAAACAACCACATCCAGAGAAGAAAGAACACAAAACATTCATTGTCCTTCATTGTGTTCCTGTTGTTGTAGCTCAGTGCATTATGTGTGCAAAGCGAGTGTGTGGTTGAGCAGGTGGCAGAAAAGTGACAGTGAGTGTGAGCGGAGGAGAGGAAAAGGTTAGCAGAACGTCAGTCAGCCTGGCAGTAAATGTACACTATAGGTGACAGTGTGTCAGCTGATAAATGCTGCAGCTTCTCAAAACCAAGAAAAGTCTCACCTGTTGTTTCCTGCTGGAAAAGTGAAGGGTGTTAGCCATGTTGCCCCGGTAACAACAACCACTCCAATGTTTTTACGAGTACTGTCTGCAGTGGAAATGCAAAACACGTCTGTGGTTTATGTACATGTGGGTGTGGGTAAGGTTACAATGGATTTGGATTCAAGGGTAGTATACCATAAGTGTTTGGCGGAAACGTGGCTCAAGACTGAGAGGATAATAGCGCCTGTTTAGGAAACAGCTGGAAGTTTGTGGCATACACTGCACGTATTAGTGTGAGTGGATGCCTCCTCACAGATTTCTGACTCTCAGACAATACCATTAAGGACAATAAAAAGATTCTCTCAAATAAACGCAACCTTTTTTTTTTTTTTTTCAGGGATGGAAAAAAGAGAGGATTCTGGCCGAGTACCCTGACGGCAAGATCATTCTCGTCCTGCCAGATGATCCCAAATATGCTCTGAAGAAGGTACAGAATGTTTACAGGGACTCACCTTTGACAGCGGTCTCTAAAAGAAAGTTGTTGTTTCTGCAGGAGTGGAGGGATAGAGGGTGTTTTATGCAGTCCGATTGTAAATTGGTGATCTTGGGGTGTTTAAATATAATTTAGTGGACTTTAAAGTTGCACAGGAAAACACTCAACATGATGGAGACGAGTGTCCTGTACTTTATGAAAATACAGGAAGTTCTGTGATTCATAAATGCATCACTGAGTGCATTTGCATGTGCGCACGTATCCAGTTTTTGAGTCGTAGCCTGTTTTGATCATATCCGGGATGTGGCCTTTACATGAAACCTGAAAAACCTGGTTAGTTCCATCTCTGTATACATGATCACAGTACCCTTTCAACGTCTCAACCACTCTGCTCTGCAGTATGTTCAGAAACCAGGATAAGGTGTTTACATGCCACAGTATCCTGGTTTTTATTCTAGTACTCCACGTACAACCTGATCATAAACCGGGTAGAGTGCATGCAAACTCACACATAAATGCAAAGCGAGTGTGTTTACATGCACACTAGTATCCAAGTTATAATTGGGATTTCGGAGTGCCCTGGATACTGTTATGATCATATTTACAGGAATATGAATAACCAGGTTTTCATGTTCCATGCAAAAGCTATATCCTGAATATAATCAAAAACAAGATAAGGCTCAAGACCAGGATACTGATTCACATTTAAACGCGCTCAAGTGTGAGTGACATCTTTGGATGGAGCAGCATATTATTTGCACAGTAACTGTTTGTTTCTCAGGTTGAGGAGATCAGGGAAGTGGTGGACAATGACCTCGGCTTCCAGCAGGTGGAGACCAAGTGTCCCTCTCAGACCAAGACCTTCCTCTTCATCTCTAATGACAAGAAGGTGGGCGGATGCCTTATAGCGGAGCACATACAAGAGGTAAGAGACTGCAGTATTGTATCAGCCCGAGGAGTGTTTGTCCTCACAGATGCATGTTTATCTTGTAAAAACAAATACGAACAACACACTGTGTTAATAAACTGAGGCTTGTGAATGCTCACAGGGGTACCGGGTGATCGAGGAGCCCGTACCGGAGGGTTCAGAGAGAGAGAAGGTGATGTTTGAACGTCAGAGAGCCTGGTGCTGCTCCACAACGCCGGAGCCAGCCATCTGTGGCATCAGCCGCATCTGGGTGGTCAGCATGATGCGACGCCAGGGCATCGCCTCGCGCATGCTCGAGTGCCTCAGGTCAGTGTGTCGCCAGAATACCCAGATGTAATATTATATCGCCTCCAAACTAATTGAACATAACTAACACTTTTTTTTTCTTTGTTTTGCTGCGCAGGAACAACTTCGTATACGGTTCGTACCTGAGCAAAGACGAGATCGCTTTCTCAGACCCCACTCCTGATGGGAAACTCTTTGCCACGCGATACTTTGGCACTTCTCAGTTTTTGGTTTATAACTTTGTGAGTGGAACACGCTCGTCCCAGCCCCAAACTGATGCAGTATGACAGCCTTCAGGAAAGGTAACAGCGGATTTAACGGAGACGCTCGCTGATCAACGGGACGCATGGTCACTTAACTGTGTCTGATGCAGAATCTGTATTTGCATAACGATTAAAAACAAACTGTAAAATTACTCCTTGGAGAGGAAACACATTGGTTTAAATCTCAGGATGAAAACAACAAGGTGTTGTTGAAAAATGTTATTAATTCACCCTTTAACCCCTCCCCGAATAGTATTTTGAAAAAAAAAGAGTATTTTCTTTATACATTTTTAAGTAAACAATTGGTTTTATTAGAAGTATGGAGTTTACATGCATGACCTGACAGCAATAGGAAACAAAGAGAATTTCATTGTTTTTCTTTTAATCCCTGAGAAGCCTAAGATCGACCAACCACATTAAATAACAGTTCTTTTAGATTTTTGTCCTCATTCGGTTTGAATGTTTTTTACTGACATGTAAACTATGTGTACATTGGGTTTTTTTTTTCATCATGTTCATCTCCTTACAGTTAACAGTGATGCTGTCATCGTCTCAAATTGTGTTACAGCGACGTTAAGGGTTCCTATGGGGCGGTTAAGGTTGATGTTTTTTTCCACGGGTCCTTGATTTCACCGTCACGTGACATTTCAAACGGATCATCTAAACCAAGTGTTTTAACCAGAGGGACTCATTTCAACAACCATATTGAACAGATGTGGGTTAGAACTGTAGCTTGGGCATTAATGGTGTGCTCTAGCTTTCTTAGATCACCTTGCCTGAAATGTTTAGTTTTCCAAGCTGAGCCATATACTGTACACCATTTAGCAGGGCATTGTAGCCTATACTGTATGAGTGATGTATTTTAATTTTACCAAGGCTGTCTATTGCTTTGTTTGTGCCTGAATGAATAATGTTGATTTGTTTTCCTTTGTTTTTCCTGGCCATACGTTATGGCTTTTTATTGAGTTAGCGTAGACTACCACCGTCCTATTTCTTAGTAACAACAAATTTAAATGTATATGAAATCATCATGTAGATTTATACATCCTATAACAAAATGTATAACGAAAGATGAGCAAGGTCGTCAGGCTCAGGTGTTAAATGGTATTTGAGTGATGGTAAGTGTCATCCTGGTTCAACCTTCATGATTGCAAACAGGAATATTTGCTCAGCGATCAACTCGAGGGCTTGCCTCTCTCAACACAGATTCACAGTATCATTGTAATCCAGCCCTTATTTTCTCCTCCTCCTCGTTGCTTTTAGAAAGACGTGTCTTGTAAGAAGAAGAACTTTTGATTTATACGAAGCTGTTATGTAAATATTTATTTAAATAATAAACTGTTTAAAACATTATTGCTTGCTCACTTTTCCTCATGAAAGAAACAACATGTGAGTGTGTGATTATGTGCTCTCTAAGCTTGGAAGCTTAATACAGACGCCTTAACTGCCCATGACCCTTTTCAGTCTTACATTGGTGTATTGGTCAGCAGTGCCATCTAGTGGACATTGCTGTTGTAAACATTTGTGTCTCAGTTATACTTAAACCAAGCTTTCTTTAATGTAAAATTATTATCTCCAGAATGTTAGCTACAAATAAATTGTAGTTATTGCTGGCATATATACTGTGTACACATGTTTGAGCTAAGTGTCAAATGTGGGCCTTTCCAGCTGTCATGTTTTCTCGTAGGTGCAGATGTAAACACTCCTGTCTTAGTGCATTCCTCGACACTCCTGTCACAACACGAGCCTACTCGGTGGCAACTTCTGAGAAACAAAACAACCTTAGAACAACATGGATACTTCCTCAGGCTGAGAGTGAGAAAACAAGAGGCCTCCGCTGCTCCTCAGAGATCTGATGCTAATCAGCAGGAGAAAACCACTGAGCTGAGCTTCCTAAGGTATCTTTAACACAACGGTCACCTTGGCCTTTTGACTTTTAGTCACACTGGGATCTTCTCGATCAACTCATTTTCCCTGTGAGGCTAAATGCACAGTTTGTTTAACCCAATCCAGTATCCACGGTGATGATTTGGACAATTTAGTCCAGAAAAAGGTCATCACAGAGTAAAAACCAGCATTTGTAAATCCACTTTTATTCTTACACATCAATTTAAAGAGATAAAATTGTCAGCTGCCACATTGAAAACCATTTATCCTAATTCTAAAGGTCAGGTTATTGTAAATATGTGTTAAACTATGGTAACATAGTGAAACTCAGTGAATGTCTTATTTACACTTTACATAACCAATATACAAAACGACATTAAATCAAGCACCACACAGAGTACTCACTGACAGTTCCTACAATCTGCACACAAACTGTGTCACGTTCAGCTGCTTTTTCGACTGTGAGAAAAGAAACAACGTGACTTCGGCCTGGACTCCAGCCCACACCTGAGCTGCAACCACAAACTGACCCGTTCATTCAGTGCAGTGGGGGATTGGCCTTGTTGCCTGACATCTGCGGGGACTTGATCGGTTTTAAGAGTTTTAAAACAAGATTACAGTAATGCTCTCGGTACTTGTTCTGTTGACAGGCAACCTATTAGAAGAAAAGAGCTGCTCTGGAGTGGCTTGAATGGCAAATACACAATCAAGATGTTACAAAAACACATTCACTAATTTCACATTAAACAAGGAGCACAGACTGACAATCATCGATCACAAGCTCTTAATATTAACGTACATGGTAAAATATGATGGTTGATTCAAGGTTAATCCATTGGCTTGTGCATCTGTGACACATTGCTCCACATTCAGGAGTTAGCTCAGATGAGCTGACATATGATCGCGTATTATGCCAAGGCTATGGCAACGTCAAACATTAGGCACCAAAGACAATATATCATACTGCAGCCCAACAGTCTGTGGTTATTTGGACAAAACAGCCTTAGTCCTTGTTTTGTGATTGTGTGTTAAAAAGCTAAAAGAAGTGTCCTCACAGGATGGGACAGTTCTGACCACAGAAATTGTACAGTAAGTCCAACATGTCGGGCTCCTGAAGCCTTCTGTTCATAACACCTTGACCTCTCCCAGGCTGCGCAACTACAACCTCACCATCAGGTGGACGCTCTATCAGCGGGTGCACTTTATTATCCATCATCTTGAAGTCACTAACACTCACTCCAGGCAGCGTGCCGTTCCTCTCTGCCCACATTTTGGTGTCCTCTGGATTGTCCTTTGTATCTAGGATGCTGTCGCCAGTCACGCTGCTCTTGCTAACTGTGCTCAGGTCATCCTGACACGCGTCTGAGTCGCTGGCATGAGGCAAAGAAAAGTAGGTGCACTTCCTTGAAAATGACTTCTTGTCTTCCAGTTCTTCAGACTTTGTGCTGAAAAGGGAATACGGTGTGTTCTCTTCAGTATCCTCACACGTTGCATCGCCTTCAGGAGAGTTTCTTAACGTTTTGTTTATTCCAACTGGGTCTGAAACAGACTTTCTGATCTGTGTGTTCTCTCTAAAGAGCCATTGTCCGTTATCAGTGGAGATGCTGTCTCCAGGCCCGACTTGTGCATTAAAAGCAACACATCGCGTTGCTTCACTGAGGGTGTCCAGTGCGTTAGTGGAGTTGAAGTAAGACAGCTCAGACATGGCTTTGGACCGGGCTATGTGGAAGGGAGAGAAAATGTTTGAATGGTCTTTCTTTTTTTGTTTTGGGGCAGATGGAGGCCTTTCACTTGCTTCCTCATCAGGATTAACATCTTTCTTGCCATAAAGCCGTTCAATTGTTCTCCTCACAAAGCCTTTAGTGATGGATTTCCGTGCTGAGTCATCCTCGCCGCTGGACAGCTCACTTGAAGTCTGAGACTGATACCCACCGCTAGCTGAGGTCTCTGTTCTCAGCTCGGACAGCTCTGATGTGTTGGGGCTTGGGAAACGTCTGTGTCCATGCTGGATATCTGTTGCACTCTTTGCCAGGAACATTTCCCTGATGGATCTGACCCTGTTGCCTTCAGGTTCCGTGGTTACGACGCCGCTGGAATCGTAGCTGAAAGATAATGATGACTGAGGTGCTGAGCGGGTGCCGAGAGACGACTCAGATGTGGGCAGTTCAGGGGGTGAATCTTCAAGATCTGACTCAAGAGGGGCATTTCTTTGTGAGAAACGTCTCATGTGAGAGCTTAGTGCTGATTTGTCTCTGTTCTGGGCATCTGCAACTTGCTTTTCCAGAAGAGTTACTCTCTCTGCGATAGACTGGGATATTATTTCTTCAGGTGGATTCTTGAGTTGTTCTACAGCCTTTTCATATTTTTTAACTTCTGACTGTGTTACCAGTGAAGATGGTTGATAATCCTCTGTGTATCTGTCCACATTGGCGTGTTCCTCCTCTGAGTTGGACTCTTTTTCATAGTAGCTTAGCTCTTCTTCGTTTGAGCTGCTAATTTGTTCATCTTCGACCTTTGGTTGCTCTACCTCTACATGGTCTTCATAGCTGCTGTGGTCATTCCCACTATCCTCATCTGCATTAAATCTATCATGCTTGACTAAACTATCAGACTTTACCAAACTGCTGTTGTCTTTTTTGGTATATGGATCCTGATTTTCTATCAAATTGCTTAGATCCCCTTCTACAGTGTTCTGACTTTTTATCTGATCACTAATTTGTGTTTTATCAGAATGCTGCTCCTCATCATCTGAGCTGACCCTGTCCTCCTCCGCCTCCTCTATCAAAGTCTTTAACTCTGTATGCTTTCTTATTTGTCGTGGAACATCATTAACATGTCCATCGTCCCCCATGCTCTCCTGCTCTTCCTCATTGCTAGACAAACTTTCCTCAATGATAACCTTTAGTTCTTTACATGCAACCTCAGGCTCTCCTTCCTCTGAGGATAACTCATCGTGGTCTGAGTTAGATGGACTTGCAGGGTGAGACAAAGGGTCTTTGTTGCTCAGCTCCGTACATTCAACCTCAGGTTGTTCTTCCTCTGACAAAGACTCGCTTTGACGAGTTAGGCTGGATGTTCTTCCCTTCCCTCTTACATTCAGCTCTACATAGTAGTTGGAGCTTGGTTGCTTCTCCTCTTCCTCCTCAGAGTGACTTTCAGGGTGGGACAAGTCGTCACTTTCCCTGCTCTCCTGTTCCAATCCCCCACATTCAACTTCTGGTTCCTCTTCTGAACTATGTTGCTCACCTGCTTCTGAGCTTGATACACTTTGCTCACAGCTCACTTTCTGCTCTAAATCTTCACTGGCATTCAACATGTTCTGCTCTTCCTGTTCCGAACCTGCCTCATCATCATTGGTTTGCTCTTTCTCAGGGACACTCATGCTCTCCTCACTGTGTACCTGCAGCTCATTTACCTTAATGTCTTTCTCCTCCACCTCAGAGGTACAACTGTCTTGTTCAAGGTTTTTCTTGCTGTTGACTACTCCATTCATGTTTGCCTCCTCTTGGTTTGACTCTTCATCATGGCCTTGCTCCTGACTTTTCTCTCCCTGATTTTCTTGATTTACTGCATCCATACATACAGACTGCATACCCTCCTCATTCCTTTTTACAAGCAGTACTGGACTGTGAAGGTTCCTTGCTTCGTGTGTCTGTTCATCATTTGGTTCAGCTGGTGGACATTTGGCCACACCATTCTCCCCATATTTGCTGTCCTTGTCTTTAGTTGCCTGGCCAGCTGGTTTGTGCTTCGCGTTCTCTTTTATACTACCCTTACTGGGTTGTTTTGGCTGGTTAATGTCTGTAAATTTTTTAATGATGAACCTTACATCAACATTAACTGTCTCATCTTCAGCGGCATCATCAACATTAGCAACATCTTCAGTGGATAAATGAGAGTCTTTTGGTGACAGATCCAGTTTTTCGCTAATCCTGGCAGACAACTTTTCTTTATCATCATTGCCACTGTTGCCACCCACTGAAAGGGTGGCCAATTCCTCCTTGAGCTTCACAGGTATGTCAAGATTATCCATGATCTCATCAATACCATTTTCATCCGTGTCACAGTCCTTTTCAGGGCTAGCTTTGTCTGCGAGTTCTTGCTCTGAACCATTTGGTGTTGAGCTGCGACTCTTGCATTTTTCGCTGAGCTCCTGAAAGCCCTTCCAGCTTTCCAGGAGCTGCTTTGAAGCTGACCGCTGCAAATTTGACAAACTAACTTTTAACTTGTGGGAATCCTCAATGCTGGCAATTTCCCTGAGAGAACTGATCATTTTCAAAGCCTCGGCACAGCTGACGTTGTTTACGTTCAGCTCATCCATATTTCGGGTCGTCAGGCCTTCCTTTAGAGTCATGACGGACAAGAAAGCAAGGAGAGCTTTAGATGATGAGCCAAAGGTAGAGGCCACATGAGAGGAGAAGTCAGGCAGGCTGTTGGATTTTTCCAGGCATGATGGACGTTTGTTCTGTGTCATTTGTCTTATTGATTTTATTGAGTAGCAAATCTCCTCAAGCACAGGTTTCATGTTTGGCTGATTTGCGATGTTCAATGGCTGTGGCATTAGTTGTATTTCTGCCTTGGGTCTCTCTGTTATAAGGTCATCTGTCTTGTTTGCCTTATTTTCATCACTCTGATCAGCATCCAATGGCGTAAGAGTGTTAGAAGTCAGAGTTTTGTCCAGTTCAGCTGTTGATTTTACTGACTGTGGTGTCTGGTGACTCTTTCTTTCGGATGTTTTCCTTTGTGTCTTATTCGTTGGCTCTGAAGTACTGTCTGAGGAAAGATTTCTGGAGAGAAACTTTCTACTTGACTTGTGTCTCACAGGTGGTGACACCATGTCCAGAGACTGAGAATATGGAGATGGCCTCTTTTGTAGTTTAGGTATAGAAAGCATCTGCTTTCTCTCAGTGGAAGGACTAGCATTTGGTGTCGCATGTTTTCGTATCCCAATATTTGGTGACATAGTTTTATCTGGAGCATGGTTATGTATTGATGATAATTTTGGAGAGTTAGAAGGAAGTTCAGGAGAGAATTTCTTGGTTTGGGATTTTCTCTCTGGAGATGGACTGCTCATAAGCTTTACTTTTTTCATAAAGGGTTTAGGTGATGATGCCTCCTTTTGAGTTAAAAGTGATGTTTTATTCATTTTTGTCTCTTGAAATGGAAGCTCACTCGGTGGAGGAGCCTCACTTGATGAAATACTGCCTGATGACATTCTCTCTTCAGATGTTAAACTAGTAGGAGATGTAGAAGTACAACACGACAGACTATTTTTCAAATCTAAGATGCTCTTTGATTGCTGTGTCTCTTCTGGTGGGGTGTCACTCAGCCATGTCCCTGTTGAACAGATGCCGTTTGGCAGCACATTATCACCCATGTTGATGGGACTAGATGATGTGGTTGTCTCTGCAGTGGCATCACTACATAAAGTATATTTATCCAGACAAGCCTTTCTCAGAGACATTTTCCTGTCAAGAGATAGATTACTGACCAAAGGGGCCCTTTTAATAGATTGACTTCTTGGTAATGGTGCTTCCCCCGGCGTGGCAGGAATGTCAGTCTGAATCGATGTTGTCATTTCCATTGTGTGGTCGGTGGGTGATATGGCCTTGTCAGATGTAGGACTGATGGATAACGGATGATTATCTGACATTTGACTGCTCACTGATGAGAGCCTGTATAATGGGCTGCTGACCGCTGAGGATGCATCCATCACACAATATTCAGTGTTTGATAGGTCTGTGTTTTCAGCAGGTGGCGGGGGAGGTGGTAGCTCCATGGAAAGTGAATTGGAAAGTGTTGCTTTTTGAAATGAGATCTTGATTAGTCTATCAGTTGGCGGAATACTTTCAGGAAAGGAATGATGTGAGAGAGGCTTTATTTCTTCTTTATTTTTCTGAGCTAAACTATTGTAGTTTTCTGTGTTTGTTGTAGTTTCATGACGATCAATGATTTGCTGATTGACTGTGGTTTTCTTCATTGATGGACTTGATAATTTGTTGTCAAATGACTGGATTCTTTGTTTGACAGAAGCTCCTTGCACGTTCTCAAGCAGAAGGTCACTTTTGAGAGTTTGACATGTTTGTATTTCCAGTGTCTCCTCCAAACACTTTACCTCCTCTGCCACAATCATCAAGCTGTTATCATTTTCAGACTCTCCACACATGCTGCTTTCTGTTTGTACAAGAGTAACTGCTTGTAATTTTTCACCTTCCTCATCTGGGTAGGCTGTGGGGTTGAGATGGGCTTTCTCCAGCCAGTTTTCCACATATTCATTAGTAACGGAGCTGGAGGAGTTAAAAGCAGGCAATGACATGCTTTCGTTGACATCATAGGACTCGTTTTCGCTCTTTTTCTCCTGGTGCATTGATGTCTGCCGTGTCAGTATTCCCCGTGGTTGGCTTACTTCATTGGGAGCAACATTCAGCCTGATTTTTTCAAAAGAACCCCTCTCACTCTTATTCTCTTTCAATTCTGATTTTATATTTGGGTCTTTGAGAATACATTTCATTGTGTCATCCGACTGCTGTGTGCTCTTTGTTGAAACACCCCCGTCTCCATTTTGTGTTGGTCCCTTTTTCAGCTTCATTGTGCTTTTTGCTGATTTTGATTTACTCCCATAAATTTTCTTGATGAACCCAGCACTGGAGAAAGTTTTCACTTTCTTATGTTTCTGGGTTGCTTCTGCATAATTTGTTTTTGGTCTTTTCCCTGGTGATATAAGTCGACGACCATGTTTGTTACTCACTTTGGGTTTTGAAGATACCCTCTTATCTTTATTGACCTCTCTTTGTTGATGCTTGTCTTTGCTTTCATTGGGTTTTGGGAATTGTTGCTGAGCAGTTGCTGCTTGAATTTCATCGGTGTTCAGCGGGGGCAATGTTAAATCAGATGTTACTGACATGCTCTCAGTTCTCCAGATGCTGATTGACTCAGAAGCTGTCGATGGTCTCCAGACCTCGGCTTCAAACTCATTATTGGAGGAGAGCTGTCCAGTTCCAGAGGTAGCTGGCCTGCAAAAAGGAATCCCAGGAGCAGACACACCCTGTGCACAAAGGTTTGCAAAGAAGTTATCCTGACAGGTCTGCTGTTCATATATGTGTAAGACAGTTTCGGTGACCTCCTCTCTGCTGGATTCAGTCTGTAGGATTTCAGTCATCCCTGCTGATTTGAATGTGGATACATTTCTGCAGTTTATATTGTTGGCATCCACAGAGCCAAATCTTCTAGGTTTGGGCACTGGTTTAGTGCTGCTCTGTTTGAACATGCAGTACTGCTCAGTCATGGCTCCATGTTCTGTGTGCTCTCTGTAGCAGTAGCCTTCCTGAAACCCCTCTGCTGTCAGTGATTTTATGCTCTCCACAGATGCTTGCTTTTTTCTAATTTGCTTGTGCCCTGGTGTAGGAGCTCTCTTAGGGGACACCACCACTGTCTGTTCTTTGACATTATCTTCTTCATTACCACTCTCACTGAAAGTTCCATTGCCCAGTGATGGTGGATCCTCATCATTGTTATCCTCAGTTTTGTCCTTGTTGATGGTGTCGATGGAGGCAGCAGGGCTTTGTAAATCCAGTATATTAGATTTAAGTGAGCTGATCTCCTGTTCTGCTTCAGGCTGTGGTAAACAAGTCGCATTAAGCTGATTGGCTACACTTGAGCGTGTCAGAGTGGTCGTCCAATGGATGGTTTCCTCTTCCTTAATTGTCAGACGCACCTTCATCTCCACTGTCATGCTACCATCTTGGTTAACTCGAAAGGACTTCTCAATGTCGTCCTCTGTGGGCAGCAAGCAGTCCTGCCCTCCAGCTCCATCACCAAGGCAGATGTCACCCTCTGTTTCTGCTACTGACTCCAACATATGACCTGACTCCAACTCCATAGAGTTTGTGGGGTAACTGGGCAGGTCACATGAACTTTCTGCGATGGAGTCATGGATCCGATTCACAATGTACCGCTCAGATGAGGGAGAGAACTTTCTTGACTTTGAAGTATATGACAGAGACTTCTTTTTGCCTTTTAAGTCAGTCAGCGAGGCACAAAAAAGGTTCAAGTAGAAATGTTCAATGATTTAAGGCAAGAATTGAAGTGGAAACCCAGGAAGCATGAAAGAAGAAGACAGAGAAGAAAGAAACGTTACAAAGATAATACAACTAGTCACAGCTCATGAAGAACAATAGCCAACAGCCACGTAGACGGTGTATGTAGGTCATCTACGGTATTATGCATGATATCATTGCCTCAGCACTTTGCCAGTCTTCATCCCATGAGAGCAGGTAGATTACTGCAGACACACTGTACGTGTAAGTCGACTAAGGGTCTATTAATGAGAATAAATGTTCTCATCAACTAAATAAAAATGATAGCATAGGTATCCATCAAAAAAGCAGATTCCTATGGAAACTTACGGTTGAAAGCCTTTAGTCTTCTGAGATGCATTCGACTGGTAGGCAGCATTGTTGGAGCTGGTGATTTCTGTACATTGTAGGTTGCAGGCCTGAATGGCTCCCTGCCTGCAGCCACGACTATCCCAGAGCACAATATCAAACCTGGAAGACCATCCACCTGCAGGAGACAGAAAAATAAAAGGATTTATCCCTCCTAAGGCATTTTACTGCGTTAGCACCAGATAGAACCTTGAATCCACATTTGTTAGATATGTATAGAATTGAGAAGTACATGCATGCACATATATGGCAAGTCTGTATTATTGTTTGTTAAAATGGCACCCTGCCAGGTGCTGAATTTACAATATATTCTGGGCCCAAAGCCTGACAGTGAAGTGTCCCAGAATGCCTTTCTGCGTATTAGGTGAGTTGCTAAAGAAGCTTAAAACTTTCTCTCCTCATGTGACAGTTATTTACGGGCAAGGTTTGAACCAGTCGATCATGGGTCAATAATGGAGCTACTAAAACCTAAAACCTCTATATTAGCGTTGTATTTGAAAATAATCATTTCAGGGCAATGTCTATGCATTTTTAAGTGCTTTAACTTTGAAAACTATATTGCACACCATGTATCTGGTCAAAAATATTCTTAAGAAATAAAACTACTATGTAATAATATTGTCATAGTTTTGTAAAATGAGGCTATACTTGAGTGTGCTTTCAGATTTCAGATTGGGCATTAGAAGTGAAGATTGGGTGTATATATAATGGGAAATTACTCTGTATGAAATGCTTGCAAAACCCTGTTTCTTAGAAATGAATTGTGCTGCATGTGTTGTATTGACAGAGGAGAACACTCACCCGTCTGCCATCAGATGTGTGTAATTTCACCACATGGAACTGCAATAGCTCTGAAATATATTCCAGGATGGACTCAAAAGTGGGTGTAGTCCTCTTATTAAGCACCACAGTGTGTTTTACAATGGGGTCACCATTCTGAAAAACCAGTAGCCTTTTTGGTGTGCGCATAACCACCAGTTCCTTCTTGTGGATGTTCTGGCCGGGGAAAAACCTGGCCTGCTGTACAGTCCGGCGGCGGGAGCTAACAGGCCTGGCATGGTACCAGGGCGGCAGCTTCTTCCTGGCCAGTGCCAGGTTGATCGGTTTTACCTTACGGCTGTCAGAGCAGATGTAGGATTTCCCATCTTCCAGTTCATCCAAAGTATAGATCGCATGAACCCCCCGAGGAGTGGTGATGTTCCTCACCCCAAACGGCAGGGGAACCTTTTTAGAGAGACTGTCCAGGAGTGCATCAAATGTCTTAAAGGTGCGGTTGTTGATGACCATGCGCAGACCGCTGAACTGAGGATCTCCACTTTTGTAAAAGCAGACCCGCTTGGATAGGATAGGGTCAATGATGCTTGGGTGGCGTGGGGTGCCAAAGGAGTGCCCACTCCCTGATGACTGGTCAGGGAGGATCCTCCGAAGCCCCGTCTCATTCATCATTGTTGATTGGCTGGAAGGGGAGCAAAGGAGAAGTCAAGAATTAGCTGTTCAGTAGAAACATAAAGGTTCTCCATGGTGTGGCACAGAAAATGGTGAAAACAATGTTTTTGATTCCTCAGTAGCAAAGCTTCCTCCACAGAATCAATAATGAGGAGGTCTAAAATGTTCCTTAAGTTGCTTCTACACATAAAGCATTGCCAATTTTTTACAGTAAACAATAATCCTCACAGATATTGTCCATTTATTTTGTCCAATTTTATAAATATACAAAGTAGAGGGTATAATTAAAGCCTAATTGCTGCCTGTGATGCAGTAACAAATAACCATGAGAAGAATAAAATGGTTTGAGACATCTGTGCTCATAAGACTTCTGTAACTGGGTCAACACACAAACATAAGCAGGCTGAACATAACACCTCGTTCAAGACAACTTAAATAATTTATGATGTGCAAACAGCTGAATGACGTCTTGCAAGCATATGTTGTTTACTTCTTACGAGTGCGGCCATCAGGTAACGTGGCCTCACTTCTGGGAACCTTGCCATGTGAATTGCACCTTCAATTATTTGATTACCTGGGTTTTAACGACACTGTGGCGAACAAGTGATACGCAACTGTTTGGCAGATTCTTCTCTTTGACCAGTATTTACTGCAACCAGTATTTCTTTTAGCATAATTATTAGTTTATGTGAATTATTTTATAACACATTTTAGTATTATGCTTTTAATATAGAAATTGTATATAAGAATATTCAAGAATGGAATTGATGGGATCTATAAAAACAGAAACCCTTTGGTGAATCAGATAACTAACTGATGTCTCAACACTTCAAGTCAATCAATCAAAACTTTTTTAACACTGAATTTCTGAATTATTGTGCACTTCACATGAAAAATTGTTATTCATATAAAATATTATTAATTATAACTGATTTTATTAAATGTGATTTAAATAATGTTGTATTTAATTTGAAAAGTTGATAAAGACATTTTAGATGTATTATTTAGTATTACTTGTTAACCCTATCAGTATTATTTGTCAATAGACACATGAAATAGAAATAATAATAAAAAAAATTAGAAGTAATTGTTGCTTGCAAAAAAACAAAACAACAAAAAACAACAGGCCTGATTAAAATATATGGTCATAGCATTTCTAATGCTGCAAAAGTAACACATAACTACAGACTATAACTGAAGATTCAAGTTAAACACAGTGAGCAAACAAATTGCAAAACAACACAAATTGCAGGATTTCAAAGTGGACTCACCTACGTCGGCATCACGAGTTTCCCAGCAGTTTTGAAAGGATCCATGAAATGTTATTCCGTGCTCTACATGATGACTGCCGTTGAACTAAGTGCACAGCAACAGTTTATTTCGGGAGACACCAGCATGGTTAATTTGCTTAATCTTTGCTTAAAGTTAATCTCCACTGCAAGTGCAGCGCTTGGAAATCCTCTTCAGAAAGGTGTGTCACACAGATGCATGTAGAGCTCTCATAGCAGGGCAGAGAAGTGGACTAAGGACCTGACATTGATTAATTACACATTTTATGTTAAATAGACCTGAAACACATTTGTGGGGAAGTTTTTCCCTGGGACTATATTGGCAATAGGGTCTTTTTTGCAGAACCAAAACAATTTTTACAACTTACTAAAGTACTTAATATTTTTCCAAAAAATAAAAAAAGTCACTCTTGCTGTGAGATACAATGGAGAATTTTTTTAAAAAAATTGGTCCAGTTGCATTGCAGTATAACAAAGCATCTTTTAATGTTTTCTGCACTTGTGTTTGCTTTTAATTGAGACCTAAACAAGAGCACAAAGCACGAATTAAAATGAGAGCAGCAGATGGTAAAATGGAGTCCAGCTCTAATATCCATGCAGGGTCGTAATCTAATTTACGAACTCTTCAGATAATAAGGATTAAGGGGCTCTCCATTGGCAGGACCCTGAGAGAGGAGCACTTATTTTCAATGAAAGGAGTAAACATTCACCTTAACACCTAGAAATAAAGAGAAATCAGACAGATTATCAACAAGTAAGGTATATCAGAGATTAGTTTTGTCTTTGGAGGATGAGACGGTGTGATCTGAACATGCAGTACATGTTAGTATAAAATATAATAACACATTTATAAATAACATGGACATTCCTTTAATAGCAAAGACACACAAGCTCGTTCTAGAAATACAATTAAGTTTAGAAGGGTAGTGGAGTCCAGTAGATTAGGTTGAACCGTATTACTGGGGGTATTAGCTGGTCATGTATACGCTTAACCATGAACTATCACGAGTTGCATAACAGTTACCAAAACCAAGTCTATTTCTGTAGTGAAAGGGATTAGCCGACAAGGGATAACTTCATTCCACAGTAAACCTGGGGCTGAAGTTAAGGAATCAAAGGAATATACAAAAGTTATCAGGTTTCAGTGCAGTATAAAAGGATAAAGTGATGACACGCTGTCATACTGTTTAGTTTGCTGCTGTAAAAATATCTCAGGTGTGTACGAGAGGGACGATATGTGCTGTAGGAAAGAATTCCAGCTGAACCCGACAGAGATTCAGGAATGCCACAGGAGGCTCCCATGCGCCTAGCCCATGACCCGTTCCCAAAACAACAACGAGCACAAAAATGTGAAAAATCCTTGAAAGGAAGCCGGGGGTGAACAATGGAGGAAGCCCTCAGAGTAAACAGGTAGGCCTGAAGCCTGCATGCCCCTCATTCCAGCCCTCTACTCCAGAGATAAGAGAGAAGCAAATGTCGAAACCAAGCGGGTAGAAACGTCTGGTCACACTGATACAGCGGCACAGATCCTGCCAAACATACGCGAATCAGACTGAAAATAGGCCTGAGCTGAAGCTCTGCACTCAAAGTAGCATGACAGGTAATAGCAACAAATGTCTGAAGCTCCATTTGTCACATAACCTTCCACGTCCCAGAGTTATACCGAACCAGCTGGTGATATGAATACTGTTATTTTTCCTTCACATGATTACATGTGAAATCACACGCCGCCATGACAGAGATATCTGTCTCTGCGTTCCGGGTGTATTGTCACCCCTTCCATGCTCTATTTTTAAGTCCTTGCGCCTATACTTCAACTAATTGGCGCCAAGTTAGATTCAAACCTATGCTGTTAATGGGAAAAAATGTGTGATATGTTTTGGCCCTTGTCCCCTTTCTATATTTGGCTCAGCGTCCTCTATGCAGCTGCTCCTCCAGATCTGTCTGCCTGTGTTCCCATCAAACACCTCTCTTCAGTCTGCACATATTGCCTCAATTCGAGAGGCAAAGAGTCTCAGCTAGCCCCAGTCGGCTCATGCTTAAAAGGACAGAAATAATTTGGTGGCTACATAGCAAATAACAGCAGTTCGCTCTGATGTTGTGTCGCGTTCAGCCTCTGCAGGGTCATTTGAAATAAAATGCCCAGCTTGTTCTGTAGCCCTTGTAAGAACTGGTTAAAATTCCAAGCATTGCAGCTGTCAGGAATTCAATTATAAGTGATACAGCTGCACTGTGACCAACAGCAGTTTTAAATATTCACCTCAATTAAAATCAAGGCAGCTGATCCTGCAAATATGACCTCTTTTGAACTTTTCTTGTGCCCCAAATCACTTTGTATTCTTCCAGAATTCTTGAATACATACAATAATGTTGATAAATTCCATTTTTCCTTTGAGGCCACTTGAATGTGCGATCAAAAAATTGTGGCTTGGCAGACGTTGAGCCAAAAATATGCTTACTATTCAAAATTCCATTCAAGTTGCATGATGATACATCTTTTTTCCCCTCTTAACTTCCAGTGGAATTCCCAGGTTTTGAATGAATCCCTGCCAAACAGGACTCATAAGGTCACACCACCGCCTGTCCCCTCCCCGCCAAAACCCCTCGCACAGCAGTCAGAGGTCCCCACCCCATCCATTTTGAGCACTCAGTATCAGCTGTGCCAAGCTTTTAATCTGCCTGGTGACATCCCAGTGTTTCCTGCATGGGACAGAGGGAAAGATAAGCACGCTTCTCTGTGCGGTAAATCACTCCACACTCCCACTCGTTCACTGATATGACCATTATTCAATTAGGCTGCACTCAAACTGACCACAGTTCTCGGTAATTACAGAGGCTTGGCGACTATTTTCCCATTATTTTGATTTTCTTCGCCCCTTTCTTCTCTTACTGACATCTGTTTTAATTGTTCAATGGCAAACATTAAGATTTTTTTTCGGTTTTGTGAATGGGGGAAAGTAACTGAGCACATCTTGAATTATTATATTATTGGGGAATACTTTATACTTCATAATCAAGTACCCAGTTATACTTTAGAAAAGTACCTTAAAAAAGTTAAGTTCTTCAGGAATCTAAGAAATAAGAACAAAGAGACACTGATACAAAGAAAAGGCACTCACATAAACTGAGCTACATTAACTGAAAAGTTGCAGTTTGTCAAATCACTATTTATTTTGACTATGTTACACATATAAGATTAGCTAGTAAAATGAGCTAGCTATATTGGCTTACCAGCATGGCTAATTTTAGCTAACAGCACCAATCATCGCCAATTAAGATATATATATATATATATATATATATATATATATATATATATATATACATCTTGTACTTGTGAAGCTGTTTTTACATTATTATGCTTACGTTATGCTGCTGGTGAGGTTTGTTTTGTTTAGAGCAGTGTTAGCCTAATACACTTATATTGCAATGACTTTGAGTAATGTTACGTAAGCTAACATTAGTAAAGGGCTGATATACATAGCACCCAGCTTCACTGGCTTACCAGCATGGCTAATGTTAGCTAATGTTAGCTGATGTTAGCATTGGCCTAAATAAGCTACGTCTACATTCTCGGAAAAAAAAATATTTTTCTTAATGTTGTACTTGTGAAGCCAGTTTTACATTATTATCCTCACCTTTTGCTTCTTGGTGACCCATGTTACAGCGAGCTCGAAATTTTCTGTTGACTGTTAACTTTAGTTATAAGTTTAACTAGCATTGATAAGCTAGCTAATGGGTAGCCTTAACTGAAATAGCTGACACACTGAAGCAGTAGTCTTGTCTTGGCCAAAATACAACACAGTTTCAAGACAATATAACCACAGCATGCTGTCACCATCATAAAGGCTACAGGAGACACTGTGGACTGAAAAAATAAATACATGAAGGGAACAAAGGCAAAATACAAGATGAGATTTTAAAAAATCGTGTGGCAATGTCAGTGTCTTTTCAATGAGGTTACAGTATATCAACGATCAAGCCTCTCAGCAGCAATATAAATACTGATATGCACAGAATGTGGACTATTATTCTCCAGAGGACAGTGGCAGGCAGGGTCCTCCTCACCAAAGGGCTCAATACCGCGTGGCTGTTAGCTTTGGAGGGCCCGGGCGGAGGGCCAGTCCGCTGACGGGACAACCTGGCTACCCGCGAGCCAGATAGCAGCCCGGGGTGAGGAGTGATTTATCCGTCTGTGCTCGCATCAGACAGCCTTCCTCTGATTAAGGGTCAGTCACTGAGCGACAGAGCCGAGTGGAGTGGAGAGGGCGAGACAGGCGGCCTCCCCGTGTGAGACACTGGCATCCTGACCGCCACACAAATGGACTTTCCAGACGCTGCAAACAGCACATGCACTGTGCTGTGTGTCTGCAGTGAACACACACACTCACACACACATTTAAAAGTGGGCATAGGCACAGGATTGTGCACGTAGTCGTTGCTTCTCCCCTGTCTTTTATTCATATACGCTAACTGACTTACACACACATAAACACACACGCCAGAGCCAAGATAAAGACTTACTGAGCTGGCCTTGACATTCGCTCGACCCGACAACAAAAGGATGTGGTGAATCTGAGTCGCCCACTGTTTGACTTGTCTCTGTGGGCTGTTAAAGATCAGTGTTCCTGCTGCTCAGGGTTCACAAACAGGTTACCACCTCCATCAATTTCAGTGGAGATGGTGTCTGTTGTATGCATATACTGTGAGGGAATTTTCCCTTTATGTTACTCTTTCTTGCCCTCATATTTGTTTTGAAGTAAAAAAAAAAATCAATTATTGGACTCAACCACTACTGATTAACAGACAGTTATAGCAAAATCCTGACTTTTTTTAGGTAAGGAAATCTATGAGGCAGCTCTTGTAAAGAAAAGATGGGCATTATTTGGGGACAATCACAGAGATCGGTTGGTAGGTGCTTTCATGTAGCGCTAATTACAATATGAAAGCGTCTGTTGGTCCCATTCATTAATTATCTTGAGAGCTGTTGCCTGTTTTCTGCTACGCCTCACACATTTAGATATCGCACAATTTCAGTCCTATAAATCCGTCCAAATGTTAAACCCTTGCATGATACAATGTGCCACATGCCCAGCTGCCACTTCTCTTGTATGAACTTGCATTGGTGATATTCGTGCATTAACGCCTCACTCCTCCCGTGCCCTGAGATGTCCTGTGCTGGCTTCTTTTTCTTTGGTTTCCTTTGTTGTAGTTATTGTTGCTGTGTGAGCCACAGTGGCTCTTTCACAGTGAACACCTGTGACTAAGTAGCTGTTGCTTTGACTCTTTAACTAGTATTTAAATCATGTTCAGTACTTCTGCTTGAGCAAAAAAAAAAAAAAATGCAGCTTCTCTTTCCAGTTCAGCTGTTGAATTGTGGACTGAAAGAAATGTTTCTGTTTTACCCAGGATTTACATGAAAACTAACAAGGGAACAGTTTGCATCTTGTTTTGTGACACTTGTATGTAATGTGACATTTTATTAATCCCTGTGGGTAATTGTGAGCTGCTGAAAGATGATCTCCCCTCTGCCAGACAGCCATTTAAAATAAATTACTTGAATTGTTTTTTCTTATTGCAGAATTTGCTCAAATATTTTGGGCTAATGTGAATCTTTAAAATAAAAAATCACCAAGACTATTGAGTCTGGGAGAGTAGCACAGATTTTCACACAACAAAATGGACAGAAATAGTTTCACAGCCATGAAGGGAAATGGTAAGTTGTACAGATCATCTGTGCAGATTAAAATTTTAACAATACACAATACAATCTGTTCATGGATTTTATGGTTACAACCTCCCTCTGATTTTTACAACATTCAGGAAATCACAGGACAAAACCTGGAAACATGCTTGATGGTGTCAGATGTCACAAAATTTTACAATATTCAGAGGACCTTACTCCACATTTCTATGAGTTTTTTTTAGCCCTTTATGTGGTTAAGGAACTCAATCAAAGCAGACTTTTAACGGCACACAGTATTGCCTACCGTCCTCACCGTAGATCGAGCCGCTCAAGTATCATCAGACAATAATCAGAGACAGCCAGAGAATGTACACACACCCGACCAGATACACACACCTCTCCATATTTCAGATATTAAATTAATAAAGAAGCAACACTGGAGTGAACTTCTGTACGCAGAAACAAAGACAAGCATTAGTGATCTGATTAATACCTGATTTGGCAAGATTTTACCTGAAAATAATGACTGGTTATTGCAGATTTGTGACATGAGCCTTATGAGAAATACAGCATTTTAACTGCAGAGCAATACAATAATGCTCTAGATGTACAGTAAAATTATTTTATAGGAAAACATTCAATTGTTAGGGATCCTACAACCATGTCTATGAAAAAATCCGTAGTTAAAAAAGACAGTGTTACATCAGACTATTTTAAAAAAATAAATAGCAATGACCATGATAATAGAGGTGGGCGTTATGCACATTGCACGGTATCAGAATATGTGATAATACACTTATTATACATTATGATAATCTTGTAAGGCTGCTATAAGTTATGCATTTCAAACATGTGTCTTGCAGCATTTGCCATCTTGTTGCTTAATGACTTAATTAATTAATACACATTATGACATTTTATAATTCACCTATCATGTAATTATGATTTAGTTGTCTCGTGTTTATGAAGACTTCGAGCGTACCATAACAAGCATGTCAGTGACTTGTTACTGCATCAGTAATGGTAGTAATGACAGCAGAGCTGGAGCTTGAACGTGGCTGTGCGTGACTGCACAGCAGGACCTCTGTCAGGGATTACAGGGCCACGTCACCTCACCTGGATTCATGGGACTCACAGCAGGCTCACGTGCTCTCACCTTCCCTCACTCTCTTGCTCTCCCCCAAGGACTCCGGACTGACCTCGCTCTGCAGCTCCAGCGTTAAAAAGTCAGTGGCAGCTTTTCACTTAAGTCCACCTCTATACATCTACACATTGGCAACACTGAAATAACTTCATATAACTGAAGCAGCAGTGAAGTAACAAATGAAGCTCCGGCTCACATGACCAAAACCTGTTATCCGATGTATGTCATATACATTTAACTATTACTACAACTACATTTATTTTAAAGGCTATGCAAAAGTAAGCAGGGTATTTACTGAGAAAATGTTCAGGTTTATTTCTGATTCCCAGGAAAGGTAAAGAATATTACATAATCACTGGTTATATAATATTTGTCGCAACATAAGAAAGATATCCCTTTAAATGGTCTGTTAATCTAATCAAACTTTTTAGCTGATAAGTAAGGCTTTATGCATTTTTACAATTCAAATCATATTATAATTCATATCATAATTGATTATTGATTCCATCAATAAGCCAACATGAAATAAAAATTGACTAACCTCTGCTGTTGCACAATCAAACAATTCTATATTTACTTTATTATTTATTAATGTAAATTAATCTTTTAATATAATGTTCTTAATATATCTGGGATTTTAGTGTGTAAATAGAACACATAATAAGTGTTGCATGATACATGTCAGCCTAATTAGAGTAATATCTTTATTGTTTTTCTAAAAGTTATCACATTACCTGTCAGTTATTACATGATTACTTTTTACAAACCCACACCTGGTAAAGGTTTAATTTCACAGTGAGCTTCATGTATTCCTGTGCACAGGTGACCCCTGGTGGCAACAACGGACAGTGCAACTGACTTCTTATTAGCAGGTAGAAAACTGAAACAGTCCAGCCACTTTTAAATTAAGAGAACATTAAATTTGTAGACATGTGCAGTGTGAGTATTTGTGAGTACGACTGTGTTACAGATTGTTATCTGTTGCTGACAGACCAGGCCCACAGAGAGGAGACAGGAGGGAGGAACACACTGTCAGCTTTTGGGGAACTGGAAGTAGACTGTTTGCTATTTCGGTGGAAATGTGTTTGATATTTGTTTGAAGTTCATAATCCAATAACATGAGCACAAATACACTTCCTGTGTAAGAGACAGTTTCAGACGGATTGTGTTATTGAAACAGAAAAATACCAAACAGTGTCTAGACATTGTTCTGGATGTAGGTTCACTCAACTTAAACATTTATCTAAATATATGATACTGGAACTTAGTTTACTCACATTTTCTTACCCATTTTTTTGGTGGCAAAATTCTCATAACACTAGAAATTTGAGAGTTTGGAAGTTGTCATGCAAGTTTCTTACTTTCAAAAGGATGAAAGTGCCACTTAAAGCTGATGCTTTGATTTAGCATTTTATTAGAAATGCAGTATATTAATAGATTAGTTTTTCATATTTCCTGTGATCCCTTATCAAACAACATGGGATCCTGACAGATGGAGAGACTGTGTACAAAAATTAAACATAATAGAGAGTTCAACAGCAAAGAGAAGTTTACACAAATGTGGTGTCATTTATGTAGTATATAATGAACACATAAACAGCAAGTATAGTGTTTTTATTAAATGTCAATAAGAAGGGACGAAAAAAGTGTCTCCTGCTCACACACAAAGGCATGCACATACAGATTCATTGAGAAACAATGAGACAACAAAGGGTAGTTGACCCGGGTCATGACACTCTGCCCTCTCCCATCTTTATTTAGAATATATTTTTATGTATTTCTATTTTTTAGGAAGTCCTACCGGTGATTCCCAAAATGGTGTGAATTTCACAGAGCGTGGCTTCCTGTCGGATAGAGGATGTTCCCAGCCAATCTTTCATGGATGGAGCAAACAGGAGTCATCGGAACGAGGAAGTGGAGACAGGTGCTCGCTGGAAGATTCAAAGATCCACAGAAAGAAAAAAACACAAACAGACAATGGTCCACATTTATCTTGTGAAGTGCAACTCGGCCGAGCCTCTGAGTATTTTTACTGTCATTAAATTAATTCACTTTCATCACTAGTCATCCAGTTTTTAATAAAATAAAATCCAGCAATTTTGTTGGACATACCTTGATTCACAACGCCATTTGGTTCAAACATTATTTTCATTTAGCTAACTATATTAACTGCTTAGCCATTGTTTTAGCTAATGGTATTGCAACATTCATTAGCTATCTATCTCAACCATTTATCCATTAGCTTACTATAGCTATTACTTTTATGTAACTCAACCATTGGCCTACTTTAAGCGATTTCACAATTTATCCATTAGCTAGCTATTTGTCCATTACTTTTAGGCTAACTGTTTATCCATTAACTACTTTTTGCTATGTCATTTATCCCTTAGATATCTATGGTATTTCAACAATTTAGCCTATCCATTAGCCACACTATTTCAACACTTTACTTTTGGTAACCATTACAACTCTTTCTATTACTTTTAGCTATTTCATCATTTATCCATTTGCTAACCTTTCAAAAATATATTATTTAGCTACAATTTGCTGTTTTAACAGTTTATCCATGAAAACACTTTGGCTATTTCACCACTGATCCATTAGCTCACTGTTTGAACAGTTTATCCATTACTTAGCGACTAATTCAACTCCTTCTATAACTTTCAGCTATTTCACCATTTATCCATTAGCCACTTGTAGCTGTTTCAGCAGTTAGTCCATTAGGCCAATTTTTGGCTAACTATTCCATTTCTATTCTAGCTTTTTCACCATTTTCCATTAGCTAGCTAACAATTTTAGCTACCATTTCAACTGCTCTTCCATTTCTTTTATTTAGCTAACTTCTCTGCTTGCTTGCTTGCTAGCAAGTTTTGATGCACTCTCAATTGTGCTGACATGTTACAGCTGGCTCAAATATTCAATATGTTTTGTATTAAAACTGTTTTTTTGGGTTTTTTTTTTAAATAACTGAGCTATGCCACGTCTTTCCATGTAGGCTACACACTGAAATAAATGAACTGTTAAATAATATAGGCCAGTCATTAGCTCTATAGGATGTATGTCTTTGTTTTCATTCAAACATAAACAATTGCTCCCTTTCCTGTCCTTTTCCTTGGCAATGCCTATGAAGTTCAGTTAGTCATTAATGATGTTTAGCATGACGTTCAGTTAGTCACAGTGCATAGTGTTCTTTCTTATGAGACAGCATTGCTCACTTTCCTCACATGTTTCCTAAGAAGGGAGGTCCAGAACCAACAGGGAATCCTCTAATAAGGGGACACAAGAGCGAAATGTGGCTGTACTCTGCCAACACCTTTCAGCCTCCCAAAGAAAAACACAGCGGAGAGGAAACTGACTGCTGAGGTAGTCATCTTATACTCACTACCCGCCTGGACACGAGCTAAAAATTGTCCTGGATGCCACAAGGGGATTCAAACAAAAGAACAGGGAGCGCTGAGCTGATCAGGAGAGGCCTGGAGTTGATTCAGCTCCCTGACTCAATTCCTGACTGTGAAACAAATGTGCCAGCCAGCTTGAAAAATGTTCCCTGGCACCAGACAAACATTTTATAATCAGTCCTAGCCTCTCTTTCTCTGCTTACATTAATTTGTGCTGCGACAGTTTATGATATCTGCATGTTATTTTATACTTTAATTCACTATGAAGTCCTTTTCTGTTAAATCAAGTCCTGTTTTAGACATAAACTCAGTTTTTTCCCCCCCCCATTTGTCACCTTTAAATTTCCCCTTAAATAGCTTCAAAGGTAGATTAAATGTTTGAGGCCATGGGCCCATTGTGTGAAATATAAAAATGAACACATCATCGGTCATTTTTATGGCTGCAACATTACATTAAACAGAAACCTTGATGTGTAATACATCATTTTGAACAGCTTTCCTTGTATTTCAGAAGACAGATTAAATAATCTGACAGTCTGTTAATATTTACTTCGTAATGAATTTTCTCATCAAAGACAACTACAGCATAAAACCTCAAATGAAACAGACTTTAACCAAAAGCCAAAGATTTTTGTGTGTTATGTGTTGTGCTCAGGTGTTTCATTAGCGACTGTAATGGAAAAATAAAAAGGCTTTGTTTGTTATGTGCTTCAGATGAGACTGATGATAAAGTTTTATTGCTCACATTTGATTTTTGGCTACATTTTGGTGCTTGATTATAAAACACCTAAGTTCTGTTTTAGGAAGAGAACCTTTTTGGCAGATTTCATTGTAAATTGACAAAAAGTTCTTCATTTGCAATTAATGTCCATATCGCCCGGGAACTCCTTCGTGCACAACCCCATAAATAAAAGAGCTAACTTACGTACAAACTAATAACTGAGAATAAAACCAAATACTTTGTCTCACAACATGATGGACCCACCAAAGCGTCTTCAGGGTGTAGAAGATAAAGTTTTCCATTAGAAATGAAAAACAAGTTCTGATGCAAAGTTGTTAAACCGTGTTGCGCCTTATGTTGTTGTACCATAACTGCTGTGCAATAAAAATACCTCAAAAACCATTTGTGAATAATCCTTGTGAACTCTGACACAGCAGCTGACATCCTGGCACAAAAGGTGGGGGTACCTGTTCAACGTATCAGCTATTTATAGCTGAATGTGTGACAACCGCAGAGCTGGAATCAGAAGAAAAGTAAAGTATTGAGACGCAGCATTGAGTGGAGATTGACTGGATCCACTATATATAGTGGAGGCACAACTGGACGGTGGTGTGACAGGCAGGGACCATAAAAGCAGGCCAGAGAGGGACAGCATATGCCTGGGATTATGAGCAACCAGCCCTGCTTTAGACAAGGGACACACCCTCTCCTGCAGCTGTCTCGCATGCTGTATTTGCAATCTGCTATCAATGACTTAATCAGTTTGGGCCCTCGCGGCCTCTCTGCGTCTGTCCCTGAAAGTGGACAGGGGAATCTCCACCTCAACCAGCGTTTTTATTTATGTGTGTGCATTACCGGGTGGCATTTATGAGGAAACCAAACACTTTTCAAACGCACGTGGAGATTTTGAGGTTGTTTGATGGGCACGCGTGTTTTATTGTCATAGTAACTTCGGACGAGGCCTGTCTTGTTGTTGCAATCACTAAATATCGTGACCTTTGATGTTGACTTATTTGCTGACAGTGATAATTGATATATGAGGATAAGTTGTAACAAATAGTTTTATTCAGGGTTAATAAATCATTTACTTAGATAAGCTATAAGCCATTGATGGAAGCAAATTTGTGGTTGCCAGATTGCGTAACATCCCATTGATCAGTGTTTGTTCTTCCTTTGTGGTAATAATGCAGCTATATATTTCAGTCCAGATCCTCTGCAGCCCTTTTCCAGAGGGTCCAAAGGGATTTTTCACAGCCTGGCAACCAAAAATTTGCTCTTATTAATGTCTTATAACAGATCTCAATTAACCTGTAGAATTAATATGTTATCAAAATTATAGTAAATTAATTTCCCCTCTGTTGATTGATTGCTTGATTGTGTAATTGCTTTTGCACTATTCTTGTTTTAACACTGTTTTTGAACAATTCACACCTCTACTGCTTCCAAAATTAAAAATCACTGTTTAAAAATGCAGGGTTTTTATTCACTTGCCTTGTTTCTAAACGGTGCAAAGTTAAGAGAAAGAGAAAACAATTAGACATAATTGCTCGCACCTGAAGTCAGCTCATAAGGAGGGCGGTTTTTATCTGGACGTTCAGCGTTTATTTATGATGTACAGTATATTCAACTGCAGTTAGCATGACATTATAACGACTAATAAAACCTCCAACTGAGCTTCACTGTGTTTGTGTCTGATATTGATGGTTTATTGGGGGCTGAATGGAATAAACTGCAGCTGCCTCTGTGGGTAAATCAAGCTGTGTTTGTGAAAGGCAGCTACCTGAGATGAGATTAGGGCAGTGCCATGATTAAGTGCTGCTGTGTTAATGTAGCCGACCGCCCTGCTGTAATCTCTGAGTGGCTCTCTGCAGACTGCTGGCAGCGAGGCCCCGGGACACACACACACACACACACACACACACACACACACACAAACACACACACACATGCACAACCACAGCGATGGGAACACCATGAAAGCCCTGACTTCCTGAGCTTTGAGCTGTGCTCTCTCTGCTCTGGCTGAATGTATTTTACCTGGAAACACCTGAGGGCTGCTTACAGTAACGCAAATGTAAATACTGTAAATAGCCTCAAACACGGACAAAGAAAAAAAAAGATGTGTTGATTTATATGAAAAGTGAGTTTTATTGTGGTAAATGAGCAGTGTGTAAAACATACTTTATAGACAGTTTAAATATACAATATTTGCAAGTTTGTGTTGCTTGTCTGACATTATTATGGCCTTTCTCGTGGAATATATACGAGGTAACTACTATTAACAATATCATTTAATTTAGTAAACGCACTGGTTGTTTAGTCTTGCAAACAAGACTAAACAACCATTATAGTATTTAGCATTGTTTTGTATATGTAACATGAAAACCTGTGTGAAAATGGCCATGATACCAACAGAAAAAGATTCATACTGTGTGTTCCTATACATATTTTCTTCAATTTTGCACTTTGCAACATATATGAATTTTAAAATTGTACTTTTTATCTTATTTTGATACATCGTGAATCCTTGTACAAAGTGTAACGCCGTAGTCTTCCCTAAATTGTGACATATGCACATTTTTCAGATTCTTATTTGCCAAACTAGCCTTGAGAGTATCTGCACATATTGTTTATGTGAGAAATAATTTCATGTCAATTCACTTCCATTTAAATGATAAAATCAGCTTAATTCAAGAGAAGAAAAGACCAAACAATCATTTCCCTCCCACAACATTAGAAGTCTTGCACTAATATTTACAACATACTTTAGAAACTTTGAAATGCCCAAGTCACTCAGTGAGGTCTTCCTTGTCAATTAGCCCAGATCAATTAGCGTGAGGAGATAATATCACGGCTGACATGGGGGGTCTGTCTCTCCCTAAATCTGCACAGGTGACCCCCACCCACTCTGCTGATGCCTCGGGGATCGTGGCCTGAGCCTGTTGTTATGCACCCATTAGCTGTAACAACAGGGAGGATAAACCTGCCACTCAGCTGCAGACTGAATTTAAACACATTCACACTACTTACAGTGGATTGTCCCGCACGGCCCGGAGGGACGTAAGTCAATCTGAGTGTGAGGGACGTAAGAAGACGTAACATCTTACACATATCAGAATTACAGATTGTCAGTGGTGTAGGTCGAAGTCAAAAAAAAGTAGCTGTTGGCATAAATGGGACAAAGTAATCCATGTTTTGCAGATTTCCTTGATTCAAACAAGGGCTGACATCATTATTACAACTGTGGGAAGAAGCGGCAGTATTTACCCTGAGCACCATTACTTCTCTGAAATAAGAGAATATTTAAAAACATTCAGCATGAACAAAGCACATGAACATATACACTTCTGGAACATGTTTCCTCTGAAGTGCTAAAAATGGATCGCAAGGTCAGGGTGATTGACCCCGCAGCGAAGAACCTCTTCCTTTCAAAATCGGGAAGATCTCTATTTATAAAATGGGACTCTTTCTGGGCTATAAATACTAGGAATTATCCTCAAGGCTTGGTCTGGTCTCTTATAGATTTTTACCTGATAAATTTGATATATGATGAGGCAACAGACAGGCGTTAGTGGATAAATATATCGCAGGGTATATCAGCAGACTCACAGAAATAAAACCTGATGTCATGGCTGTTATTATGCATAGCTGGAGGATGGATATTGAACTATGCCTCAGCTTAGTTCAGCTGTGAAAATACACAAAATAAAGTGTCACCATTGTTTGACAGAGGTGAAGTAGACCGCAGTGAATTTTAATGGCCCCTAGCATTAATCAGAGGAGACTAAATCATTTACAGGCAGGATGTCCGGAGCATAAACTGCGCTCCCATGCTGCGAAAACAAGGCGCCATGTGTAACGCAGACACTGAGATTACCTCCACTCCGTCCGGGCCAGGAAGCCGGGTCGCTGCCCTGCTTCCAGGTGAGCAACTGGTGCTGCTGGGAGCCCATTCAGCTCCATGTGGAAGTGGGAAAAACCAACAGAGATAGCGCCATGTAATACGGAGCCAGCACTGAATGAATGGTAATGTCGTTCCACGTGGAAAAACATCTGAAAAGTGAATTTGTTCAGGATTCTTTTTTTCATTGTAAACTCACTGACCAACAGCAGAGTCTGCCTTTAAGTGATAGAGCTTTTGATTTAGAAAGTCAAACTAACCTACAAATAAGAATAATAAGGAAAGCTTCACTCTGACTGAAATTTAAAAGAATGTGGAATAATAAATACAAGAGAGGAAAAGTATATTTGCAAAAATTTATTTCTCAAAAGTGCAAAAAGTATAAAAAAAACACCTTCAGTATATACATAAACTTTAAAATAGTGGCTGTACAATATTTATTATCACAAAATGAATTCATATCCCTGCAAGGGTGGAAGAAAAAACTTAAAACCAGTGTTCATAGACAGTAGACAGATACAGTACAACAGTCTTCTCCAAAGTTTCATTTCAAAATCTCATGGACCTCCTGTGCTAGCAGTGACAAAACAGGTTTAAAAAAAATAAAAACATTTTTGTTCAAATTTAGCTGCAGAGATTTGAGGTCAGATCATGTGTCCTTGCAGCAGGGTGACAGGCCAGGCAGGAGGTTAGGAGTTGTTGTAGCTACAGTAATACACAGCTGTGCTGGCGTCTGACAGCACCGATGATATGAGGCTTTCAGGTCCTTGCATGCCAGCCTCGTGTGGCCCGTACGGCAAGCCTGTCATGTCCGCACGCGCCGAAGAGGAACTCAAATACTGCTCGAACTCGCTGCGGTCCACCTCGGCCAGCAGCTCAGAGTGGTGCATCTGCTCCACGCTGTCTGGGTGAGGGTGGGAGTCGGGAGGGGGGGAGAGCTGTCCTGCCCCGCCAGGATGCCTCTTGGGGTGGCTGGGACTGCAGTGCTGAGTGTAATACATGGCCAGAGGGTTTGGGCATCCCATGTAGGAAGGGGGGAGGGCGGCCGGCTGAGGGGGCTGCTCTGGAGCTGAGGTGGGGTGTCGGTGCAGGATGGGGTTGCTGTGGTGGTTGGAGAGGGGGTCCTGGGGCTGGTACTCTGGCGCCTGGGAGTGGCAAGCATACGCGGGCATCATGTGGCAGTCCTCTTGTGAATGTGGAGGGAAGAACATGGAGTCTGACTCCACAGCGTCCAGAGGAGAGGTGTCAGGCGTAGGGAGGCTGTAGGTTTCATAAGAGGGGCCCCCAAGAGCCTGAGCATCTCGATAGTGGCTGAGCGGCTGTGGGGGAAGCTGGAAGCCATGCTCGTGGTAGCCCAGGCCCAGACTCTCCACGCACACACGGCCGTCCCCGGACATGGACTGGGCCTGGTGATCGGACACGCCATGGACTAGAAAACCAGAGTCCAGCCTCTTAATCCTCTTCACCTGCTTCCGCCGCCGGGGCCTGTACTTGTAGTTCGGGTGATCCTGCATGTGCTGAACCCGCAGCCGCTCGGCCTCCTCCACAAAGGGCTGCTTTTCTGTGACAGGAAGGGCTTTCCACGATTTCCCTGCAGGTCAAGAGGAGAGTGCACATCAATGATATGTCAGCAGATACTGTGTGCAGCCTGGTGATGCACACAAAAATAGCTTGTTGGCATTTTAGGGGGCAGGGACAGGTTTTTCAGGTTACATGTGCAGCTTAACTCTGACACAGTAACTTTTAATATCTGAGCAACATGACCTGCTGCCCAAACGGCCACTACAGCAATTGAGAAAAAAGCATTTATGTGTTTTTGAGCAGAATAAAAACATGAAATTAAGACAATAAGCATCTAAAATTCAGAAACAGCGAGAAAAATAATAGAATCACTGTGTGATAAACTGCACCGCTCTGGCTCGTAGGCAAGCAGCATGAGGTTGATTCAATAAAGCTTAAAATTACTTACCCAGCATTTTGCTCAGCTCCGCGTTGTGCAGGTCCGGGTTTTGCTGCGCCAGTCTCTTGCGCTCATCCTTCGCCCAGACCATGAAAGCGTTCATGGGCCGTCGGATCCGCGGCTCGCTCTTCCCGCGATTCTGGCTGCCGGAGCCGGAGGCGCACGGCTCGTTTTTCACTTTGGTGTCCCCAAGAGGACTGAGAGGGTCGGCCCACTGGCAATGTCCCATTCCAGGCATCATGACTGACATCGTACACCTTGCCTGGGTCTGATCGTCGCTGGCGTAACCCGCATCGGGACTGCTCATCTCTGTCCACCTGGGAGGTTTTGGAGAGCCACCAGACAGCTCGCAGAGGCGACAACGCACGACTACTAAGAACAGCCTGCAGATATATTAAAAAAAACTTAACAAGGGTTCTGGCTTTCAAGATGGAACAGAATATAATTAGTCACATCCATTGGCCAGTTCCAGGACTCCCGCTGACTGAACGGTTCCGACTACTCAGCGCTGGATGTGAAGGTTGGTGCGCTATAAACTCACAGGCAGCCAATCACCATGTGGTGGGAGTGCCCACTACTACAAAGGTGTAAAAAAGTTTCGAGTACCCCGCCTCCGACCCTCGCTCCAGAGCTGGGACCCTCTGAGGAAAGACGCGGAGAGATTTCAAATTGATGCAAAACTGTGACTGATGAGAATACGCGCTCCTGTGCGCATTAATAAATAAATAATAATAATAATTTAAAGTGAGATTAAACACTTAGATATAGGCTCCAGGTTTTAAAATGCCTGTGTGTTTAAGAGAGGTGAAACTGATGAACTCTAATCCACAATAACGTTTATTTAAACAGTCACGTGGTGCAGTTTTAATTCTCACCCTCGCATTAGACCGACACTAATACTCAGACATCAATGCACCCGATCGCCGGTCTGTGTATTGGCGGGTTAACGGCGTTAAAAATCTTGAATATCAGGTTTACGCGTGGACCTAATGGCTCCCTCATTCGCAACTTTTACGCGCGATCATTTGATTCATTTGGTCTGAGACTTTCTTTGAGCGCAGCCAAATGAGACGCGCTGGACGAAAGGCGTTAATCCTCGACTTAAACGCCCGACAAGTGAAATCAGTAAGAGTGAAGAAAGCTTAAATAAACTCCCATCAGATAGCTGTAAAGCGATGAGGCCTCTCACACAAAAACTGTAAAATGTGGTGATACTGGTGTCTCAGGCTGTGACCTTCAAAAGTCAAAACAGTTTATTTAGTGTCTTTGCCCGATCAGACGTCGGTCTGGGATGTTAATGACCCAAACAAACAGTTTGAGAGCGTAAAACAGCATCACATTTATGTAGAGAACAGCTCATGTCTGGAAAAAAGCCCAAACGCCTTTGTCTTAACTTATTTTTACCGCAATGACATAATACAGGGACATAGTGGGAATAATGCCAAGTCTGTGGCGACTAAAAATAAAACAGGGTGTTTAAAAGAATCAGAAAGTATTTGATTATTTTTATGCGCTCAGGATTTGATTCCCAGCTATTATACTTCTTTCAACAAAGCTTTAAGGTGCATTTCACCCTAAAATATCTGTCTCAGTCAAATTATTTTTACCTCATTAGATGCTCATTCACTTCATTGTATGCTTTATAACCCTCCTCTGAGTTTTTAAAAGTTATAATAAGGCTTATTGGACAAATACGAATATATTTAGCCGTCCCTCAGACTTGACAACATGTCACCGCGTCACCCTGAGTTTGAGGTGAAACTTTACCACTGAGCAGCAATCATGATGCTTGATGGAATAGATGACATCAGCCAGCAGTCAAATATAAACTCTGTTAACTCTGTGACACGCGTGCAAGCTACAGAAATGTGTGAGAATGTGTTTCCTTGTTTTTGGAGCAGCTGTGCCAGCCCAGGATGGTGGCACAGGGGGGGAAAGGTTAAAGCAACCTGTTGCACCTCAAACATCCAGACTTGGAGTGTTTGTGTAGCAGAGAATGAAGCCCCCTGTTTGTGGCCAGAAATCCAAACATCACCCACAGGCTGCAGGGGTTCTTATCAGAGCAAGCAGACCTCAACCTGTCAGCTCCGTCTTTTCTCGGACTGTTCCCATCTCGTTGTGGGTTACGGGTCCCTCCGACACGTCAAAAGCGGCTGACAGAAATACGAGGGATGCTTATGCAACCTTTTTGTGCCCCGTGCAGACACCAGCGGGGACTCCCGAGCACGCTGGATGACCCTCTAGGGGTTGGTGGGAGGGTGTTTTGGATGGAGGTCCAGGCAAGCGCTGCATGGGACAGGATCTGGACTATAATACTGTCATCATCTATTTTACCGCCGATGACCTGATAAGGTTTTCCCCCTCCGATCCGAAGAGAGTGGAGAAAGAGAGACTGTGTGTGTGTGTTGACATGGGCGTGGGTATAAGTGTGTCCTGGCCACCTCTCTCTCTTTTTTTTTTTTGCTGTGTGGGAGTGAAAAATCCTGGCTTTTGATGGGAGAAGTCATAAAGTCTGGAGTCGTAGCCACATTTCCTCTACAAGGTGAGGTTCAGAGTCAACCCAAAGGAGTGGAGGGGAGGTGGTGGTGGTGGTTGTGGATAAGGGGGAGTTGACACGCCTCACACCCCCCCTCCCTCCATTCCTCCCCCTGTCCCTACAACACGTCCCCCACCCCGTGCCTGGGGAGTCTGGGGCTGGGTGGGGGCCAGGGCTCTCGACGCCAGCCTCAGGACTCTGCGCTCAGGGAGAGGTCACTTGGCTTGCTTACACAATGGCATTATCTCAGTTCCAGCCTCGGCTACTGCAGCGGTGAGCACTTCCTGTCCCTCTGCAAGCACTTCCTGTCCTTGGCGTAGCAGCACAAACTGTCCGCCTTCCAAGTGAGTTCTGAAACGCAGTTGAGCTGCTGGTCGCCAGTCTTGCTGTACAAATGTCTGTGGGTGGCTTTCTTGGGAATTGCACAATGTGTTTGCTGGCTCCTTTGTGCTGAGCAGTGCTGGGCAGTGGTGTTAGTTTAAATCACAGGGACGGAAAGTATATATATGTTAGCACTCTGCGCTGATCCCCTGAGCTGTGAAGGCCTGAGCTGGACAAAGACACAGAAGGTCATAATGTTCTGACTTTAAACAATACTCTGCTAATTAGTAGCAAATGTTTGGGTATTCTTGAAATCTTACCGTCCTTCAAGAATGTGTAGTGTATTAATGGAGTGGACAATCAACAGACAATCAGTGAATAATTTAATCCATTTATCATGAAAAAAACATTTGCCTCTGTCTCATATGAGAGGATTTGCTCTTTTTCTATGTCTGATGTCGTTGCTGATTTAAGCTTTTTGGGTTGTGGACAGCTGGATTGGACAAAATTAACTTATTAACCATTTACTATATGGTAATGTCATGAATTGCTAGTGCTATGTAATGCTACATGATTCTAAAAATTAAACATTTGTAATAGATTAGACTTGTCTAGTTTTCTGGTCACTCTGGTCTTTTTGGTATATAACGGAAACCATAAACCTGCATTCATGGATATTTTTGGCCAGTTGGGAGCTGAGCAACAAGCCGTAACAACAGCAATGACATATTATCACCTTATAATGGTTAACGTGTTAGCAAACGGTTGCCCATTTGCACATCCAGCTGACATAGAGCAATATTACCATTCATTTGGAGTCATGTCTCTGCCCCTCTGGAGATTGTAAATCCAATATTCACTCCCTTGTAGCTCTGTTTTTGGTCTCCACCAACTCCTGAGGGAAATATATATAACTCTTGATGAGAGCTGTGAGACTGAATAAGAACAGAAAAACTGTGGGCCCGACAACCAAAACAATGAGATTAAAGACGCTAAAATGCTTTACAGTTGAGGGAAACTACAGAGTTGCATGGTAATTATGCGTAGCTTCATTGCTACATGCAACCCTGTCACATTACACATTTGAACCATTGTTCATGTAAAAATGTTGATTAGTGCCACTTTAAAAATTAAAGGATTTTCGTACTTTTAAAACAGTTAAGCTTGGGTTGGTGTTAAAGAGTTAACAAAAATAAATATCATAGATTCATCTGCAGCAAAAATCATAGTTGCAGCTCTACATCAAAGGTTTTAGTTCTATACAGTCTTGGACCCAGTTTGAAGTGTGTATACATTTTGTCATTATCAGTGGTGAGATAGTGATTGTTTAGATTGTCTGATTAGACTATGACTTCCTCCAACACCTGCTCTGGAGAGCGGGAGGTGTTTCGGGATGGGGGAAGGGGCTCATCAGGTTGAGAGAACGAGGGGGTTAAGGAGGTGAGCACATAACAGGTGTGCGGAAGAGAAAGGAGGAGAGAAACGTCTTGTCTGAGATTGATTCTGTAAATAGAAATCACACAGTTTTCCCGAAGCTGGAACATTTCAGGTTTCAGCACTAATAATGTCGCTCAGAAATTCAACAGGAGTTTCTATTCTGCCTTCAGCTGTCAGTCAAAACTGTACAGAAGCCAAGATTTTTAGTAACATGTATATCACCCCATAAGGGAGATTACAGATATGAGAGATCATCCACAGGTTTGTGGTTTAAGTGTGTCCACATAAAGGATATGAGAGTCTATGTTTGGTAATGTTTTTCCCCTCTTTGGTCACAGAAACTGGGGACTTGAAATTCTTGCACATGACACAATACAAAATGATAGAAACAGGTCACGCCGTCGATAGCATTGCCTTTCATTCACCTGCGCACACATATGTTTTTATGTGTTATTGATGGTATGGTCTCCCCCCTCCCCCAGGGGATTGCTGGGAAAGTTTCCTTGCCCGGGAACACACACCGCAACCCTGCAGAAAGAGCAGCACTGGGATGTTGTCTGCTACAGACAAACGGGGACACAGAGGAAGCCGTCTCCACTCTGGTCTCATTGTTCTGGAGGCGTTAATCTGTCAGGGATCTGCTGGGAATCAGGTGGGAATCTGCTCGGCCCTCTTGTGTTTATTGGCTGGTTCATTCCACGTTGAGCGAAGAGGACATCTTCACCCTGTACCCCTCTGCAGCACCATCCTGCCCCCGCCCCATGAAGATGTTCTGACGATAAAACAATTCCTTGTTTGTCTGCGCTGCTCAACTTGGAGATGAGCGTATCCGCCTTATCTTCTCGTCTTCATTCTCTGTCTGTTTTACTAAACTGAAGACTGCGTCCAAGACAAATCTTAAATATGCCTTTAGTCATGCTAGCATGAGGATGTTTGGAAACTTTTCACCACAAGTTGTGGTGACCTCAGGGTTTGCGAGCTGCCAGGGGTCAGCCAACAATAAAACGGAAGCAACAACTAAAATAATCAGTCTCTTTCCTGAGAACATCCATAGTGCTGTAGTTTCAGTCAGGCGACTTAGAGGATACAGAAATACAAAATTATAATGTCGAGGATAATGTGTTAGGCTTTAAATCAGTGGCATCAAATATTAGAGGAGGCCTTTGAGGATGTATCATCTGTCAGAAAGTGGTTTATACATATTTCTAAATGATAAGAAAGTACATGTGTATGTAAAATATGAAAATAAAGTTATTTTATTCCCATAAATCATGTTTTATGAGAAAATATCACAAGTGTTTTTCTGATTATTCCTCAGGTAATAATTGAGGTTTACTGTTTGTTTTACAACTTGGGTATTTTATTAGTTTTGGCCATAATTTCTGTCAGCTATGGTAGATGAAGCTACAGTTTGCAGACCTTTAGCTTCGCCTAGCATAAAAACTGGAAACAGAGGAGCAGCTACGAAATCTGTCTACCTTGGATTACCTTCAAATGTTTGTACAGATAAAACAAAAGAGATACAACCTGTTAATTAGTGATCTTTAGTGATGCTATTACATGGATTTTGTTACCTCTGCAGTGAGCCATGCTAGCTGTTTCTTCGTTTCCAGGATTTATGATGAGCTAAGCTAATTAGCTCACATTTACCGTATCTTACACACATTAGAGCGGTATCCAACTTTAAGAAAACTGATATGAGTGTTTTCCATGGTGTCAAACAGTGGTTTTAACCAAGCCAACACATTAGTCTAATAATGCAAGTCACTTTATTAGTTCATAGCACATAAACTTTCATATAACCAGTAAGCACGGTAAGACAAAAGTCAAACAGGAAGTCATCTGTGATTGATATTTAGGTAGCTTAAGGTAATAATTTCAACCATTACTTTCTCTTTTATGCCCTCTAACCTGGGGATTTGTTTAAAACCTATATGATCATCTAAATGCTACCCACCATGTTATTATGACCAACAGAAACAGTAAACCTTTAAAAACAAGATCCTAGCTGTGGCTACTAAACCAAAATTACCCTATAAATCCAGTGTAACCTACATTTACACTTAGAAGCCATCCTTGCTTTCAGGGTAGCCTCCACACGTGTTTTAACTGTGTTCCCACTTCTTTACAGCAGCACCACAGGGAGAGGAAAATCTATTAATAGGACGTCTTGATTGACTGATGAATCGCCATTAGTAAGTGGGGGAAAGGGAAAACCCAGGTTTCCTCAGTGAAATGAACAGGGAGGTCAGCCACACGGGACAGCAGCTCTTTCATCTCTTCACTTTTACTGGCCCGACTCTAATCCTCCCCGCTGGTGACCAGCACATTGTCCTGATGGAGGCTAATCGAGACCCGTGTTTATCATTTTTATGACTTTATCCATGAAGACAGAGGTACGGCGGGCTTCCTGTTCTCCGGGTTCCTTGACGGACCAGTCGCATTATTAGGGTCAACCTCAGCTCCCATCTCGCCGTGGCATTGTTCCTACCGGTGCTATGTCCATTCCCAAACTGATAAGACTTGTCTATTTTGGGTCTTTCTTTTCTTTTTGTCCTTGACACATGAGTTTGAGCTTGAAATAACTTTTTTAGCTCTTTTAAAAGGGAACAAAACATGCATACGAATACGACATTAGAAAACACCAGAAACAAATTGCAGGTATATATAATAAACCAGTTTTTGTGTCATCAGTGGGATGAAAGTATACTCCTAAACAATAAGTAGCTCACTTATGTGCCAACAATAGTTTTGCCCAGCCAAACAGATAAACACCAGAGTCGTTTTTCTCACATTTGCTCACACAATTCCTGCCCTTACTGTTGGCTTTGTAAGAAAAATAAGTAATTGCTTCATAAGTAGTGTTGAGAAAACAAATGATGGATTATGTCCAAGCGGTATAATTGTTTTCCTGACAGCCACCAGCCACATAAATACTGCTCTCCTCAACTTGACCTGCCTTTGACCCCTCCGCCCAAAGAAGTCCCTCAATTCATCTGATCTGTTTTGCAGCGACATGATGATGCAGGTTGAAGGGACTGCACTTTTACTCCTAAGCAAATGGAAATCAGAACAACATCAAGACTCTAAAATCAGTTTTTGATGCCTTTGTGATGAAAGCTGATGAGTTAATTACTGATCAAACTCTCCAGAGGTTTCTGGATATGAGGGGAGAGACAGTGAGGCCTTTGTATATGACAATCAGGGTGTGAATTGATTCCTCAGCAGCTCAAACACGCCGAATCCTTTCATGTGTGGCCTTTGCCTTGTTGAGGCGCTAAAGCGTCACTGCGGAACAAAGCGCCAATACCCCCGCGGGTGCTAACAGGACGCCGTGCCGCCCCAGGGCGACCAATGTCAATCAATAAGAGCGTGTGTGATCAGTGGCATCGCACCTTGCAAGAATCTGGATCAATAGAGGTAAGTGAGGGAGCTGCAGAGACAGAAGATAAGAGAAAAGATCACAAAACATATCTAAGCTGTGGTGGAAACAAAATCTTAAGACTTGGTTTATATGGGAGTTTTTATAGTTTTATTTTCTCACAGTGAAATAATGCGGCATCATTTCTGGAGATTACAGAACAAATACTCCAAACTCATGGCTGGAACTTCCTCATAGATGCAACAACTTCTCCTTTAATGGACTGCGGTTAAAAGCTCCTTACAATTGTTTTCCCTTATCTTTACTCTACCATTAATGATGCAACAGTTTCGTGGAATCATTGCGCACATTTTTTCAAGCACAAACAAAGTCAACTCTGGTGCATTTACAGAAGAGATCGCAGCGTTCTGCAGAACCTGTTGTGCTTTATTGTGGCAAAGTGAGCGAAATGGCTGAGGAATGCGCTGCATGTTGTTTTCACACAGCTGCGGTTTTACGGAGGAAATGCACTGTGTGTGTGAGCGCTTCCTCCCTGCGTTGTTCCCTTTACACAAACGCTGTATAGAAGCAAGCGGCACTGATAGGAAGAATCAACCCACTTTTTAAACGGATTCACACATAATTTCTTGTCAGATTGTTTCTTCAGGATGACGGAACAAACCTTCCCCCCACGTTCTCGCTCAAGGCTCCTGTCAAATTAACATCCCGTCAAATTAGCTAAATCACAAGATGGATTGGTGTCAAATTAACGATGTTGTGCGGCAGAAGAAAGATCAGCCTCAGGTGTGAAAATTTAGCTTTCACCTTTTTTTATCTTCTTTTTGAGAGCAACGTGAGGGTTGATATTAACACGTTCCATAAATAAACCATTAAGATGAAACCCTCTGACTGTTTAGACTACAGTCAGTCAAGTCACACTGAAATGTACGCCCTGAGAGCATTTTATCAATACATTATCTCACATATCTGGCCTATCTTACACTTCAAGGAGGTTGTGTTTGACTAAACCTCTCAGTGCCCGAGTTCACCTGATGGAGATTATCTCAGTTCATTTACACACAATGGTCTGGATCATCTACTCACCCTCTTTGCACTGCACCAAAGCCTGGCCTGTAGCCTCAGTTTAAAGGAATGCAGTTTATCAAATATACTGTTTAGTAAATATTCACGTTCTTGCTGAGTTATATAGAGATTTATACCACCCACATGCCTGCATGATAAATATGACGCTACTGCCAACTTGTTAGCTTAGCCACCAGCACCTCTAAAAGCTCACTAATTAAAATGTTGCATAAACATACGATGAGTTGTGGTTTTACTGTTGGTTACCGGACCACAAACAAAACCATGACTTGCTAGCTCAAAGGAGAGTGAGCACTGGACATCGGATTTGACCCATATTAGCATGAATGCTAATGTCGCTTTGCGTAGTTAGGCAATAGTTACAACAAATGCTAACACATTTGTTGTAACAAGCTTATGTGGTGATAATGTGTCAGTGAAATTTTCTTATTCACCTTTTGCTAAGACTTAAATGAGAAGGTAGACACCAGTTTCATTCCTTGCTGAAAGCCATTTCTTTTAAGAATTGGGCTGAGGCCAGGAGTTAGTTACCTTAGGTTAGCATAAATGCTGGAAAAGTTTAAACCACAGCCTTCAGATGTAGCACTCAGACATGCATGTCATATCAATCTAGTTTTCAATCTAGTTTTCAAGATCTCAGTAAAAGTTAATGTTTTTTCCAAAATGTCTAACTAGTCTATTAATTCATGTGTAGGTCTGTGTCACTAATGCGTATTTACTCATGCTTAATTGAGTAAATGGCATGATAGATGCAATTAGATGAAAACAAAGGTTATTGGTTGTTGTTATCCTTTCAATCACATTTCAGCAATCAGTGTCAGCTGATCAGCATCCCTCCTGGGATTATTCCTATATGATGACATGAGAAAAACCCATATCAGGAAACTAGGGGAAAGTCCCTCCTGATATCATCACTAACTGCATCTAGACAAAAGCCTGTTGCCTATGCTGACATGCTGCAGTGTGTGAAACAATGGAGACCCAAGAGAACGCTCTCCACAGCTGAAAAATGGCATCCAGATATTCTGATCAATGGTGCGTACTTTGAACTTTGCAGTAATTGTTGCATTCTGCGCAGCAGCAGGTACAGCGTTTTTGGCTCGATACCATCCAAAACATGTGTTATCGCTGCAGGCTGTGGAGCATGGGTCCTTATCAGATGGCCTTGTGGCCCTACAATAACACAGGCTCTATCGTGCCTTAGCAGACCCGTATCTGGCAGCAGTGTCATAGAACGACAATAAATAAAGCCTACAAGCCATGCACATAATGTCACTCAAGATGCTCCTATGAACAGATTTTATTAAATCTGAGGTGACAGAGCTGTGACAAGCTGAGGAAGATTTTAACAGGTTAAAGTTATTATGATCATTTCTATTTACTGTATGATGGCGTCAAGACCAGAAGTTAGGAATTCTTCTAACTTCTTAAAGGTTATCTCAGTTCAAGCAGCATGATTCTGCACATTTTAACCACAAACCAGACTAACACAGCCTTGGCCTCATGTGATCTCCTGTCGCTGTACTGTAAGGCACAGATTTACAGAGTAAATCAAAGCAGACGATTTCCTCAGCTGAGAGGAAAACCCCTCGGAGGAGAATGAGTTGATAATGTCTCAATGTACCCACGGCTTCCTCTCAGATAAATAAATACATAAATAAAAACATGCCGGGCCACTTCAGGTTTATTGTTCCTCTGTAGGCTGTGAAGTAGAGGCCATATTGTTTATGATAAATAAGTCCATTAACAGATTTGGCCCAGATGGGTGACATGGCCTCTGTGATATCCCCTCACCCCCCCTGCAGGCACCTAGACCCCAGCGGGGCCAGAATGCTTCCATTTAAGGCAGTGATGGCCAAGGAAAAGGGGGACTGCAGAGGTTGGTGTTGGTTTGACTGGGCTGAGACCGTGTCACGTTTTCTGGAGTGATAAGAGCCGCAGCAGGAAGCTGTGAGAGGGCAGGAAGGAAGAGAGCTTAGGTCTGGAAGGAGAGAGGGGAGACAGAGGGATGAGGGCAAAGAGAGATGTAGGAGAGGCGAGTGGAGCAGCAAAAGCAAGAAATTTTAAAAATCAAAAAAGGAGCCAAGCAAATGCATCAAACTCCTGTTTACATGCAGCTGCATGTGTGTTTGAAGTGGAAGCTCTCTGTGCTGTGTGTCATGCATGCAGGCGGGAGGGAGGGCCAAGCTCTGCTGGGAAACGCAGAGGGAACCTGGGGTCCAGGGGGAAGTGAGTGGATGACTAAATTTGGTCTGAAAGGCCACACTAACATACACCTGCTTCCCGCAATCAAACAGGCCACACAATGATGACAATATCAAGCATCAGGCTTTTGTCTGTTAACACCAGACCCAGCAGTGCAGCAAGAAGAAAATGTAGATCTGCTGCTTTCCATAAAATCTGCACCAAACAGTTATGGAATGACAGAGTAGTTGAAAGCAAGCAGAGCTCCAAGAGTTTCTTGCATGAAGAGTTTTGTGCATATTTGAGAATGCACCAGGTGTCAGCTTTTTGCGTAACTGTCGCCGTTTTCAAGATTTAACCACTTCATCATCAAGCATATTGTGTACACGGCTTCCCAGCCATGATCTCATGAGTTCATCTGAAGGCAGCAAAAGTCCAGCACAAAACCTTTTTTTACATTCAGGTTTTTGTCCAAATTAAACAAATAAGAGCTAGCATGTTAGTTAATGAGCAGAGGTGCTTGTAGGTGGATTGGTGCATTTGGAGCATGCCTGCTTCACCAGATGTTTAGCCCTGTTTTCCAGTCTTTACGCTAAGCTAAGACAACCAGGTGCCGGCTGTAGCTTCATATTTAATGCACAGATATGAGAGTGATATCTTTGCATCTAACCCTCAGAACGAAGTCAATCACTGATCACAAATGACAAATATATTGTGCAAAAAGTGCTAAAAAATCTACAGTATGCAGAGGCAAGCACCCAGAAAATCTGACTGTCACCATCAACCAGCACCATAAACAAAATGGTAAGAAAAGGGGTTTTCTGGGCCTTAACCTTATCTATAAGCATAAACTGTTGTCTTGAAACGATTGGTTGGATGAGGTTTGAATTCATCGAAGTTGACTTTCCCCACTGGAGAACTCCGAGGTGAGAATATCAGCGACTCAGTTCCACCACACACTCATCTTTTCCTATTTTAATCAATCTGTTTCATCTAAAAAGGATTTCTCTATTTTGAGATTTTAATCCAGTGTCTGAGTTAATCTCTGAAACTCAGGGATTGGAGGAGGGGACGGACGGGGCATCAAAGCCACTCAACTTCAGCCCTGCTCTCACAATTACACCCACAAGGCATCAAGGCAACCAATAAATCACGCTCTCATAATGCCTCTCGGAAAATTAATTTTCTGAGGCTCGGGGCTCGGTCATGTAGGTCAGATAGTCGGTGCCGGTTTGGTCGATTTCCAGGCATTTTTCAGTCAGATTAAAACATGGAAGGAAACAAGTGTGAACGATGGTCAAACCTCTGTCAGGTTGTGTTTAAAAACATCAGATCAGCTGGATAGAAACTGTGGAGTTTGACCTTTGGTCCAAAATAGTGGAGGGTACATATGTACACTATTCTTCATACTGCATGTGGAGTTTTAAGGGAAATTCAGCCTGTCTGACATTACAGAATAAATGTAACTTCATATTTAATCAGAAGTTCTGCTTTACTATGTTTTACAGATAGATTACAAACTGAGAGGAACAGAGGGAGCCCTCCACTGGATCTCAACGGCATTACACTGCTCACTGGGTAAATCTGCACACATGATAAACAACAATAAACACAAATTATCATGTGGACTAATTCTAACACTTTGATAATAAACTCCAAAGATTTGCCTTTTAGAAAAGACCAAAATCACATCTGTAAAGTACAGGAACTTTTTTTTTCTTGGTTTGTCACTTTTTCTTGTGCATAAAAAAAGTTAAGGTTGTTAAAGGGCAAGATGACACTTAAATTATACAGGAGAAAAGACACCTCCGTGCTGCCTACAGTGTACTGTATGCACATACATGTACAAATACATGCACATACGTATATACTGTTTAAACACAGGATGCAGAATTTTTGCTGCTTCCAGACCTGTCAGATCTCTTCTGCCATGATAATGTAAGAAGCTCATTTATTCATTTAGAAGTAGGAGAGTTGGGGACAAAGAATCATCCCCACCCAAACAGTAGATATAATTGTGCTTCCACCTATCACCAAACCCTTATCATGAAATGTCTCAGTACAACCATCAGAGTATTATTCACAATGTGAACACGACAGCAGCTTCATCTGGTAGAAATCTGGTATCTCACTGTATTGAATCAAGCGCAACACTGTACTGTGCTGTAAGAGAAGACCTGCAGAAAGTTTCACTGCTAATTGTGTTTGTAATTCATAATTATGATTTAATAAAGGGAAATAATCATGCTGTCTGAATAGATTTTATGTTTCACTGCTCATGCTTGAGATGGAATACTTTCCCCGGGACAGAGCCAGAGAGTCTAGCCTCTACTTGCCCTCTGAGGTCTTTATTAGAGGTCTATTACTGTAAAGTTGCTATCAGCTATTAGGGGGGTCTCCCTGGCTGCCACTAAGCAGTAAATAAATATGAGCCTATTGTATTCTTGTAGCCTCACTGTCCTTGCTCCTCCATGCTGAGTAAACGCTCACATACAATGGGAGGCCGGACTGCCTTGTCATTCCTGATCCCCCTAGATTGCTCTTCTAGGTCCTCTGCCTGGGAAAGTGGCAGCAGAGGAAAGAGGAAGCAATGAAAAAGGAATCTGTGAGAATATTTAACTATGCTGCATCCCACAAATCAGCCTGATCTGATCACCTAATGCGATCAAAAACTGTGAACGTATTCTTGTTGACTGCAGAGGTGGAAATAGATTTAGTAGTACAGTTTTGAGTTACTTGTACTTTATGCTTCTTCTACACTACATCTACCTGACAGTTGGTGTTACTTGAAGATTAAAATTTAACATACTGCACACTGCATAATTCTGCCTTCGTGGTGACATCAATTCAACCTGTTTGGATAGAAGTCAATGGGTTTCGGGATAAGTCGTAATTTTTCCAGTGATTATAGAGCTCCCCTTATTCTGTCCTCTTTCAAGATTCATAAACAAGTATTCCTGTAGCAAATGACTTGCAATACTCTGACTTGAGTGGTGGATTTTTGACCATTATTTATAGTATATATATTATTAATATTGTAAGTTATTTTTTAAAGCAGACATAAATATGACACAACATAATAATATGGTAGTTAGAATTAACCAGATACAAAAAAAAAAAAATCCTGTTTACAGATGAATTCATATAGATGATAAATAATCCAAGAATATGTATGATATGATATGTATTCTGTAACTTTTGAAGGATGAAACACTGTCGTCTTTCTCTGTGGGTGGAAATTTGATTTCACGAGAAATTAAACACACTCAGCAGCTTTGTGCCTAACTCGCTAGTGCAGCTTATGCTAGCTAACTTCATTGAGATGTTGCTATGTGACTGACATGACTGACTCAGCTCAATGGCTTTATGACTCATTTCTACTTGTGCTTCTGTTTTTGCCATAATTGTCTCTTGCAGCCTTAATAGCCTCTTTTCGACCTTGTTTTGAATGCAGGACTCTTGTTTGTGATGTAACCTGCTGGTAGTTTATGTGCAGCAGAGCCTGTGTTTTGTGTGTCTTCTAACTGGAAAGATTAAAGAAAGAAATTGAAAGTTGCGGAGGTTTCTGGCCACCTCAGGCTGCCTGGTGGAGCTTCCTCTCCAGTTTCTCCACAGGAAGAGTGCTGACAGGACTGCATGGACTCATAGAGTTCCTTGCATGGAAGCAGAAGCGAGGCCTTGAGAGAGGAGGGGTGCGCAGCGTCGTCCCATGGGACTGCATTATTCGGGCCGGCCCCTGCCCCTGTGAGTCCGGGCATGAGGCTGCCAATACCAGGCACAGGCAGGCGCTGCCGTCCTGTAATCACTGATGACATACACGAAGTAGTTTTCCAGATCGGTTTTCCTGTCCTTCCAGCTGCGAGTGGGGCAAACAGCACAGGAAGAATAACACAAGTTGCAGGCCAGGCTCAGGGAATGTGGCCTTAACAAACACAGCACAAATAAAAAAGTTAAAAGGCACACTGCTCTCCTCCTGAGAGCCTCTGAGCGAGGGAAGTGAGGCTACGTCCTGAGAGAAGGTCCAACCTTCCTCAACACCCACACAGACTCAACAATAACCTGCCAATCAAACCCAATACTGTACTCTGAGCTACCTGCCAGGGCTAGAGCCTGAAATCAAGACCACTTTTCTGGCATGTTGGGCTTATCTTGTATGTATTTTTTTTTTATCTTCAGGGGTGTTGAATCAGCTTTTTCCTGCTAATCTTAATATTTGCAAAGAAACGTGTAACCACTACGAACATAGTAAGGAATCTAGGCTTTGCAATTATTCTCAAAAGCTGATGTGGGCTAATTAGTTGGAAGATGGTGTTCAGGAATTTTAGATTTGGAAAGAAAAGTAGATTGTTTATAGCATATTTTGCTCCTGACATGGACTTGATTTGCACTGATCTTTTCCATTATCTCAAACTCTTTGACTGGAACCTGGATTTATGATTGATTTACTGTAGGTGGCTTTGACTGGAGCTCTGCTACCTGTCAACACCTAATGCACATGCCAGTTGTTCCTATCCTTTATACCCTGTGACTCCTTCAAACAAAGCCTGTCAGCCTTGTCAACGGTTTGACATATCTATTTTTCTTGTTTCCTTATTTTATAGTTTTATGATGTTCTGCTCTGCTTTCCCATAATGTTAACCATCTCATGACCCCTCAGATAAATCTTGTAACCCCCGTCAGGGTTTTGACAATGAAGACATGATGTTATATTCAGTTTTTTCCACCACCATATCAGAGCATTATAACCAAATTGATTTTACCACAGCAGCTTAGCACACAATGCGTCGCCCTCAGGTGCTACCAGCTTGCTGCATGCACACAGTCTCCTACCTGCTGGGGGGCCTGGTGGGCTGTTAGGTCTTTACCCTGCTAAGTCAATTAGCAGAGGTGTTAAAGACGCCACGTCAACACAAACTAACAGGTGCCCACTGACAAGGCAGAGGAAGGTAGAGGAAGACGCTGATGGGATGGAGCGGCTGGAGCCTCAACACAGTGCCACTGGTGTTGTCATTGTATGGAAATGCTGTGAAGTTGCAAACAAACAAGCACATGCTCGCATTGTCAGTCTTAACCAAACTGTACATATCATCAGCTAACTATTTGACTCAACCCTAAACAGTGATTGCCCAGTCATAGCTTAATAACAACAACTAGGCATAATGCAGGCCTGTCAAGGTTTTCTCAGCATGTTAAAGTTGTGTGCATGGGCCTACACTGAGAGCAATATTTGGCATTTAATGCAATGGGGTGGTGACATTTTTCTTGTCTTCCTTGAGTTTATCTACTCCAAGATACAATTATTAGCATGTCTAGCTAATTAGCTCACTACCTGTAGTGTATAGCAGCTTCCAAAGCCAAAGAGCATGTAATTAAAGAGGCATGTTCGCAACTAGCTCATCCACTATAAAGCCTTTCCAAAACAGGAATAAAATCTTATATTATTCCTCTACTTAAATTCTTAGGACTAACCAGATTTCTTGATTTCCATGTCCTCTACATGGATAATCACTTTTGATGCTAACTTTTTGCACGGCTCTGTAGCTTTATAGCTCAGTTGTTTACTTAGCATGGTATCATGTATGTAGCTCAAGTGCACAGGCTTATTTAAAACTCCTTTTACAGACTTCTAATTTAATGAGTAATCTTAAGATATTAAAACATATGACAGAAACAGGCGAATGTTAGCTTAATTTGTTAGCTAGAGCTAATAAAGTCTGCCAGCAATGGTTCAGTCGGTAAAATCAACAGATGCTGGACAGAAATGAGAAGCTGCTTTTGTCTACCTCTGTTAAGGACCAATTCTTTCAAAAATATATTTTAGATTTTGAGCCACTATTATTATTGCAGTCAGCTGGAAACAGCTTTTTAATCCATCTTGTTTGGCTAACATTAGCTTAATTAGCTAGCTAGTGCTAACAATCTGTCAGTGATGATTTCAGCAGGTAAAATCAACAGAAATGAGAGGCTGATTTGGTCTACTTAAGCCGGAAGGACACATTGTTTCAGAAATACATTTTAAATATTGAATTTTGTGCAGCAAATCTGTCACTTTTTTAATGCAACATTGGCTAAAATGGTTGAGATTGAGAAATAAATATGAATAGGACGGAGTTTTAATAGTGTATAAAATAGGAGTTTAATTCCTGCTTACTGTTGCTTAATTCCAGTAAAGAAGGGGTAGTGATCAAATTTTGATCATGAAAACACAGCAGAAAAGGAAAATACAATCACATCCTGAAATGAAAGGTATGTCTCTGCACTGTATCTGGAATGATCATTTAATCAGTTTCCAAAAACAATTATGTGTACGCTCACATTACAGACACACACACATCGCAGATAAACTCATGGACATACTCGCAGTCTGAGTCATAAAGCGCCAGAGGACGCTGAGGAAGAAGGTGTGACGTTATTTCCACACAAAATAATCTGGTAGGAATGACTGAGCGACGCGCTGCATTTCATCCTGATGAAGGAATTTCCCGTTAAAATGCCTCCACGTTGTATAAATGTACAGTACACCTATATACCCATATGTATCATCATGGACTGTGCAGTGAAAATATAAAAACAGCCCAGACACACACAAACACTTCTGCTCCAGTCTGAGGATCATGTTTGTGTTAATCATCCTCTGAGTGTTTGTTGACAGGCGTTAGTCTCTTTGCTAAGAGACTCTGATAGAGTATTGTATCTGCCCAGCAGGTCACAGGGACACACCCAGCTGCTCTATTCTCCTCAGCCTGTCTGTCGGACCCTGTTACAGCAATCATCTGTCTGGCGCTCGCCGACTGTCTGTCTCTTGACTGGAAACCCGGCTGAGGTCATAATAACCACAAAAACAGTTGCTCTTTGTGACTTTCTGCACACCAGAACGAGACCTCATCCATCTCATTTGAGGCTTTACATATACTCAAAGCAAATTGAACAGAGGGTTTGTCAGGACGTACGTTTCAAGATAGATTTATCTGACAGCTATAGTTGTGTTGCAGATTTAAATAAATAAAAAATACTATAGTAAGTAATCACAGCCTGTTCCACCTAGACCACCCACAACAGTAACACTATATATGCCAGGCTGGATATCAATACTATATCTTTAAAGTACTGACCAAAACAACCATGTAGCAGGTAGTATTGAAACTTCTCCAGTCATATAATACCTGCATTTGATCCTTTTTGCACCCAGATGTAGAAAAAAATACTTTTGATCCTTTAAGTATCTAATAATAATACGATTTGATATTTTAATTTAGGAATTATGTTCAATGCAGGACTCATACTTTTCATGGAGTATTTTTGCAGGGTGGTATTTTTTATTTTTTACCTGAATATTATCTGGGTTTTGTGTCACCAACAGTGGAGATGAATTAAATTTAGTCAATGATGCTCACAACATTACATATCCAGAAACAGTGCCCTGGTTGCACTGGGTTATCCACGGATCTCAAGACGAACAGTTTTCACAGGGACTATTTCTTCTTGGAAAAGAAGAGATTTTGATATTTGTGGCTGAATAACATGGCCCATGGCACATGTCTGGACATTCTCTGAAGCAACACAGCTGCTGAAGATGCGAACCTGTGAGACTTGCAGGTGAAAAGCTGCTGAAACTCCAGTGCAGGAGTGGCCTGATCAGGTTATAGTAATTTGATAGGCCCAATTAGTGATTGATTAGAGGTTGAGCAGACTGACATAATGAAGTGATCAGACAGACACATTTAACTCAACCAGACATTCCTGTTCTTATGAGTTCATGGGAACACCTGAAGGTTTGCTTTATGGAGTTACATTTTCCAGTCACATGCTCGTTCTGCTTCACTATTTCTTTGGGATAAGAACCTGTCGAGTGTCTCACTTCAGGGCTCTTCCTGTTTGAGCTTCCTCTTCAGCTCCAGACAGAGCAGACGTCCCTGCAGGATAATACTCGGATGATCATTATCTGCAGACAGCAGTGCCGAAGTTACCCAAACTGCACTCAGGACAGGAAGCTATTGATGACCTTCGTGTAGGCGGTAAAACGAGAAAAATCTAATTATGACTCACAAAATCTCAAAAATGTCAAAGGTAAGTGAGCTCAAATCTATTTTTGGGGTTCAACATAAGCTCCAGCTATTTGGACCGTCAGTGCAGACTGGGCATATTTACATATTTAATCTCTAACGAGGAAAGTATTTTATGGTTGAGGAATGTCTCCTCTGAATTACAGCATGTTTGACATGTTGAGATTCCTCACATTCTTCACCGGTGATAAGCTCAAACATGCGTCTGTGAGCTTCGCAGCAGATTTCTGATATCTCTTCCATAACTCCTCCTGGATGGAGATGACATAAACTCACACAAGAAACCCATTTAATCTATGAATAGTTTATATGTTTATTGTACTTAGATAATATGGTTATGTTCATTAATAATAAATTAAAACTTGCCAAATCAAAATGATGTCTTGTATCATGTATTTCAAAGGCTTCAACACATCTTTTCCACATTCACTTTCAGTTGTTTTTATATTAACTAACAAACCAGAAGTCTGTTAAAACACTGCTTTGCAAATATTTGACAAATCACGAGTTTCATAAATGTAACAAAGATATCTGATTTGTCCAGCTGCCATTTCCATCGCTGTTTATTGTTGATGATATTTTCACCTGAAACACTGATATCATCCCGTTGTTTTTCCTTCAGGAAGTTCCTGCAACTGCTCATTAATTGTTGCTGAGGGGCCGAAGTTTGACAAAAACAACAAGTTGAACTAACAGCTTTGAGTTCAAGCTACTAAAAGTGGGAAAACAAGGACTGATAGTACGCAAACCAGCAATATTTCCACATTATCATGTGGAGTTTGTGCTACTATTTTGCACCGGAGTACATTTCTTTATTTCACATTGCAGTGTTTTGTAGTATTGTCACGGGAATTGAACTGACGTCAGATTTCTTCCGCTCATTCAGGTGGCGTTGGATTGCAGCAGCTCTTCACTTTCCTAATCAGCTCTTCTGCTCCCTCGTCCAAGCGAGGTCATCCTTCCCTCAGCCGCTGTGCTCATCCATTTCCTTCCAACACCTCGAGATCTGATTTCCACCACTGACTCATAACATTTCCCCCCGCAGACTCTTTTCCAATCGCTGCTGCCGGTTGCCTTTGCCACTGTTAGGTGGAGCATGTTTTAAGTTGTGATTAACCTTATTATCTTACGAGTGAGGTGGTTAAAGCGTGTGAGGGCCAGAAAATCCCCAAGATGCACTGCAGTGTTAGAACATACATTTTCAGGAAGTGAACAAATGCACCCTCCCAAAACATCAGATAACGGTTTGAATTTCCAAAAACATGCAATATGTCCATTAATGGTGGCATTGCTAACAATATTTTACAAAAGCTGAATATTCTTCTTATTATAATATATTTATATTATTATTATAAATATAAAACAAAATGTTTTCTTGTTTTTGATGTTTTGGATAAATCAGTCACATTTTTGGACATTTTTTAGATGTCTTCAATGAGAATGCAGTCTTTAATGAGGATAAAAACTTAAGATACATAAGAACAATAATAAATGTGGACATTGGCACTCTGATTGGTTCCCTGTTTGGGCAACTTCTGCCCAAACAGTGTGTCCAGATTGACGTGTAGAGGAAATACTTTGTATCCTTGTGTTTGAAAAAGGATCCATCACCCAAAAAACTGCTAAAAATATAATGAGCAGTCTTTACAAAGACTGCCCTGCATATGATCAGATTTGGTATAGTTTTATACAATTATTTTTAATTTATATATTTATCTTTGCAGCTAACAATCCTGAAACACTCGCTTTATGAGTACAACTGATTGACAGTTGGAGGGCCTCGAGCTTATATCAGTCCAGGGCCGAGTTCAACCTCGAGACTCTGACAGAACATGAAGTAAACATTTTCCTAAATGAGCAAACATTTGGCAGCCAAAGTCGAATGAGTTTGGAGATATGTCGATTTTCAGGCATATTTTTAGAGCCTTTGTGAAATGTTTTAAAACGAAACAGGAAGTTGGGAAGTTTATGCCCCTGGCGCCCACCCTACTTCCCTCTGCGAGCCAAGAAAGACATGAGGATGGAGATAAAACAGCGTGTCAACAGTTTGGCGTCTGCCAAAGGGTGTGTAGTACGGCTCCAACACTGTTCAATGCAGCAGATATTTAGAATCATCTTAAAGTTATTCGTCATGAGGAGTCGCCTTGTGAAAACAGTTGAGTAATGTTTTCTGTGGCTCTGGAGCGTCGTCTTTTATTCTTTACCGAGATACACCAAGAGGTCAAAAGCTGCAGTTCCTTGAGTGGCCACTTGAGGCTGCCTCCAAAACCCAGGCAATCCCTGTAGACCCCCATACCAAAATGTCCAGCTTTACAGCGGAAATAAACATGTTTACAGACTAGTACAAAAAATTATTTTGGTCTATATAGTTAATTTTCTCGCTTGTGACTGAATTTTTATATAACTCACCCCTTTAAATTATATTGATGCTTAACATTATACATTATGGCTGCTCTGAGTAACAGCCAGCTGCTAGGTTTCACCAACCAGGCTTAATTCACCTGCCTCAGCTCCATCTACACTCCACCTCTTTGCCCATTTTTGGATTAGCTGGGAGTTTGGTGGAGTGAGAGCTGCTGTCACTGAGCTTCACATGACTCTTCAGAAACCTGCAGGTGAAGTCATGGAGACCACGTCCACAACCATGAACTGGGGACAGTCGCAATTCATATGAGGATTTTGGTACCACTTTAATTTTATAGCATTTATGATCAGTGTATAAACACATAATAAATGATTTATGACATACTGTACTGTATATCAGCAAATGTGATTAAGTCTTGATTATTGTACAGGATTTATCAATTTCTATCTCCTTAGAAGGTAAATTTAGAACTTTATTTTACTGTATTGTTCATTTTACACTGTCATTATCTGTTTCTACATCAGGCTCCACTCATGGGCGACCACTGGAGGATTTACAGCTGCTGACAAATACAATAATAAACACTTTTATCTGCTTAAAAGTACAGTTCAATGCATTATAAAGCAATTATTACATGCTCATGCTTATAAATGCTATGGGTAAGACAATTGATCATTTGATTGATCATGTATTGATCATTTTCACAGCCTTAGGATTAGTAGAAAAGTGAATCAAGTTAATGTTTGACCTCATTTGTTAAAACCAATAAGTTGTGCTTTTTGCTGTGGATATTAAATTTGGCAATAAAACCTAAATATTACAAAAAAGCAGTTGAGAATTAGGGGTGATTTCATGTCTGGCTGTCAAACTACAACTTATATTCGTGATGCATTATGGGAAGTGTAGGATCTAGTGTTTTTGCAGCCTTGACCCAAAATGACCAAAAGACAGGAGAATCAGGATACTTCAGGCCTTTCATATTCAATCAGTCTCAACTGTGATTCCTAATCACTGGAGTGGCCTTTTAATAGCTGCTAACAGGGATTTTGAATTTTTTAAATATTTTAATCCTTGTGTTGTGTAATTTTAAGACACTAATACAGACATGAACATTTTAAGTTGAATTAATTATTTATTGATATATTATAATTACATTGGAAGACAGCAGCAGTAATTTAAGAACATAAGTTTTCAAAAACAGAATTCACAATAGTCCTCAGATGACACTGAAACACTGAAATAAATAGAGTGGAGTTCGAGTTTTATGACAGTGAGCGGCCCTCTCTGTGGCTGCTCTGCTGATGGTAGCTGCAGGGATCCACTGACTCAGGCCTGTGAGGGGTCGGACCCAGGTACTGTTCGAACTCGCTGCGGTCCAGATCGTACAGCATGTCCAGCTGAACCTGTTCCAGGTAAAACTCCAGGGAGGGAGCAGCAGGATACAGCAGACCCCCATAAACCCTAGACTCCCCCAAATCCACATGGGGACCTGTAGAGCTGGAGAAACCACACTGCATGTGCCCGTGCTGACTGCCAAAATACACCTGAGGCTCTGCAGGGTAGGCAGGCGGGCTTGGGTACAGCTCGGGCTTATGTGGGAAAGCGTCCGCTGCTGTTGTGTCTGGAAAAACTGGAGTGTTTGGGTAGCTGCTGCTCAAAGGGGTGAAGTGAGCTGGGGAGCTCGGGTAAGCGTGGGGGCTTGGGTAGGACGGCTGCTGGTTCTGGAGCAGGTAGGCGAGGTTGTAGGGCGCTGCGAAGCCGGAGCTGCAGAGCGAGGGCAGGGGAGCGGAGGCGTCTGCGCCCGAAGGCTTGGAGCCCTTCTTCAGCTGCTTCCTCCTGCGGGGCCTGTACTTGTAGTTGGGATAGTCGATGGTGTGCTGGACCCTGAGACGCTCAGCTTCCTGCATGTACGGACGCTTCTCAGCCAGAGACATGGCCTTCCAGGTTTTTCCTGCAGGAGCACAGTGGGGTTAATCATCTGCAACTGAGAAGCTAATAAAAACTTAAATGGGGCTATGATTGGAACTTTTTATGCTACTGAGATTTTGACCTAGACCCGTTTGAATTAAAATGATGTGACATTTTAACGGCCAAAGAACTACAAGTAATAAATATTTATAGTTTTTAAGAGGGGCACTTGAAGATATGCAAGGGACACTTTAAACTTCAGCAACAACTGCTCATATTAGGCTGTTAATCAAAGTCTTACCGAGTATTTTGCTCAGATCCGTGTTCTCCAGGTCTGGGTTTAGATGCGCCAGCCGCCTGCGCTCCTCTTTGGTCCAGATGATGAAGGCGTTCAGGGGCCTCCTGACCCTCTGCTGCGCTGAGGCAGACTTGGCCTCGGGGCTGGTGCAGCTGGAGTCCGAGTTCACGGACAGCGGGCTGGAGGGCCCTGAACACGGCGAGCGCACCTCGCTCATCTGCTCCGCGTCTGCGGAACCCGAGTCTTCGCCCTCGAACATGTTCGCGCAGAGCTGGAAAGCGGCGGGGTCGCGGCTGAAACGCATGCTTACGGGCGATGATGATGATGATGATGATGGCGTTGGCTACGCTGCAGGCCGCTGTCATTCTCCTGGTGATGGTGACGGATATATGTGGGCGCTCCACCAATAGGAGGCCAGGAGGAGTGGATTTAAGGTGTGAATTCCAGGTGTGTTCTCGGGTCGGCGATAGGCCCATCTGACGCCCCAATCAACGACCTCACGAAACTTACGATGGGAAGAGTCCTGAGTCTGTAATAATCTACAATTAAGAGGTTATATAATGTAAAAGGCATCGTTTCATGTCCAGATTGAGCTAAATAAGCCACCATACAACCAGAAATATACATTTTTGCCTCTTTGTGGTGGAAATTAAAGCCTAAAACATACAAATACTGTATGTTTATATGACTGTAAACGGGTGAAATTAAAAGCAGGGTTTATTCCGCAAAAGCTGTTTTGTATTCACTCATTTGTTTAAGCTGCAAATTTAGATAATGTTTTATCCTCATTTTCAATCACTTAACTTTACTTAACTTTGACAGTGTTTTATTTGTGCATGAATATCGGCAGTCCCAGACATCCGCGGACATCACTTTAATTGGAGAAAAATCTAGTTTCAGTCCTGATTCTCTTAAATCTCATATTAAGAAAATCAAATTACAGCTCTGGCTGTTGGAGAGAAATGGAATCTAATCAATAGGCCCTGAGAGGCAGGAATGATATTGAGGGAGGACATCAAAGTTTTCAGGAGGCAGGGCTGGTTACTAATTACATTGTGGCTCTCAGCTCTTATCGGCCATCCACTGTCTCTATCAGGGTACATTTTACAGGACTGAAACAAACATGATCAAGGCGCGTTTATTACACGATTACCGCGCGCAAATGTTTGCTCGACACAAAAACTGATAGGTGTGTGCAAAAGGGCGTGATGAGCTCACCTTTAGGACACCAAAACAACTAGTTTAAAGAAAACAAGAAAAAAATAACAAATTATTAAATCTGACTGAATTATGAAAAAATAGACTAAACAAAACGCCAGAGCAAAGAGACAAAAGTGTATTGAACTCAGTGAAAACTGCAGCAGAGATTCAGACTCACAGAAACTAAAGCAGGGTGACTGCAGTCTTTTTCAACATAGAATTAATTTATTTTGTCAGTTTTTGATATAATGTATACTATTTAAAAATAATAGCGCTCAAATCATCATTTTGAAGGTAAAAAAACATTTAAACTATTAATATTACACGAAATAAAAGCAAAATAGGGCATCATTCACACTTGTAGGGGAATAATTTATATTATGGGAAAGTTTTTGTTCTCGGAAATTTACAATTAAACACAATGCAGTGCTTAAATAGGCTGACTGAGCATCAAAAATACTTGTTAAATATCATGTGTTTATTATGGTGACACAAGGCATGAGACATATAAACACATTCAGTCACAGCTGAGTACATATAGGCCAAAAACCCTGCAGACACATTTTAGTGATTACTGAGAATGAGAATATTATTAGACGATTCGCCATGAAGGCAGTAAGAATAGGAATAAAGTGAATTCAAATGTTGTGTATCCACCATTCAGGATCTCTCCAGAAACTCTTCAGGCGTGTGGTCTCACTTTAATATGACTGGGTGCCATTACAGCTGCTCGCTTCCTCTGTGTGGTTTCAATGAATATGTGTTTTGGGCACCGGCGGCGAACATTACACAAACAATAGACGCCATTATGGTGCCAGCGACGACGTTACATGCGCAATACACGGACTGAGCTGCGGTAAAACCTGCACCTGCGCGGCTTTGTCCCGGCAGGAGAGTCCCCTCTGCGGCCTCTTCACACTGTGCATACTGTGGATTACAGTTTAAAGCACAGAGGGGTAATACACAAGGTGAAGCAGGGCTGCTTTGGTCCTTTCTGCTCCATCTTTGACTCCACTTTAAAGGTTTTAAGTCTATAAACTCGTGCGCACTTGGATATTAATATTCTCATTAGGAGCATTTGGTTTTATCCCTGCAAAAAGAAGTAATGGAGCTTGATGTCTTAATCAAAAAACCGGATCAATACCGTGGCTTTGGCAAATTCAATAACAGAATTGATTAAGGCATGTTCTTTAAACTGTGCCTCCCATCTCCCCTTTGGCAAACAGACTTAAACCACGTCGAATCAGCCGAAACTGATAAAGTGGCCGCGCGGCTTTGAGGACAGATAACATTAAACGTCTCGGGAAATCAATGCAAGCCTGAGAAATGTGGATTTTTACGGTTATTTAAGGTTCGTCCAAAAAAAAAAAAAAAAAAAAGAAGAAGAAGAAGCTGCGGCTTGTCAGTGCGCGGTGCTAGGGGGAGGTGGGGGTCCGTTTCTTCACGTGTTGTCAGAATTAGAGGCTGAATCCACATCCGCCGTGTTAAACGGGACGCACGCGCCGATGCGCTGTGAAAAGCACTAATGGATTTAATCAATTAGCTTGAAGGACGCAGCGTGAATACAATAACGTTAGTTTCGGCTGAGCTTCTCTGTGAGTTGAGTCGGCCAAATATTAGACAGTGTCCGGGGGTCAAGGTGGAGGCTAATATCTGGATTTAAAAGTTTAATAGTTTAAGTTTGCATTAATCTGCCATCAGGATACTATTTTAATATACTATATATAAAAAAGAACATTTGTGTTTTTTTTTATTTTTTATTCCAGCCCTATTAATGAATCCTAATCTATAAGGTGACAGTAGGGTATCATTGCATTGTCCCATAGCCAAACAAGCTGAATGGGCACTGTGCTTTCTGAATAGGGATTGTTCTCAGTGGCTTTCTGATCACAATGTGCCATTGTATTGGACAGAACTCATAAATGGGACACTCCTCTCCTTCTTCACTTTGGATCAGTGATGGCCAGGCTGGCACAGGTAGAGCTGTGGGCCAGAGGCCTGCAGGAGCAACATTGCAGGATTTACGAAGGCCCTCGTGGATTCTTGGCTGCTCTGGATGATGTCTGGGTTGGATTTGGAGCACTTAAGCTTGGTCTGATACAATTTGTAAATGAAAAGGATGGTTTTGCTGTGAGCTGGATCACCTGAATTCACATTTTCTAGGTGTGGATCACAGGTTTTTGTCAACGCTGCGGCTGCCGAACACTCTTGCCTTCTCACATTATGGATGTTTGGTGCAGGACTTGCTGACCTGGAGACGTCTACCCGAGGAAGACCTGGAGGAAAAACACAGTGGTGTAAAGCAGGAGGCCTCTGATAATGAAGCACTGTATTCCGGCCTGGCCTCAGTCACTTCAGTGCCATCCCACCGACTTTCCTTACAGTGGATCATTCATAAAGAGCTGCATTGTTTCATAGCTGGAAGGTGTGAAGGGGATATAATACTGTTGTGTCAGGTGACCATGATCTTCACAGCGAGGGACTACATCGCATTGTGTTGTATTGTATGGTCACAGCAGGCCAGCATCAAGATTTGCTCTGTCAGGACTCAGACACCATTCTATGCAGTGGTCTGTGCCCCCTGCTCCCCCCTCCACCTCCGCCCCCACCTCACCTCCGCTTCTTAATCACATGTTTGAGCAGATTCAACACTGTAGCATGAGGCCCCGGGGTCCTGAGCGCTAGCCTCCACACTCCCCGTGTAAACAGCGCCCTGCCCGGCCCTACGTCAGGCCAGCTGAGAGGATTACGTGCCCCCTGGTGTAGACAGGCTTAATGTAGCCTCATTAGCAGAACACAATGATGCCCCCACCTCTGAGCAGAGATAAGAGGCCAGGCTCAGCCAGACTTCAAACACAGCTCAGACCTACAGGCCCAGGTGGCGCAACGTGCAGGACAAACCTGAGAACTGAGGATTTGAACTTTTGCACTGGTTTGATCCATCTCACGTCCCTCCCGGACTGAAATGTTAAACTGATCGACCGAAAATTGTCAGCAGTTTTGACAGCTGATTAAACATTTATCACATTTATCAAGCAAAAATGACAAATATTCAGTCATTTCCTCGTCTCACAGTGTGAAGATTTGCTGCTTTTCTCTGTTTGATATCAGTGCAGATTCATCATGTTTGTGTTTTGGACTGTTAGTCTGACAAAACGAGCGATTTGAAGACGTCTTTCACTGCTTGAACTCAAGCAGGCATCTTAGAACATGACATCTGTACAATACAGCCTAGAACACGAGTGCAACAAAAAGATCAAATCAAATTAAATCGAGTCAAAGTAGTTTTAATGACTTTTTACAATTGATATGTCCCAAGGATTGCAGAAACGGCCAATTCATGGCTTTTTTAACTCCTGGAGGCCATTTGTTTTTTTACTATATTCTGTCAGTTTTTATGCTAAACACATAATTAATTCATCTTAAAAGTAATCAGCAGACAAATTGTTAATGAAGATAATCATTAGCTGCATAGCCCAACAGCTTAAAACCCAATTTGAATAATTATTTAGTCAATAAATGACTAATAGTGTGCGCTCACTTGTGATCACAGGTCAGAATTTTGATTCATTCAAGAAAACACGCATTAAATGTTCCGTCTGGCTTCTTTTTCCCCCTTTAAGTCGTAGTCACGCTGCTTTCTAATTGTATTGAATTTGTGTTTCACGCAGACCTGCTCAGAGTGAGACTGGCTAATGAGGCAAAGCTCCACTCATGCTGAAAAACAACACTATTCTTTGTAAATTAGGAATTGTATTCCACTACTGATAAGAGTCTTATCTGCTGAATTGAATAAGTCTTCCAAGACTTTTATTGTCCAGACAGCTTCGGATGTTAGTGGCTTTTTGCCACAGCAGCTCATTTATTACATCCACATTTTCAGACACAAATTGTTCCCTTAATGCAAAAAGCTGAGCTCGATCCAAGACCAGATCCACACGTCTGTCCTGAGCAGACAGAGGAGAAAGAGGCCTGCATTTAGCTGTAATTAACCCTAATTATTAACTGGAACTAGACTGAGACCTGTGAGACACCATGATATCTGTGTCTGTCTTCAACGGCTCATTCAAGGCAGCAGATAACCAAAACAATCTGGCCTGCTCAGCTCCAGCAGCAGTGCTTGACTGTTTAATTAAATAGTGTGAACTGGTTAGACTCAGACATTAGATTATTTGGAGCAGAAAGCAAAGATAAAATGCTTCCCTAAAACAGACTAGCAAATCTTTTTAACCAGAGTGAATGACTGCTTTCTTAATTGTAATTGATGCCGAAAACACTTGATTTGATTCCTTTATTCTTTCGTGCAAAGTTTCTGCAGCCACACGCTCACAGAGTCGATGTTTGTGCCTGTTAGCTCACTCTTTTTGCTCGTCTGAGACCTGATACAAATTCAAAAGGATCTGCTGCTTTGAAGATAAGCGCTGTAGTTCTGCCATAAACAATGATTGTGCTGTTTCTTTCCTGTGGCGTGATTTATTTAAAGTATTATGCTGTAAGGATTTGGGCTGGGGTTCCTGGCAGGGCCGGCTGTGTACGTATCCACTACTTGTGTAGTTTATTGGATACTTGAGATGCAGGAAAACACTCAGGGAACCACAAGCAAAGTCATCAAAGTGTGACCTTTGTCTTTCAGGGTAACAAATTATGAAATATACAAATACTGCAAGAGATTCACCTAAAAAATGCATTTTTTTAAATTAAACACAAAAACTGTCTAAATAAAATCAGCAATATTTAACTCACAGTTTGGTGCATCGGTTTTTTCTGTCACTTTTCTTTTTATTCCTTCTTAACTGAGACCTGCCAACAAGAGTCCAACATGGCAGAGGGGACTTTGTATAGTAACACAATGCTTGTAGTCTTGCACGCACACACACACACACACACACACACACACACACACACACACACACACAAACATATGCTTCCTTTGATAAAGTGTTTTTATACCAGCAGAAATTCTATGGCAGCCTCCCTTAAGACAATATCTGCGTAAAATACCAAGTTATTTATAGTGATTGTGCCATTTTGACTTCAAAAAATAAACATGAGCGTAATGTAGAGTTCAAATACAAGAGGACCATTATCCAGCCAAAGCCTACGAGCTTGTTTTCTGGTTCAGGCAGGGGGTAAACTGTCTTAAAGTGTTAATTGTAATATCTGAAAATCCTTATGAGATTCTACATTATAACAAAGATTGGAATTACGTAAACTCTAAAGTGAAAGTGTGAAGTTTGTGACGGCAGGAGCAACATCCTTAAGTGATAAACACATCAAGATTAAATCACAGTAATTTCCTTAGATATCAAAGCGTAAACATTTCTTCATGGCATCATTATGTCTCTGCAGCATAACCGGCCGAAGTTGTATGTTTGCCTGTGATTGTATTCCAAAGGTGGGGGAGGAGGGGGGGATCTTTTGAACGTCCACACCAGGATACAGCTGCCTATGACTAATTTCAAACTCCCCTTCTAGAGGCTAGGCAACCCATTTCACAAGTAACACACATCACTAGGCATCTGTTTCCTGTTTTCATTCTTTGAGTTATCTTATTTTCCTTATTTCCCCCTCACCTGTTACAGTTCACGTTCCTTCCATCATGCCGCACGGGCCAGTTGGGCTTTGCCACGAGGCCGTCAGGCGTCAGCCACTCAAAAGAAAGACACGAATGTGGTGTAAATCATGTCATAAATACACTGTGTAAAACTTACAACTCCAGAGATGAGTTCCCTCTAATGACATGACTCCACCAGTGCATTTGAAAATGTTTCCAAGATGAACTTTAATGACAGAACTTGATTCTTAAACACAGAATGCTGTTTTTCCACATTTTTAATATAAAATGGAAATATGTCCAAGACTTTTTTTTAAACACATTTTCGGAAACTGTTGCCATGACATACTGTACATAAACGTTTATTTTACTTCTCCTCACACTTATGAACTGTAATATTTCAGAAGTTTCTCATCAGTCGGTTTCAGAATCTTCTTCTCTGGCATGTTAACGACCCAGCCTGGAGCGAGGCCAAAGAAGATCTGTCGAACATCCTTCCTCATGGAGAGCATGTGATACAGTTCATCCTTTGAAATGTCTGGCAAAATATATCCATACTTCTGGGCCAGAGCTAGCCGGGCCTGCTGGATTTTCTCCGGGTCTGCCAAGTAACCCCGGTTTTCAGCATCTGTGTAGTACGGGACCATGTCCTCTCCTGGTAGCATTCGCTTTGGGATGGGCTGCCCACGCAAGAAGAATGGGACGGGCTTGATAAGAATCCCTGCAAGAAAGAGGAAACATTTTTAGTCTTATTCTCTAAAATACACAAGACAAATGCTGTATTATGGGTGGGTGTATAAGATTGATCATTCACTAGTTACCAAGACTTATAGGGTCAAAGAAACTGGTACTGATGACCCCTCCGTTTCTCTCAATAGCAGCTATAGCTCCTTCAGAAGCTCTCTGAACCTCAATGTTGATTTTTGCAGCAAAAATCTCCGCACCCTGGAACAGAAAAAGTACATTAAAAGTGAACTTGTGGCAGAGCAGGGTGAAAAAAACAGGAGGCAAAAACAGTATGTTGATCTGTGACAGTGACAATACTGTTATGTGGTGCCACCTACTGGCACAAGATGGTCCAAGAGCGACAAACAACAACAACCCACATCTTTTCTCTAATCTTATTTCTCCTACTGACACTGAATGCATTTCTACATCTTAAAGAGACAAGGCAGCAACGGGAGTGTTAACTGTTTTTTAATCTTTGGAGATGAGAGAACAACTATCTGACTCTCTTATGATCGATGCTAGGTGAGAAAATGACCTCATCAACAAGCTGGACTCCAAAGTCCCTCTTCAAAGGCTGGATTGTCACCCCTCTGGCATTGACTAGCTGGGTCAGGTCTATGGGCTGGGTCGGATCAACTCGTCCCAGATCAATCAGGTACTGCAGTCGTCTCAGCGACAGAGGCTGGTACTGAGGACGGCGACTGAGGAAGAGCACACAAACACAGTTGTTAATTGGTTAAAATTTTGGTAAATACAATAAAAAATAAAATACATGAACAATTGTAAATACATGAAAATGTCATATAAAAGGCATCTGTCATCTATGCAACAGCTACAGCATAAATGCAGTATATAGCAACTACAACTCCAACACAGATACTACATTGACTACTGGCTGCTATGATTGATTTTGCTGCTTCATTCATTTATGAGAAGTTTACTGAAAAAAGTCACAAAATAAGCAAATATCCTGGTATGAAAAAAGATAGATAGATACTTTATTCATCCCAGAAGAGAAATTTGCAATGTAGCTTTAGTTCTTCTTTTTCACTCCATTTGTAATGGAGAACAATTACGGGTCGACACACAACTGCCCAAACATCCAAATATAAGACTCAAACTCACTGAAGTGGTTGGCCAAAATCATCTATATTAAGATTCATCTAGTTGTTAATGTGTTTTCTGCGTGCATTTTGATGGAAATTTGTAATCTATGATCTATTTGTTTGTGTAACTTGTAACAACAACGAGTACATTTTACAAAAAAAGTCAATGCTCAAAGTTGCAGAACAGAGTGACAAGCATTCACCTGTGTCCTTCATTGTAGCCATATTTTGGAATGGCCAGGTAAAAGGGGGTCTGACCCCCCTCAAATCCCAGCCGAGGCCGGGTGCCTCTTTGTCGCTCTCCTTTATGACCTCGACCGCTTCTGTTGCCACCATGTTGCCCTCTGCCCCGCCGTTTCTCCTATAATCAAAGAAAACTGAGCAAGGGTTTTGATAGCTTGCTAATGTATTATCTTTATCAAAACAGCTGGGGTTACTGTTAGCATCTATCCACTGGCTAACATAGCAGGCTAACTAGCTATGTTAGCTACAATGCGCTGCTAAAGATAATTATAAAAGCAAAATTAAAACATACCGTCTTTCTGGCTCCTGGTTCAGGCCGCAAGTTTGCTAAAGTTATCCGCGGCAGATTGTGCAAAACATCTAAGGCTTTACCACCAGGTTTTTTGGGGAAAGACATATTTCTATTGCTCACATGTCAAAGACTGCCAAACCAAGGACATGGAGGTCACGTGACCGACGTGAGCGGAAGTATTTCTTGTTAGCATTGCTACATTTCAAAATAAAAGCACCACAACCTAAAAAAACCAAACAGTTGAGTTGTGAAGCATTTTAGCGCGCTTTCATGGATTTTTTTTGCTGAATGACATTAAATGTTGGTTTCATTAAGGTAGACAAGCAAATGCAATTACTTATTTTAAGTTTAATTGGTAAACATAACTACTGGCGCTAAAATCTGTGCCAAAGGTCATGGCACAGGACGCTGCATATTTAATGCATGTATACAATATTTATTTTGTAATGTAATACTCATATTCTTAGATAATCTTATTGTCCATATTCCTGAGATGCCGAAGTGTGATTTAGTGTCATTGTTGAGGATTTAACTGGTGTTGAAGCAGCGCTCGTTGACATTTCAACTAACCAATCTCTGATTTGGATTTGTCATCGACCTCGAATGACAGCCAATCACATAGCGGAGAAGGCGGGACAACGTAGCGTGTCAGGGCTGCTGGCGAGTAACGTGCTATCCGTTAGTGTGATCCGGCGGTGTGTTATTTTCCGCAAAATTCAACTTCCAAAAAGAATTTCACAGCTGCTAGCGGTAACACGAGGCGGGGGTACCTTGACCTCCATATTCTGCCGACATTTGTCCTTCAGCTGTCGGGAATTTGACAGCCAGAATTGTTCCAACATCGACACGGCTTGGCAGTTGCGGATATCGTTATAAGCTAACTAACATTAGCTAACTTGTCCCTACATATCAGCTGCCTTAGCGCTGTATGTGCGGCAATAACATGTCAGCGCCCTTACCTGCCATTGTGCCTGCTGCCCGGAAAGCCACTGCGGCGGTGAGTTAACCTGGCGACACTGACGATTAGCTGCGTAAACTTAGACCAAAAGCAGCTGTAGGTGCCAATAACTACCCATCTTACTAACGTTGCATACAAAACTGCGCCCAAATTCTGACATGAATTAGCCTGTACTTACCTCTGCGATTATTTATGTGTGTGTTTTTTTACAGGTGATATTTCTGCATGGCCTTGGTGATACGGGGTAAGTGAAGATGGTTGTTTCTCTCCTTTGGTGCAGCGGTATTATTGTCTGTTTCATGTAGAAAAATGCACTTATTTTTCAAATCGGTTTAATTTTGTCCAACATGACAGGCATGGCTGGGCAGAAGCGTTCGCAGGCATCAGGATACCACATGTGAAATACATCTGTCCACACGCGTAAGTATTTCCAGCAGCTATATTATTATGCAAGGTGTCTGCAAGTGCTGGAAAAGTCTAAAGGAATCTAATTTCAAGGCTTTTTACAGTCTTGAATGTCTCATCTTTCACTATAATTGACAGTGAAGGCTGCAAAAGTTTCTAAACTTGTTGACACTTTGTTTAAAATCGTAGCAACACTCATGTTTTGTGCAACTAAGCCAAATTGTGATCGTACTTCTCCATTGATTACAGTCCCACCATGCCTGTTACTTTGAACATGAGAATGTCCATGCCTTCTTGGTGAGTGTCACAGTATTTGAACATATTTGGATAGTCTGTCACATGTACAATGAGCCTGACATGTTCTTTTTTCTCATGTATAGGTTTGACATCTATGGGTTGAGCCCAGATGCAGATGAAGATGAGACTGGTATTAAAAGAGCGTCAGAGAACAGTACGTCTACATATGTCATTATCGCTTTGTACAATGTGGCAAAAACAGCACAGTTAGGAATGTGCTTCTTTTTTGTTTGTTGCATAAAGAGCTTGTTTACTTGTGAGTCAGATTTCATTGGAAAAAAATTCTGTAATTTCTTAACAGTTAAAGCCTTGATTGACCAAGAAGTAAAGAATGGAATACCTTCCCACAGAATTATCCTTGGTGGATTTTCACAGGTAAGTGTGGCATGCACGCAGATGATGCATTACATAACACTCTTTTTTTTTTTTTTTTTTTTTTTTACTGTCATTCACTGCACGTTGACAGAAGATATTTGAATAACCAAATCCAAAGATACACACACACATACAGTAAGTTCACTTCTCAAGGGGCAGTCGTAAAATATACGGAAAACAGGAAACGCACAGGTAATTAAAAGGTGTAAAACTGGAAGAAGAAAAACTAGAAGAAAACTGGGGCAAGTAAATGGTCATTGTAAGAGCCAATTGATGGGGAATTTGTAGAGTATGATAATTTGGTTGAAAATGTATAAATATGCTTGGTTTGGTTTTGGGAAATTAATGATGTGTATATATGTTTCTTAGGAATACATAACTTAGTTGATTTGTAGAGAAACTTTTACTGTGAAATGTAATTTTGGCTTTCATTACGTAATGCGTCATAAGTCTTTTAAATTTTGCTTGCATGGGTGTCAAGGCAGATTGCAGCTGGACGCGAAGGAAGCAACACAGTTTTTTGCCCGTACTGAAACGATTTGTAACCCTTTCATTTTCTGTAAAATGTGTATTTAAGTTCGTTAAGTAAAAAGCATAAAAGGAAGACTTGGTTTCAGTCGAGTGATTCAAATACTGGTTGTGGACAAGCTGCAAAGGTGACACGCGAACTTTGAAGACACAGAGTGCCACTACAGTCATTTTGCAGTTGATGCAAGCTGCTCGTTTGGAGTGAAGAAACTCTAAATTTGAAGTTAATACTGATGATAATCAGAACCAATAAGGAACAGTACTATTCAGGAGAATAATATTATAGTAACTTCTATTATGAAAGTGTTTAGGCCACAGCTTCAGTTAACAGTAAGCACAAAAGTTATTAGAAGAGGGACATTTCTCACTTAGGAGCCGAAACTCATTTCAGTCTCCATTGAGCTCCACAACTGTAAAGAAAAAGTGAAGAGCATGAATCAGATCTTTAATGAGTGGAATTCTAAGATTTGTCATAAATGATGAGTAAGATTCAAGCAAAAGTTCAGTGTTGAAAGTTTGATGAGAGATTGATGCCACTCTTATGTCAGTCCATTAAATATGAAGTTACAGCCGGCAGCTGGATAGCTTAACCAGGAACCAGGAGGAATTAGCTGGCCTGGCTCTGTCCAAAGGTAACAACATCCACATACTGGCACCTAAAGCTTTCCAGTTTATAATTTTATATCTCGTTTGTTAAAACACCAATTCTCCATTTTACAGTGTGTTATGTGCAGAACTATTTCTTGGCTCTGAGCAGTTGCCAGGCAACCAGCAGAGACTCCAGGACATTACTGTGCCTGGCCAAGAAATAGTCCGGCACACAACCCCCTGAACGTTTAGCATAGATCACAAGGTCAATACCAATTTGAGAAGCTGAGAGATTTGTGATTCAACAGATCTGCTGTCACTATCATTTTGTGCAGTTCCAGCTCTGCAGCAATAGACACAGTACACACTGCACTAGAAGATGTCCCAAATCTCAAGTAGCTTTTCAGATATTTAAATCACAGAGAATAACAGTAGGGTTTATCTGTTTTTATCATGCAATAGGAACCTGACATGACCTCTGTTCTGAGCTGTTTTGATGCTGATTATTTTATGCTTCTTGAATGTGTTAATAATAGACACAAGAGATATGTGACAATATTTTTTTTTTTTCTTCAAAAGTGTTGCTTTGTTTTTTCCAGGGTGGAGCTCTGTCTCTCTACACGGCTTTGACAACTCAGCAGAAGCTAGCTGGAGTGGTTGCTCTGAGCTGCTGGCTCCCTCTCCGTAACTCCTTCCCTCAGGTAGGAAAAACATGACGCACATCGGTCTGCACCTGCGCTTTTTACATTTTCAGTGTCCTCAGTGCAAATTCTGAAGTAGCTCAGTAGATACTAAAACATATGTTTAATGGAATTGTTCATCTAAAAGTTCAAATCATCAACATCATCTTGCTTGTTAGTTGAAATGTAATTTAGTTCCACACATCTTTTAATTGCTTTTTAAAAAATACATGTAAAAGTGTTCATTTTATTGTGGACTATTCCTTTTAGTTGAATTACAGTTTAGGGATATCCAATTACCAAGTCATAATCTGTCATAATAAGATAATAAATATAATCCTAATCTCTTCTATTCTCAGGCTTCCGCCAACAGTGCTAACAAGGACATGCATGTCCTACAATGCCACGGGGACGCGGACCCCCTGGTCCCCTTCATATTTGGCAGCCAGACGGCAGAGAAGATGAAAAGCCTCATCAGTCCATCCAACATCACCTTCAAGTCGTATCGGGGTCTACCTCACAGCGCCTGTCCAGAGGTCAGTGTGGAGGGGGGCTTGCATCCGACTTAAGCATTCTTCAGGTGTTCTGTACTATATATTTAGTCTCATTTTGTATCTGTGCAGGAAATGGTGGATATCAAACGATTCATAGAGAAGCAGCTTCCTCCCATCAGTGATGAGTGAACTCGGGAGTAGCCACACAACCGCACAGCACCATCCGAATCCTTTGAGCTTGACTGCAGTGGGCCCCCGTGGACTTGAGGAACCACTGACTTACTTGACAATAAAACCGCGCTGCTACTTGTAGAGCCAGAGAGGACTGGGGCTACTCGTTAGCCCGGGAGAGGCATGACTGTAACGATGCTGCATTCTGACCTGGAGCCACACACACAGTTCTCAGTGTTACAGTAGAGTAACATTAGTTGCTTGATTGTTCAGCTCTTTGCCATTTAAACAAGCCATTTCCTGTAGGAAACGTATGTATTTGAAAAACTAGGGCTATACTTTAAGGTAATACCTACTTTCTCACAATAAATGGCCTGTTGTTAAATGTTCTTTTTTATTAATGTAGCCTTTTTGTAGTAGTGCTGAAACAATTTTAGTAGTCAGAAATTTAATTAAGGCATTTTATTAAGCAAAATGGCAAACATTTGTTTTGTACTCAAATTTGAGTATTTGCTGATTTTCTGTCTGTTTTAAATGATTGTAAATCAAATGTTTTGGGGGGGTTTTTTGTTGTTGGACAAAACAGCCAACTTGGAGACATCAGCCTGGGCATTCGTAACATATGATGGACATTTTCAGTCTTTTTGACATCTTGTAGGCTAAACAATGAAAAATAATTAACTGCTAATTCTAAGGGAAATAATTATTTTTTCTCTTCTAGAACGTTTCCTTAGTTGCACAAATCTGAAGGTAGAGCATTTTCAAACAAAGCACATACACAAAAGTATGAAAAGTACAATATTAAAGCAGCTTAATATGCAGTCCACATTGAAGCATTTCTAATAACGTATAGTACCATATGTTGACGACACACAACAGCAAAAACAACATACGATTGTGCTTTATTTAATTTGTGAGAATCCAAATAGCTATTTCACACAAATTCCTTTTTAAATACACAAATATATCAGTGGTCATGGTCATGTATTCAGTTTCTTTTTCCCTGTTCCGTTTAAAGTAAATATAATATGAGTAATATCACAGTATTGAAACACAGACGATCTAGTTCCTGGTATCAGCTCACGTAGTTGTAAAAACTTTTATCTTTGAGAAGAGCTGAAAGCACCAACATATGAAGTCATTGTTGCACCATTCATGTTAGACCAAAGGTGCTAGTGTAGAAGATCTTATTCCAAGGCACTTTCCTTCTTCTTACAACCCCGATTCTAAAGAAGTCTGGACACTGCGTAAAATGTAAGTAAAAACAAAACGCAATGAATTTCAAATCCTTTTCAACCTACATTCAGTTATAGGAGACAAAGATGTTTAATGTTCAAATTTATCAACTTTTTGTAAATATACACATATGATGCCTGCAACATGTTCCAAAATTGTTGCAACGGGCATTTTTATCACTGTGTTACATCACCTTTTAACAACACTCAAGATTTTGAGAACTGAGGACACTAATTATTGAAGTTTTGAAAGTGAAACTCTCTTCCTTTCCTCAACAGTTCGAGGTCTCCATTGTCCCTGAAAAACATCTGGATGGCAGCATGTGCCTCCAAAACCTGCCTGTACCTTTCAGCATTAAAGGTGCCTGAAATCCTTAAATTAATTGCAATTATGCAACGAGATACGTTCTTAAACTTTTTAACTATTTGCCCACGGAATTTTTCACTAAGTGGTGAACCTCCTTCATCCTCGCTTGTGAATGACTGAGCCTTTCCAGGATGCTCCTTTCATACCCAATCATGATGCTATCACCTGTTACCAATCAACCTGTTTACCTGTGGAATGTTCCAACAGGTGTTTTTGGAGCGTTCCACAACTTTCCCAGTCTTTAGTTGCTCCTGTGCCAACTTGTTTGAAGCATGTTGCTGCATCAAATTAACAAGAAACATATATTTACAAAAATCAATATAGTTAAAGGACTAAAATATTAAATATATTGTCTTTGAGCTGTATTTAGTTGAATATAGGTCAAAAATGATCAGCAAATCATTGCATTCTGTTATTTATGCTTAACATAGTGTCCCAACTTTTTTAGAATTGGGGTTGTAAGTTACTGTTAAATAAAACCTACTAGTTTCTACAAGAACTGGATATGCATTAAGGCTCACAATATACCGAAATACAAATGCAGTGCTCACAGATACATGCTTTCCCTCATTAAACAAGGTAGAAAAGTGCAATGTCAAGCGCTAGGGAATATATAAAAATATAGATATGTTTTCGAACTAGCATTTGTTCTTGTTTGCTCCAAGTATTTTGGTAAGCTAATCATGGGTAAATAAACAGCAGTAACGGCTGGACAAACACCGGTTTTAAGTAGTGTTCATTTTCCTGTCTGTCTTTCTCTAAATAGCAGGACTCCAACAGGAATACGAAACTGCTTCGGGTGGGACGCATGCGCCATTTAGAATAGCTAAGTGTGTGGCAGTGAGTCTATGGCTCCGGGGGAGGCTCCTCCAGGCTCTTCAGCAGGTCTGTGTATGCAGCTGAGTTTATGTAGCGGGGGTACGAGTCTCTCTGCATCAGCGTGTAGATCTGCTGCTGAGCCTCCTCGAACGTGTGCGAGGTCGGCTCCAGCATGTTGCGGTTTATCACGTCCCGAACGTGTGAATCCAAACTGACCTGAAGGACCAGACAAAAGAAGTGATGATGTATGTAGAAGTACATGAAGTAAACACACTCAATTTCTGCCTTCCTGCCTATTTCATCAGTTACTTTTAGCTAACATGGTTAGCAACGACTGTTTAGCCAGTGAAGGATCGTACCTAGCAGAGGACCAGATCTCTAAAGGAAATACACCTGAAACTTGGTTATTTTGTCACCTTGAGGAGAGGACAAACAATTTTGGCATAAGTGGCCCTTAAACTGTGAGAAGCTACCTGCTGTACAAGCTAGCTTTTAGCAGCAAAAGCAGTTTTTCAACAAAATGTGTGTTTTTTGGGGGAAAAATTAGCTGTATTAATGTAATGCAGCATAAGAAATATATGCAATTATTAAGCGTACAGTGCAACTTAATGTGTGCTTTCTCTTTCACTGGCAGCTTTTTAATTAACGAAAGTAATTTTACAAGCAAAAATGGTTCCTGCAAAACCATGTTTGTGAAGCTACAGCCAGAAGCAAACCGTTAGCTTAGCATAAACGCTGGAAACGGTGAAACGGCTAGCTCGGTTCTCTCCAAAGTTCAGGAATATTCCTACATACTCGTACCTCTCAAGCTCACTAATTACCACTTTTTATCTTGTTTGATTAATTTGTACAAAACAAAAGTCTAAAAACATGAAGTTGTGTTGGGAGTTGGGAGCCTGAGAGTTGCTGGTTAGCTGTTTCCCCCAGCTTCTGGTCTTTATGCTAGGCTAAGCTAGTCGACTCCTGGCTGTAGCGTCACAGTTGGTACACAGACGTGAGAGTTGCATCAATCTTCTTATCTCGCTCTCAGTGACACAGCTAATGAGCATTATTTCCCAAAGTATCCAACACTTCACCTAGATTAATATTTTGACATTTAACAAACAATATGAAGATGTTTGAGAATTATAAATTGGATTTTTTTTACTTTTTTCTGCCATTGAATAGACAAAACAAAAACATAAAGTGATTAATCAAGAAAATCATCGACAGATTATTTGCAGCTCTAAATGATTAGCTTTCATTATCAGAAAGTCTTGTTTAGTCTCTAAGATGTCAGACAATACCTGCAAATGTCCACAACAATTTCCAACAAATTTCCTCAGATGATTTTTGCTTATTTTGTCTGACCAACAGTTTAATCTGCCAAAATGCCATTAATTGATTATAACTTAGATTGTTTAATTAGTTGATGATTAATTCCCTGTCAGTCGAATAAGCGATTATTTTTCTCAGCATTGTAGCCATAACATCATACACTCCTACTGAGCAAACATCGTGTGGCTAACCTCTTTAGGGGAGAGGATTGAGATGAAGTCCTCATAAATTTGACGGACTTTCTCCTCCACCACAGTCTTGTTGGTCTCCTTTTTCAGCTCCTCGCAAGCGAGCCAGAACATCATGTTCTCCTCGCTGAACTCTGTCCGCAGGAACTGCCTGAAGCAGCTGCGACCGGCTGCACTCTTCATCACCTTTTCAAATGACGTCGGCCATGAGCGCGCGTCTTCCAGGGTAGGCTTCAGACTTAAAGATAAACGAACAGTGGATGTATTGATTGTTATTCAGTTTTCTCAGTAAAGGCACAGCATATGAAAGATGGTGCTGAAATGTTTCATGAAAGGGTCACAGTGTTTAGCCATTACCTTTCTTCACAGTTAGTGGTCCCCTCTGTCCTGCGCTCAAAAGTGGACCTCTGTATTGTCTCATCCTCACTCCTAACAGTCAAACTGGAGGAAAAAACACAAAGTGAGACTGGCTGTCCTTTGATCAGCAGGCCAGAAATAGCTTATCATCCAGTTTAGATTTGCCACCAGGATCCTGAAAGCAGCCATTTAAAATAACTCTGGAGTCCTTTAATGTCAGCCTGCCTTACTAAAAATAATGTTGTGGGTTAGAATGTGAAATCAAACCTGCCAGTTAAACGTCTCATCTCATTGAAAAAAACATGTTCATATCCAACTGTAACAGCCTCCACTCTTTGCCTTCCACAAGGTTTTGGGACTTGGCAGCAGGGAGTGCTCGCATTCAGCCACGATAGCATGAACACGATCAGGTGCTGATGTTGGGCGATCAGACCTGACTCACAGTCTGCGTGTCAGTTTATCCAGAAGATGCTGGATGGGGTTCAGGTCCGAGAGGCCAGGCTGAAACAGGACGGGGCCTTCACCAAAATGCTGCTGCAATGGTTGAAGAATACCTTTGTATAATAAAGTCCAGTTAAGAAATAATTTGACATCTTGGGAAATTTGGGAATACTCTGCTTCCTTGCCAAGAGTGAGATGAGAAGGTTGATGCCACTCTTATAGAGAGCCAACAGATTGTTAGCTTAGCCTCGCAGAAAGACCGGAGCAGCTAGCCTGGCTCTTAGCAAAGGTGACAAAAGACGCATACCGGCACCTTGGAAGCTAAGCAATTAACACGAAATAGCTCATTTATTCATAGATTTGAAAAAAGAAAACAGTAAAAAGATCAATTTATTGTTTTGGGGTAATGTGCCTCATTATTTCTTGGCTGGGTTCATCCTGGAGTCACCAGGGATCCTGCAAAGACTCAGGAACTTGGCATTTTCCAAAATGTCAAACTATTCCTTTAACTGGATGAAATGAATGAAGCCCAAACCATGAAAAACACCCCACAGAAACGATATTTTGTTCCATGACATTGCATATGAACCACAGTATAACAGTCATGCACAGATTTTCTAGGCCAATTATCCGTATTGGATGCACTGACTGTTGTTTGTTCCACGTTTGAAATCACATAACGCCTTCAGGAGATTCAGGATGATCTACTGGGAACGTTGGGAACATTCTGTAAATGGTTAAGTGTGTCAACTGTCCACATCATCCTGTGGGGATCTCCAGTGTGTAATTAAAATGTCCACAACACCTGATGTGGCAGCTGGCTGTAGACTAATTGGCTCAGGTGAGAGTCCACTGTGAGCCATCCCATCTGGGAATGTGGCTGTTGTATCTGTGCAACAATTAGATGGAATTGATATAGATGTAGAGACAAAACATATTACTCATCCCCAGTGGAGTGAATTAACATGGCCGTGTTCTGCACATAACAGGTTGGCTGTTCTCAGAGGAAGCACAAGTAAATGGTTGATGAGTCCAGAACAGATTAAAACCCCCGAGGCCTCCATCCAATGAGATCCAGTGTGGGTCACAGGACCTCTGTGTTTGTGTTTTTCCGGGATGATGGCGTGGGCTGTGGTGTTGTTGAACGGGTGGGAGGATGGAGGCATAAAGGAAGTAGTATCCACCACAAATAAGGTCAAGAGGGACTACAGTTTGCGCACTGCGAGTACGTACTGTGTGCTATTCCACTAGCCCTTAAAAAGAAATAATCTGCATGCCAGAAAACCAAAGTTCTGCACAGAATTCCTCTGATTTTTTAAATACATGCCGTGTTGTTCAGCACCCTTTAACTCACACATGATTTGAATCATCCACATCATCCACCAGTGCCAGCCTGAAGTGCATACATCATTTGCGGCAAAAATACAGTGAAGGCCAAAAACATGCAATGAGAAATCTAAAGCAGAGAGAAGAATGATCAACAGCAACAGTGTAGTATGCATGAATATTTTACATGCAGAATAAATGGATTAATACAGGGAAAAACAACAGTGTGATACCTTTTAATAAATATTTGTGCAATGCTTTACGTTTTTGTAATGATGCATTGAGATTAATGCATTTTCATATTATATAATGAGGGAAGGAGTGGAACAAAATAGATTGCATTATGAACAATGTGTTATATAGACGTCCATCAGCCATCAGGGACAGGAAGTGATAGGATTGTTAAGTGGATGAAAAATGACCTGACATCTTCAAAGCTTACGGCATTAAAACTTGCATATTTGTCGCTAAATTTCTATTGCAGTCATGTGCTAAGCAGCCAGAAAAGCACGTTGTATTTTACTTTATAATCTATGCTGCATTAAATAGAAAAGACTGTAATGTTACTTACAGGTGCTGACTGTTGGGCTGTAGTTATTATTTTTATTATCAATTCATCTGTAACATTTTCTTGATTAGCTGATCCATCTTCAAATGTTTTGTCCAAAACCCAGATATTTTGTTTACAATTAGAAAGCCTGAAACAGGAAGTGGCAAATATTCCCATTGGATGAACGATGAATCAGTTATCTAATTGCTGGCGATTCATTTCCTGTATATTAAACAGCTAATCAGCTCATTGTTTCAGCTCATCACTTAAACGCCTTTTGTTGTTGGTTTTTTTTTTACGCCACCAACACAGATCCGCTTCCTCAGAAACATGATCCAGCAACTGTGCCATCAGAAATAAACCAGAAGAGGTTCTTTCTAGGGATGCAGCCAAGTTCAGTGGTGACAGTGAATGAAGAAGAAGCTGGTGTGCGTGATGGATGGATGGCAGCACATTATCAGCCTTAAAAAAAACACCATTTCAACCTAGAATGTGTCTTTGCAGAGTACAGACCACATATCTGCTGTATCCGGCCCTGCTGTGTGGGAAGCGTTATTACCAGGAGCAGCTGCAGCAGCAGCACCAGCAGAAGCAGCAGGCGTTTGAGGCGTTGGTGGGGGTGTTTCCCATTCTGTGGCGCGCTTGGAGGACACTGGCAGCTGCTTCCTGATGAACCTGCATCTGTCTCTTACGCATCTCCACCCGCTCCGAGCCCATGGACTGCGAGGAGAAGACGAGGAGACCACAGTTAGGCTCGGGTGGTGGTGGGGGGGTGTTCACTGGAAGATTATTACCGCATGAAGCTGGAGCACCGTCACACGCGCAAACATCACCAGATCCAAGAGAGAAATTAAAGATCTAACAGGAGGCGTGCAGATTCAAGAGGGCCTGCAGGAGGAGAGTGTATTAAACCGGATCGATAAAGCAATGAATGCCAATCCTACAATCCTGTGGCTACATTTAAGCAACAGTGTCCGAGCTCCTGCGGAATGCGTGCCCGCTTCACGATCATGACGCGCGGGGTCAACTCCTGTGCAATGCAACCTCAACGAAAGCCACGAATCAAGGCGTGTAGCGCGCGCAGGTTCAGATATGGCCATGCAACCAGCTCGAGGAGCCGATGGTTAATGTCCTACCGGTTCGCTGGCTCATGCTGGATGCAACAAAACCAGATAATGATGAGCAACAGCCGCCCTCCTCTCCCCTGTCCTCCCCTCTCCTCCTCTCGCTGGCTGTGAGGGATGAGCAGTAATGATACCGAGAAGGCGTTACTGTTGGACCGCAGCAATCGCATCCATCAGTCGCATTCACTGGAGGATGCACACACGCGCGCGCGCACACACACGCATGCACGCACATGATGGTCGATTCAAGACAAGCACCCTGAAGCAAGCAGCGTGCAGCCATTTATAGAAACATAATGACATAATTTGATGCGATGAGCTGATAAGCAGCAGTCAGAGGATTCTTTCTTTCGAGGCAAAAAGCAGCAGATCTGCAGATATTTTCAAGCGTTTTTTAATCCGCGCTGTTATCGTTTCGATGCACATCGCAATATACACGAATTGAATATGAGTATTTCTGCTTGCTGGTGCATCCACGCAAAGATGCTCCAGACCCAACCGGATCCTCAAATTTCATCCACCTTATCCCCCTCCCCAGAAAAAAATAAAAAACATGCACGAACGGGAGGTGTGTCGGAGGTCTAGACTGTGCAGAGAGTCTGACAGAAATGTGTACTCACTGTGTCACCATGAATGCCAGGTTACAGATGATTCTTGGCTCGATCGCATCCGTCTGCCTCGACTTGACACAGACCAGTTGGTTTCCTCTCCGCGCATGCGTTTCCTGCAAGTGTGAAAAGATTTTTCTGCGCCCGTGCACGAGCGACCAGAACACAATGTGCGTGTGTTACAGCGATGGCTTCTCCTGCACGGACTGAGACTGCAGGGCGATCACACGGCACCGAGAATATAGAGATTTATTGATTAGTGATCTGTAACTCTCTATTTGGAGATGAGTTGCTGCTGTATTATCAATACAATTTCAGATCTACTGTTTTAATCAGTTTCTAGAAATGGCCTCTTATTTTGCTGTCCCACTTAAACCCCACGAGGGATCATTCACAAAACTGCTCACAAATACAGGAATGTATGAATATTTCAAAGTAAACACTTGATTCCTGACTGTCAAGCTGTCGGTTAGGAAACGGATTCCTTTCAAACTGGATGTCAGAGACGGAAGGCGGTTTTGGATGCCAAGCCCCTGAATAATTCAAGCAAACATCTGGAAAACCCCAATTCCCACATCTGCAGTTCACCTCACCTGAAGCGCCCAGGAGGCCCAGTACCACGCGTGTCCACCAGAGGGCAGTAGCCATCCATCCATTTAAACATGCCGGGGAATGCTGAGAGCCCACAGGAAGAGGAAAACAAGTGGAGAGCAAGTCAAGACAACTAAAACCTGAATGAGTGTTGAGAAAACGGAGGTTATTCAAACAAAATCATAAACCAAAACCTTGCATGGTCCCTGCTTGTCCTTCAAGCCTCCGTGAGTCCAGGTGAGCCCATGTAGTGCAGCCTGGCCTCGTACAGGGCCGGAAACATGGACTTCATGAGCTCCCTTTTCTGATTAGCCACCAAAAATGTTTTGGATTTATTATTTTTTTGCACAATCACTTTAACTATCCTGTTATATTTCTTATAAAGTCCGTCTGCCAAAAATTAGTGTGAGGCTGATGTGGTGGAAATTAACTGAGGATATACACTAACCAGCCGCTTTATTAGGTACACCTGTCCAACTGCTCGTTAACACAAATTTCTATCATTTAGGCATTTAGACATGGTTAAGACGACCTGCTGCAGTTCAGAATGGGGAAGAAAGGTGATTTAAGTGCCTTTTTTCAGTGGCATGGTTGTTGGTGCCAGATGGGCTGGTCTGAGTATTTCAGAAACTGCTGATCTACTGGGATTTTCACGCACAACCATCTCTAGGGTTTACAGAGAATGGTCCGAAAAAGAGAAGATATCTAGTGAGCGGCAGTTCTGTGGGCGAAATGCCTTGTTGATGCCAGAGGTCAGAGGAGAATGGCCAGACTGGTTCGAGCTGATACAAAGGCAACAATAACTCAAATATCCACTTGTTACAACCAAGGTATGCAGAAGAGCATCTCTGAACGCACGTCGAACCTTGAGGCAAATGGGCTACAGCAGCAGAAGACCACACCGCGTGCCACTCCTGTCAGCTAAGAACATTGGAAAAACGCTGCCTGGTCTGTGGGTCTCGATTTCTGCTGCAACATTCAGAGGGTAGGGTCAGAATTTGGCGTCAACAACATGAAAGCATGGATCCATCCTGCCTTGAATCAACGGTTCAGGCTGGTGGTGGTGGTGTAATGGTGTGGGGGATATTTTCTTGGCACACTTCGGGCCCCTTAGTACCAATTCAGCATCGTTTCAATGCCACAGCCTACCTGAGTATTGTTGCTGACCATGTCTATCCCTTTATGACCACAGTGTACCCGTCTTCTGATGGCTACTTCCAGCAGGATAACGCACCATGTCATAAAGCTTGAATCATCTCAGATTGGTTTCTTTACCATGACAATGAGTTCACTGGACTCAAATGGCCTCCACAGTCACCAGATATCAATCCATTAGAGCACCTTTGGGATGTGGTGGAACGGGAGATTTGCATCATGGTTGTGCAGCCGACAAATCTGCAGCAACTGGGGGGGCAGGTGATGGGCGCCTGTTGCGGCAGCCCACTGCTTCTGTGTGTTCACTGCATGTTGCATGTGCATCTGTGTGTTTACAGTGATGGGTGAAATGCAGAGAATAATTTCCCAGTTTGGATCAATAAAGTGAATAAAATTAAAAAATTAAAAATTAAAAAAAAACTGCGTGATGCTATCATGTCAATATGGACCAAACTCTCCGAGGAATGTTTCCAGTACCTTGTTGAATCTATGCCACGAAAGATTAAGGCAGTTCTGAAGACAAAATGGGGTCCAACCCAGTACTAGCAAGGTGTACCTAATAAACTGGCCGGTGAGTGTATACTCCAGTACAGTGTGAAGGATTTAGTGGCACCCTTTGGCAGAAATGCAATATAATATTCATACTTGTGTTTTCTTTAGTGTGTAATCACCTGAAAATAAGAATCGTTGTGTTTTTGTTGCCTTAGAATGAGCTCTGTGTATGTACAGAGGGAGCGGCTCCTTTTCTACAGAGTCCACCATGTTTCTACAGCAGCCCAGAATGGACAAACCAAACACTGGCTCTAGGGAGTGCTTTCAGAGTGAGTCTATGGGTACATCCCATTTCTCAAAATTGCATCCTCGTTTCCCTCACTTGCGTCTTTTCCTTGCGTCTTAGTCCCTCCCACCAGGGATGCATGAGAGGACACAAGGAAACCACGCAAGGAGAGAAGAAACGAGGAAACATGTTTTATGAGAATTGAGACGTCCTTTCCTCTGAAGCGTCACGTGAAGCGACGTCTGTTTCTGATGACGCGACACAGCTGGAGCTGCTGCAGTTACCGTTATATTCACACTCCCACCGCCCCCCGCCCTCGATATATTTACATTTCATACTTATATTTACATTGTTAAAAAGTCTCCAGCACTAGCAAGTAAATATGAAACACTTTTATTAACACACATGAGAATTAATGAGTTCATTCTTGGCTGGACGCCTCTTCCAGGTGAACAGGTGTCATTTTCTGACCTGAACTTTATCAGCCTCGCTGTGTCTTCTGTCCCGTTCAATGAGACACATTTCAGACCTGTTAGTGAAGAGAAACCTACGAGCCATGAAACACATTATTTCACTCAGATAACACGCAGAAAAAGTGACGAGAGGCCGATGTGTTAGTGTTAGAACAGGTTGTAGATTAAAGACTGCTGAGTGGAGACAAAACTGGAGACAGATGTTTTAATGTCTGACGCTGAACGCAGAAATCAGCTGCTGCGGGACTTTTACCCATCAGTAGAAATAATAGCGGTAAACCAAACTCTGTCTCCAGCTACGTCTCTCTCAGGTCTGGGATATTCCGTCTCTTCTCCACATTTGACATGATTTCTCTGAATATCTATAAAGAAATAAGTTTCCCCGCCTGCCGTCCTGCGCACATTGAGAGGCGGTTGTTACGCAACGTAAGTGTTTTGCTTTCAGAGCCGCTGCGCAGTGAGAGCGATGACAGACGAGAGTAGACTCATTTTAAATCAATAAATATGTTTTAATCACTATTTTGTGTCACTTTATATTGAATGCTTTAGTAGTGAGCAGAGTTCAAAGCGGGATAATAGTGAGCAGGTTCCTATGGTCCCTGCTCACTATACATCATCTCTTACGTGATTGAAACATGACGGATCCTCATGTTCTTGTATTATCGCTCTTTGGAGAACGTAACTTTAAGTTAGGCTCATCTGAATTACAGCCATTCACTGCAGGATATTTACACTAGCGCACTTTCTCCACCTCGTTCAAACGTGCCAGCTGTGGGGGCGGAGTCTTCATACCGTTCAGTTGACAGACTTCCGGGTAGGATGCACTGATGTATCCTCGCTCATAGCTCCTCCGAGAGCCCTCCTCGCTCCTCGATCCTCGCTCCTCAGAGCCGCAATTTTCGCTTTGGGACGGCCAGCAATATGGCGGACCAGAAGTACTTCCGGTTCGAGCGAGGATCGAGGAGCGAGGAAACGACAATTTTGAGAAATGAGATCCACCCCAGGAGTGTTCAGCTGGTCGCAATCTGCAACCTCACCGCTTGATGGCACTAAAACTTATACAGGAAAGTCCACAAACTTTGCTTCGTCTTCTCTCAGACCTGATTAATCGTCTCATGACCTCGCTGATTAATCCTGTGACCCTGTGGAGGGGTTTGAACCCTATGCTGGGAACCACTGGGACAAACCTATCTGTTTATGAAGCGGTGAAAACCGGCTCCATCTTAACCAGCTACAATAAAATGCTGCTACAATGCTACAATCTTATAATGTAATGTATGAGAATATACTTTTATGCTTGATACTCAAAATATATCTTGCTGATACTTTTGTACTTGAATTCCGGACTTCTACTTTCAGCGGACTGTTTGTACATTTTGGTCCAAAATATGAGAATCAGCCCATAAATAACACATCATGTGCAACCTTCATGTGTTTGTAGAATGCAAAACTGCTTCTCAGCTCATTAAAATCTCCAAACTCCCAGAGAAAATAACCAAAACTATATATAGAGTAGATATATGTAGAGTAAATTGAACTTGGACACCAATTATAGATATTAAATTTACTTTAGATGCTGCTTGTTTGTAGCGACAGACAGCAGCTTTCCTTTCATGAATATGCTGTTAAATCATCTAACGCTGGATAATCTGACCAAAACAGAACCTCTACATCTCACTGCAGTACAGCTACGTATATAATGCCACACACATAGAGGAGGAAGACCAATAAAAGTGGAATAAATTTTCCTACTCCTGCACCCAGAGTTCATAACACGGCACATATTGTGCAATAAGATTACTCACCACAGCTCAAGCTGCAAATACGACATTGGAAATATGCTAAATGGTGATTGCAGCAGAGGGGGAATATCCATCCTTCGCCACTTTGTATGTGTGAGCTATAAAACAAATTCAATGTACAGAAAAGTCTCCCTCTCTGAGCTGTGCAATAACTCATATATGTTGTAGTCGAAGCAATCTTTGAGAGGAACTGCCTCTTAAATGGATCCTGCTCTCTGGTGAGTTAACTGTTATTGTGATCTATAGCTGGAGCATATAAGCACATGTGTGAATCTTTTAATCCTTGCACCTATAAACTGTCAGCAAGTCGGCCTCTGCTGCATGTGTATCGTTCCTACATTCAATACGGTATTAATTTCACAACTTGCACGAAAGCCATCCTGCAACACATTCAGTGACTGTCTGCTGAGGCCGTTTGCTACCGACTCTGGGTAATATGTTTCCCGTTTTCTCATCCTGGAGCTCCATTCCTGACAAGTCATTATTCCCACTTTAGCAGTGAGTACAAATCTTTTAATGAGCTGAGGCTCAAAAATCATCAGTTTTCACTCATTTTTTCTTTTGCTCCGTAATTTATACATTGCGAGCCTCCCTCCAGAGTTTATCACAGAGCCACAGAGGTTTCCACTGTAATGACTCCTCTTCATTTTTTATCCAGTTGATTAAATGCCTTTCTTATGCAGCAGAAGGCAGGAAACGCCTGTGGGCCACCGCAGGGCTCCGCTGCACATCACCAGTTTTGGAAGGTGAGGACACCTGGATTTGTCCTCAAGTAAATCGCATCCGCTACTGACACATTTGATTTAATTCACGGATTTGTTCCCAAACCTGCTGCATCAGTCTGACTCAGCAGGAGCACGTCATTAACCAAGTGAAGAGAAGGAGGACAAAAAGGTGTGATCGTGGTTAGAAATTTGATGCACACTTTATTTTAATCCCCTTTTTTAGTATTTCTAAGCAATTAACACATGGCTCATAAAGCACGATAACACAAAACCATGTAAAAATAATAATATTTTGAAGGGTTTATAAATGTATTTCCCAACAATTACAACTTCTCCTGTTTATTTTGTATATTAATTAAGTTTTTATGTATTTAAAAATACTTCTGTACCTTCCAGGACAACTGAGCTAACTCCAGCTGATGATAAAGGCCATGAGAACAGTTGAAAGCTCCGGAAGTCAAGTGTGTGCACCTTAATGAAGTTTGTTCTGGTCAAACTACTGTTTCCATGAACCTTTTTTCTCGCCAATACAAAGCGACAGGCAGCAGATAGCTAGCTTAGCTTAGCATAAAGACTGGAAGCTAACTAGGTAGTCAAAAAGGAAGGCTGTGATTGCTTATCAGAATATGCACAGTTACATTTAAAGGGAAATATTAGTGGAATATTCATTTTCATCAGCCATGTTAACAACTTAGTAGGAATATTATTACTGTAAGAATATTGATTATAGCTGCTTTTAGTGCTTATTTACAGTAAATGGAGTTGAAGTGTTACTGAAAACCTTGCGGCATCTGATCTCTGGTTGTAAAACAGTCAAACCTCAGACTTTCAGCATTTAGGGTCAAGCCTTTCTTAGAATGACTCATAATCATTATCAATCAGGGGTGATTATTTCCCCAATTTAAACTTCGGTGCCCATATAGAAACCGTTTCACCGCCATCAGTGAATTGCAGCTCATTTCCAATTTAACTTGGAGCAACGCTTTTCTGTTGGAGGAAGTTGGTTTGCCATGATTTCAACCAGCCTCCAGCGACTCCATGTTCTGTCATTTGTCTGCGGGAGCGTGAAACCGAGAGGACGGAAGTGAACAGAAGACCTCCACACAGCACACAGCTCAGAGCGGCATCATCAGTCAACTTAATTCACTTTCTTTTGGATAAAATGAAGAGTTCGGAAGTGCTGTAATTTGTTTTTCTTCGGGCCCCCTGTAGATGCCTAAAGTTTTGGTTACAGCTGTCATTTTCGCTGCGTTGTTCTTTCGTATGTTGTGGAAAGCAATACGTTGTGACAGGCGCTCAGAGAGAACATCATTCATGTGATTTCTTGCAGCGGGGAGGTGGAATCACAATGATGAATATTTCCTTTCGAGGATTTGCAGTAGAGCATTAAAGTTTTATTTTTCATTCAGGACTTGAATTAAAAATGTATGTCTTGTGGCTTCAGTCTGTGCAATGTGTGCTCTTCCTGCATGCATGGCGAATAATGCTTCCTAGACCAGTGCTAGTCCCTGTGAGTACACTTGAACTGTATTTCTACATGCATACTGTAACAAATGCGGACAGCCAAACATTACACCTTCGTCATTCCAAAACTGCTGCTATAACAGCCTCCACTCTCCTGTGAAGGCTTTCCAGCAGATAACTGAACATGGCTGCAGCAATTTTCTCAAAAGCATCAGTGGGGTTGACTGCTGATGTCTGAAGGTGATGGATGGGAGTGAGGTCTGGGCTCAGGCCAGTTCAATTCTTCCACACTGCACTGGAAAATCCATTTTCTTCACTTCACTTTATGCACAGGTGCGCTGTCATGTTGAAACAGGCGACATGCTATTGTCTGAAAAAGCAATTTCCAACCTAGTGGCGATTAATGTGAGAGAAAGAAATATTGCCATTATGTTTATTTTTTGGAATTTTACCTCTTCAGGCCTTAAAAACGTAAAAATTACGTAATCAAAGGATTGAACTGAATTAAATTTCAATTGAAAATTGATGTTTTTAATAATTCAGACATATCTAGTGCTATTTTGTTACTTATACACTCAAGAGTGAACGATAACAGGAGAACCTGACATTAGCATAATGTAATCCAATACAATAGCCTTGCAGTCAGAGAGCATGCGGTTGCTGCACTCCCAGGAGAAGAGGCTGTAATGAGAAGCACAGCGCGCAGATAATGGACTGATGATGCATTATAGGACGCATGGCTGCAACAAAGACGATGGTATTACCATTATTATTATTTGTTCACAATGATCCCAACACAACCAGCAGCAAAATGGCTCAACGGAGGGGGCACACTAATAACATTTTATTGGAAAAACAAAAACCTCAGAAGAAAATGAGGCCTAGAAGCACATTTCCAACACTATTACATAGCATATCAATACCTGATCAAATGGACCCACGCAACCCATCACCACCACCACCCGCTGCTGATGTAGAACAAACTGAATGCCATGACAATCATATGCCTGCGCTTCTTCAGTGGGTCACGTTTAGGGTTTTCATTGAGTTATCTCCTGTTTTATGTTGAAAGAGTTTCTCCTCGTGTGTCGTGTTTTGTTTGACTTCCTGCCTCTGATTCCTGCCGCCCTTGTGATTGTAGATCTGTTTCACCTGTTTCACCTGTCCCTCGTTAGTTTTCCCCCCCTTTAGTCAGTGTGTTTTCCCTCTTTCAGCCGTCAGGCCGTCTGTGTTTGTTCCCTCGTCTTGCATTTGTTTCTGTGACATACGTTTTTGTATTAGTTTGGTATATTTCTTTGTGTTTTTTTGATTTTGTCCCTGCCTGCTCCGGCAGTTTTTGCCTACCTGTTCAGTTTGTTTGGATTTAGTTTTGTTTTTTCTTCGCTGTACAACCTGCCTGCCCGAGCATCATTTGGGTCTTTTTGAACTGCCAAACATAAGAGTACAACCGGCAGGCCGCCTGCCGGTTTCCAGCTCCACTCCTGTCCAGCCCTCCATCCTGCAGCTCCCTGTCCTCCTGCCTGTTTGTGATGTTTAATGTGACACACAAGGAAAAAAAACAGGCGGGAAAACTGATCTACTGGCAATGGCAAAAGAGTAAACCACCTATTTGTAGTAGATTCACCTGTGTTTAAAAAATGAATATATGTGTTGATTTTGGTGTAAAAATGGTGTACTAGTCAATCAAAGCACTTTCAAACTGTATAACTCTGTATACAGTTGTATACTGAATAGCTTCCACTCACTCTACCAAATGGGGGAAAAAGACCTCGACATCGGCACTGAATGCACTTTTGGGATAAAATCTGCAATTGGATCTCTTTGCACGGTGGATATCAATAGAAGAAAAGAATTCAGAATACTAAACCTAACCCTTTTTTTCTTTTCTTCACATGCTTTCTCCCGTTCCCTTTCTGTATCCTGTCATGTTTTTGTATTCTCCATCTGTTAGTATGTCCATATTTTCAATATGTGCATGAACTAATTTGTGAATAAAGGGACAAAACAAATGAGTATGAGGCCTCATTCTCTGCCAAACAGCAAGTGTCCACAGGAAGTCAGCTGGTTTCAGCACTGATTCTCAGATTTACGTGGGAAACTGAAATCATTGAGTGGATCACCCTCCGGTTCCTGCTGGAGTCTGGCTTATAAAACTGATATGTCACCCAGCTGTCATGATAAACTGAAGGTCTGCATCCGCCTCCTCTCTGTCTCAGTGCTCATACATCCTGTACACACCACACATCCTGGTGTTTTCAGCACAGGCTGCCACAGGTGGGTGCTGGCTGTCTTTAACATCTGTCTGGAGGCCTGTAAAGGTTTAATGTTCTCCCATGTCCATTACTGTTTCAAGGCTCGACTCATCCCCTGCGGACAGCGACTCCGAAAATACGGCAACTAATTAGAGATCTCTCGGGAATAAAATGAAGGTTGGGAGAAATGGAACATGTTCCTCTAAAATAATTGGACTGAGGCAGTGATGGCATGCTGATATACCGCTGCACTGAGGTAATGAAAAAAAAACATCCCTGGTGTCTCTACTGCCAGCTACCTCAGCTGATCTCATATTTTAGGATTTGTCAGGGATCCATCTTCTTGCTCATTACTGGAGAAAGATGCACTAGATGTAAAACAGCCTCCTATATTATCAGAAGCTGCACATGTTATGCATTGCTTTCATTTCCCCAGCAGCAGCATGGTTAGCTATATTACGTATCCTGTCCTACAAAGAGAGAAAGCAGTTTTGGAAGCTGGCTGGATCACAAGCTGCCTTCATTGCCTTCATTTCAGGCCTTTAGGCTGACAATTATCCAAAAAAACAAAAAACAAAAAAACAAAACTCTAAAAATACCTGAACCTGAAAAATGCAGATTCTGTGCACTTCTTTTGAATAATCTGCACAGAATGCAAAAGAAATGCTATTAACAACATGTTCTTTCACTTGTCTTATCATTTTTGTTTGCATAATAATAAACTTTATCATGATTAATTACAGCCCATAGTGCAGGAATGTTTTACTAGCTGTCTTCTTGTCCACCTGCAATTCAATCAAATCGACCTGTAATTACTTATATTGATTTAAAAAAAAAAAACCCTATTTAATACATTTAAAAATGTGATTTAAAGGTTGCCAACACCAAACTGCATGGGTATCACTAGAGTCAACAGCTTTCTAAAGCTCGTTAGCTTCAGCAGGAGTTTACCAAGCCAGAGTTACTGTTGTTTGGTTTTTATGGCTTCACTCCGTAGTTACAGGATTCGACCTCCTGTCTCTAAGAAATCTGTCTTTTCTATGGCACAACATTTTCAACTCTGAGGTAAAACTGTCAGATTCCTGTTGTTGTTGTTTTGGCACTACAGCGTGGATTGTACCTTTCTTCAGCAATCCTTCCTGCAACCGTTCGCTCTGTGATCCTTTATTCTGCTGTCTGGAGAGCTGCTCCGTTGCATCATCATGAGCGCCCACAGCACAGCAGGTGATTCACAGCTAACACCATTTGGCATTTTCCTTTTATTTTCAGCAGTTTGTTTATGACGAAAGGCGCAGGAGGCCTCTGGGTGGCAGATGCATGCCCACACACATGCAACGGGTCATTTACTCCTTGTGAAGGCGCATCACCTCCCCATCACAACAGCAACAAAAGGCTTCAGCGACAGGAATGCAGTTTTTATATACAAATAATTTAAGTAAAAAGTATTTCTTTTTCTTCCCTCTTCAGTGCTTTGTTGCATCTGCAAGTCCCTTTGAATCGCAGCTGATTTGCATTTTTGCTGCAAAAGTGGCACAAATGGATGAATCGTCAACATAAAAGCCCCCCAAAGAGAAGTCTTCTCTTTGCTGTTGAGTAAATCAATTTTCCTCCATTATCTTTCCTCAAGAGGTTGAAGAGGTAAATTAATTATTCCAAAGAGAGACATGGGCGCGGTGTCTGGGTGAAGGTGGTGGAGTGGAAAGGGTTGTTGTGCTTCAGTGTTTTATGATACGAGTCCGTAATGTGGCTTCCTGGATAACTTCACAGCTGCTCAGAAGAACAGACGTTCTATTTATGGCTGCAAAATCTGCTTTAGTACTGTTTTGCATCCGGAAATTCAATGTCATCATTCTTTACTTGTTTGTTGTGGTTTTTATCCTCAACACTGAGTCACGGTGATTCATACTAGTGTTTTTTTAGTTCTAATTGCAGAAATAGGTTGTTTATTTCTTGAGGCATTATTTTACTCTTGAGGACTTCATAACTGTCCTCCAGAGGTAAAGAGATGATTCACTTATGTAGTTCTGGACGTCTCATAGACCTCAAGACTTCTACAAAATGCACCTGACACCAAATGACAGAAACGCGGTTTACTTTTCATGGTTTCGCTACTTCATGGGTTTGCATCGTGCATTGTGTTCTGCATTCTGATTGGCTAAAAAGTCACTCCGCTTCTTCTCTACCTGTGCGTCAATGACGTTGCAGTTTAATATGTACACGTACGTAAAACAGCTTGCCAAATTTACATTACGTACGTGCAAATTCTCTTGCAATTTCGAGTTTCTCTAAAACCCATAATGTCGACAAAACGCTCCGGACCGACAAAAGCACCTGCGGTAGGGCCCAAAAGGCAGCGGAAGATGCTATCTATCGCAGATAAAGTTAAACTTCTGGACATGCTAAGGGAAGGTAAAAGCTATGCGGCTGTAGGTCGGCATTACGGAATTGAATGAATCTTCCGTATATATATATATACTGTATATAAGGACGACAGCAGCAATACGTTTTAATAAGGATGCAAAAAGGGTTTGAACTGTCCGCAACAAGACCATGGTAAGGATGGAGTCTGCATTAGCTCTGTGGATTAATGACTGCAGGAAAAAGAGCATTACGTTTGATACAAACGTTATCTGCACAAAAGGGAGAATACTGTATCAAAACTTTGCTGACAGTGACAGGGAAGAGGAGGAGGATGCCGGGCCATCAACAAGTGCTGTTCTCTGCAGTACACTGCAGAGCGGAGTCAGGATGCAGCGGCTCAGTCTGAAGAGCAGTGAAATACACCTGAGTCACTATTTGTCCGACTGTACTTTGCATTTTTTTCATAATCATTTTTAATTTTCTCCCATTTAATCCAATTACTCGGGTCGCAGTGGGCGGTGCTAATCTCCGCAATTTGAAGCCTGTTCACATTGATGATTAAAATTATTATTTGACAGTACAGAAGTTATTTGTTGAAAAAAACGTTTCTAAAGTACTTTAATTTGTGAAACAAATGCTTGAGCCTGTAAAATGGTTTGTTCTTTCTTTTCAATGTATAATAGAGTATTTAATTGTATAATAATTGTAAAAAAAAAATTAAAATAAAGGTTTCTACTTCACGGATTTTGCCTATCACGGGTTCTTTTTGGAACGTAACCCCCGCGAAAAACAAGGGTATACTGTAACAAGACATTTCAGGGATGTAAGTCTGTCACCACACTCACGCACTAATAAAAACATTAAGTATTATTGAAAATATTAGCAGCAGAAATCTGTTTTGCAGTACATTAATAGTAATGTGCATTGTGCTAGAAAAAAGTGGTGCTATTTTGTGTTCTGGTGTCATGGCTGCTCATTTGGAACTCTATTAAGTGTGCAATTTAGGTAGCAAGGCCCTATTCTGGACGTCAGTGACGTCCAACTGACTCTTTCATTTAATCCACAGTGGTGAGTCATCTTGAGAAATGAATCACATGACACCGTCGTAAATAGCATCCAATGCTTTAAGACAGTGAATGTCAACTGCTGTCCTGCAGGCCAGCAAAGCTTCCTGTCCTGCCTGCAGAATAGGAATCAATTCAGGAAATGAAGAAGCCAGTCCACCCCGTGAATTCTGTCCCTTGTACAAATCTAGTTGACAACACTATTGACTGATTGCTGTGCAGTGTCTCTTCCACACTGTTCCACTAAGAACATGTGCAGAGTTGGAACAATAAAGCTCTGTATTTTAAATTAATTCAAGGTCTGAAGGTGATCAAAAGCTGACTTCAAACCAATGACACACAAGATGGTATCGTCAGCATAAAAACAGACATGACAATGCAAAGTTGAAGTGTCAACAAGGTGTTAACAACAGTCTGAGCTCTACTAGAAAGGTATGGTCTGAACCAGGTGTACACACCTTTCCAGACTTACTTAAGGGATCAGAAGCCTTGGACTGAACTACAAAGAATGCAGCACAATGATTTTTTTTTAACAAGCGATCCGCAACAGCAGCTGAAGCAATTATTGCACTATGACCATGTCTAAAGCTTGACTACTGCCATAAATGATTATTCTCCAAAAGAAACAATATAAATAATTACAGCAAAAATATGTTTAATCAATGAATTAACGTCACATCTTTGTGATCAGCATGAAACCAAAGCAGGCAAGGCTCAGCTAGTCCATGTTTATTTCTGACTCATAGACTCCGAGAGAAAAGGACACACATGCTGTATCTGCAATTTAGGAGCTGACAGCAAATTCTCTGGTGTAACATTTATGTGTGAACTTGGCAGCAACAACATGCAACACTTTCTCCATCAGTTGCCATGACAACGACGTCAACGATAGGGAAATGAGCCACATTAAAACCACATTCATCAGGGGACAGGATTGCTGTGTCAGATCTAGTCAATCTCACCATAATTTATTGATCAATAGTAAATTTATTTCAAAATAGAAAACAAAATAGAAAACTTCATGTCACACTGTAGCCTATTCATGACACGAGGTGGCAGAAGTTATCCTATTATTGTTAAATATTTTCACTTTCTTTTAAAATGAATGTTATTTTTATGAGTCCATATCAGTGTTAACAGACTCCTAAAAACACAGAAAAATCCATAATCATAACAAGACACTTAACTAGTCAGTGTTCAATACAAAACCCACAGTTCAACTCCCAATGGCTAAAAACTCCTCTTCAGTATCCCAGCAAACAAATACTGATAAAAAATACTCTGTGTGAGACTCAGTGCAACAGTTGGTCAGTGAAAATACACCTAAGTGACGCCTCATGCATCTAAGAGACAAGCTTGTCTATTAGATGAGACAAGTGGGTCTCCATGAGTATCCAGTTCTGTAGAGGGTGAACTATGAATTACAGACTTTTGACTCATTGCCCAGTGCACCTGCAGCTATAACCACCTCAGTCAAGCATAAAAATGTTAAAATGTCTCTTTCTTTATGTGCTAATTGATAAACAGGTGGATGTAAATGCACTTTTAGGAGAGCTTTGATTTATGTTCATAGTTATTTAGCTCACTAGTGTCACCATGCTTGTGCTAAGGATGCTCGTTTTGGACAAGGTCATAATGTACCTTCAGGACTCCTCTTATGGTTCAAAATGGACACGGTCAAACAGGAGAATCAAATGTTCAGTCTTTCAGCAGGGATAAGAGGATTTAGGACAGCCCTTTTGATAACAGTATTTATGGAGGTGAATGAAAGGCAACACTGACCTCGTATGCCGACGCTTCTCTGCTTTCTTAATCGACTGCTGCTCTGTCTCTGTTCAGTTGAATTTAAGGGGAATCAATGACCTGGAGATGAGTCAGAGCTGGAGGTCAGCTCAAGAAATAAACGCAGAGGGGGTTCAAACATATTGGTTTACGCATGTTCTTCAAACTGTTCTTCTTTTTGTTTGAAAGGAGGTTAAGAGGGTTACTGATCCTGCCTTGGTCTTGGGCCTTTTCCAATTAGCTGTATTCAAAGAAACCAAATGAATATGATCATATGTTATGCCCCATTGATTTGTATCTATGAAGTGCAGCAATGCAGAAACCCTTTTCTATCATTAAAGATTTTAAGAAGAGAAGATAATGACACAATTTTGCTATTAGACAAGATGTTTTTTCATGTTCAAACACAAAGCACTGCTGTGAGCATTGATGGTAGAGGTCAGAGATCTTGTTGTTCAATAACACACCAACAAGTTACTTGATGTTCAATTAGCAGGAGCTTTCAGCACAAGTAACAAAGGAAATAAAGAGGTGAAGTGTGAAATAGAGGATGTGGATAGTGTTTGTAATAAAGCAGCCAAAATGTCTGCCTACAGAGTGCTGGTCTTTTCTCGTGTTTACGGTGTGTACAGCGTGACTACAGCTGAGACATTTTGCCCGAGGAAATTCTATAATCGTGTCCAAAAATATGTGCCCGTCCACTAAAAACAGCAGGCAACTCGGTTCAGTGTCAAACCCGCAACTTTTTGAGAAGGGGTGACAGTCAGAGTCAAGTTTGACACATAATAATTATAAAATGGACAGAAAAGAGCTCCCTCAAACCATACACAACAATACAGCAGATAGCAAGTAGCAATGAGTCATCAGCTGGAAACAAATATGGTAGTTTCAGTTCAATAACCGCTGATTAGGGCAAGATAAAACAAAGGAATGGGAGAGAACTGACGGATATATACTATATGACACTTTACAACTGACCACATCAACACTGCAGTTGAAAGAATAGAAATGAAAGAATTCCTTTCTACTGTTTGAGAAACATCTGTTATTCTGACATTTGGCCTGGTTGGAGAAAGAAAACTGGTGACAAAGGCTGACATTTTCATGGTTTTCACCTCCCATCGTGTCCTACAGCCCACAGACAAACATGTGGGGCAGCAGGATGATATCATCACCTAGAAAAACAAACTGTACAGTTCAGGGCTTGAAAATGGAAAAAAAAAGACACAGAAGAAACTTTTTTTTTTTTTTTTTTAATTTTAGCCCTGAATGGCAGCATCAGTCTGTTGTTCATTGGTCAGTAAGTCTCAACTACTCTTACACAGATACACACATTAACTCTAACACCTGTCCACTCTGGGAAAAGAGAGAGGTGATTGGTGCGCTGGCAGGTAGGTGTGGGCTCTTTGTTCTTGGATTAGTTCTTCAGGCAGGTGTGTAGACCTGAGCCGGAGTTGAAATAGCAGAGAGACAGGCGGCGAGGGCAGCCGGCTGAGGAGTGAGACAGGTGTAACTGAGCCAAACAACCCCGATGACCAGGCCAAACCACCAGGTGTTTATTCCTCCAAACATCACTCTGCAAAGCCCCACGACAGACACAACTTTTTCACTCATGTTGAATATTCTCAATTTGTGTGAATGTGACGAAAGACTTACCATCTTTGCATTAATTTTTGTGCTGCACAAAGAAATTGCTTCGTGTTTGGTTTGGTAAGGTTACAAGAACATGATTCTTAGCTTCAGGTGATTTTACACTAATCAAAACATAATTATGAATATTATATTTAATTTCTACCAATAAATCACCCCTAAATCCTTCGCACTGGACCTTTAAATTAAAATCTTTGAGATTTTCTCATTACCCTGCTGTAAATAACTGCATTTCATGTGAAACAAATCAAATTTCTCGGCAGAGTTGACCACATGAATGGCTTTAATCGTTAAAACTGACAGGTTGGCTTAGATGTATTTTCTCTATCCGCACAAATCTCTCAGCTTTTTGTCTCCTAACCTGTTTTTTGCTGAGATTTAATCACTTTCACAAGAAATGAACAAATTTCTATTTAGATATATTTTACTTCTGTTCTTTAAAAATGAATCTGTCTTTACTGATGTACCTTCATCATCGTCAGGAATGTGTATTGTCTTGAAACTTGATTGCCAGTATGTCAGTGTGTGTGTGTGTTTGTGTGTGTGTGTTTGTGAGAGATTTATGAGAGTGAATATCACTGAGTTGCATTTTTCACAGTTATGAACTTTGAAAAATGCAAAAAAGGCAACAAAGGTGAAAGCGGAAAAGCAGAATAATAAAGTGGCGTTCAGTAGTCTCAGTCGAGATATCCCACCAAAGCAGGCGAGAAATAACATTAGATTTGATCATTAAGGTCACCGCCATGTTCCCGCTGAATAAAATATAAGAGGTTTAATACAATATGAAAACATCAATCAAAACACGGCGAAGAGAAGCATGAAAACAAAGTGGAGAAGTAACATAATAACAGAGAAATTAAGTTTGTTCCAGATTCAATGTGATCAGAGTCTGGAGGGTTGTTGTGTGTAAAGTGCAATAAAGGGGAGATTTTGTGATGTAGACTTGATAAACCTAAGTCTGTCGGTTCACCTCTTTGCTCCAGACTGAAAGTATCTCAGCAGCTGTTGAATGGACTGCAATGACATTTGGTATGACAACAGTTTTACAAAGCTCATGTATTAATCTCCTTTATCCGATCATGTTGAACCTCGCTCCGTCCTCGCTTGTGAACCACTGAGCCTTTCCAGGATGCTCCTTTCATACCCAATCATGATACTATCACCTGTTACCAATCAACCTGTTTACCTGTGGAATGTTCCAAACAGGTGTTTTTGGAGCGTTCCACAACTTTCCCAGTCTTTTGTTGCTTCTGTCCCATGCAAGCCGTTTCCAGATACTGAGTTGTTTCATCTAATTGAAATATCAATTGACTTTTCCACTTTTACTCTGTTATTTAACACATGTTTAATGTCTGTAAAACTGTATGGATGTCATCAGATGTCTCCAGCTGCACTCTAATTCAAATATTGGCATTAAACCTGTAATCAGGGTATCTTAGATCTTGTGTTGTTTTGTGATTGAGTCCTTTCTGTCAGTTGAACCCGTTTGATGAGCCGTGCTTTGATGAGCTATATCGGGCATCTGTCTTCACGGTGATAGGTTGAGTTTTGTCCCACATCCTTTCCAGGCGGTGAGTCACATCAAAATGATCAATCTTCCCCCTCAGTCTCTACCTGTGCATGCTCTGTTTGCCATTTAAATCGCTCTTACTGCCTTGTCTTTCAATCAAGTCAAACATACAGGCGGGCCTGTCTCGGACAATTTACATCAAAGTAGAAAAATGATTGCTGCCATGTTACATCTTGGAAAGTAATAACAGAGAGGATGGAAATTGCAAGATACATGCAACTCAGCACAAAAGACCACATCATGGTCGCTTTGTACAACCCTGTACTGTACCCCCAACTTTGGTCATGTTAATGTTGTGTTATGTAATGTAATGTAAAGATTAAATGTGCTTAGAAATCTCCGTTATTCTTGTAATTGAATTTTAAACTAGGTCTACCCTGGATTAAATTGGTTGCAGCAAATAATAATTGAAATAGAAAATTGTCCTCAGTGAACTTTATGCAAACGATCCCTGTCGGAGAAACACATGGGGCAGCAGGGTGCTGGAATGTTATGTTATTATTTCACCTGAAGTCTGACCTGATTGTAATTAATTAGGTTTGTGGTCACGCAGCACAGCTGGACAACCGGTTTCATGACACAGGTTTAGAACGATATTGTTGATCCTGGTTCTGGTAATTAACTTTCTCGTGTGTCTCAATGATTTACTAATCACTGGATGAGAAATCCAAACAACTCCTGACCATTAATTCCAATGACAATGTCTCACCCAGTGCACACACCAGAAAAATAATTTGACACTTTCCTGTTGCTTCCTGTTTACATTCAGTTCATGGACGTGTTTGACACGGACATTTAGAGACTTTCTCCAGCTGCTGACACACATGATACTCTAACACCGATCCTTAGTGGCTCGTAAAAAAATCATTGAACCTTAATGTTGTTTTATGTAATAATTCAAAGAGTAATCTCACTTTGAAGCTGCCATCTACATTTTAATAACAAATAAAAAGGTGTAACGTGTAGAAAGCAAGCTAAATATTAGCAGCTAGATTTTAGCATTTACCAACTAAAAGAGCCAGATAGCAGGCTGAGGAGTTGGTGGAGACCAAAGCAGAGCAAAAAGGGGCAAAAATACTACACTTTCAAATTAATGCTAATGTTGCTCCTTGTATGCTGTAAGAGATGCATTTTTCCTGTTTTTTTTTCTGAATATATACAAAACCCAAAACCAGTGAAGTTGGCACGTTATGTAAATCGTAGATAAAAAACAGAAAACAATGATTTGCAAATCCTTTTCAACTTATATTCAATTAAATACACTGCAAAGACAAGATGTTTAATGTTCAAACTGAGAAACTTTATTTTTTTTTTGCAAATAATCATAACTTAGAATTCAAAGGCAGCAACATATTGCAAAAAAGCTTAAGTTGTTCAACAGTCCGGGGTCTCCATTTTCATATTTTACACTTCATAATGTGCCACACATTTTCAATTGGAGACAGGTCTGGACTACAGCCAGGCCAGTCTAGTACCCGCACTCTTTTACTACGGAGCCATATGTTGCTCCAAAACCTGTATGTACCTTTCAGCATTAATGGTGCCTGCACATATGTGTAAGTTGCCCATGCCTCGGGCACTAATACACCCCCCTACCATCACAGATGCTGGCTTTTGAACTTTGCACCTATAACAGTCTGGATGGTTCTTTTCCTCTTTGGTCCGGAGGTCACGACGTCCACAGTTTCCAAAAACAATTTGAAATGTGAACTCATCAGACCACAAAACACTTTTCCACTTTCCATCAGTCCATCTTAGATGAGCTTGGGCCCAGCAAAGCCGGCAACGTTTCTGGGTGCTGTTGATAAATGGCTTTTGCTTTGCATTGTAGAGTTTGAACTTGCACTTGCAGATGTAGCGACGAACTGTAGTTACTGACAGTGGTTTTCTGAAGCGTTCCTGAGCCCATGTGGTGATGTCCTTTACACACGGATGTGTGATGCAGTACTGCCTGAGGGATCGAAGGTCACATGCATTCTATGTTGGTTTTCGACCTTGTCGCTTACGTACAGTGATTTCTCCAGATTCGTTAAAAGTTCTCCACACGTTTAAGCTAAACTCCTCGATTCGTGGTTCGTCTTCCATCTCAAGTGAGTGTTACTTCCAGTGTTGTGATGCGAGCTCTGCCGCGAGGGGCCCCATTCTTGTTTGTGAATGACTGAGCATTTCAGGGAAGCTGCTTTTATACCATATCTTGGCACCCACCTGTTCCCAATTAGCCCGTTCACCTGTGGGATGTTCCAAATCAGTCTTTCAGTCTTTTTTGCCACTTGTGCCAGCTTTTTTGAAACATGTTGCAGGCATCAAATTCCAAATGAGCTAATTTTTGCAAAAAATTAGTAACTTGTCTTTGCAGTGTATTCAATTAAATATAGGTTGAAAAGGATTTGCAAATCATTGTTTTCTGTTTTTATTTACCATTTACACAACTTCACTGGTTTTGGGTTTTGTATATACATATGTGAATTTATATATAAATATGTGTGTGTGTGTGTGTGTGTGTGTGTGTGTGTGTGTGTGTTTCAAAAAATATGTGGAACAAACAAACAAACAAACAAAAAAAACCCCCAGTAAAATGTACACAATACGTTCAGGTTTTCCATCCTGTTGCTTTGATTTACAGAGATATAAACCTACAGTATGCCACATAATGGTAATGTCTTCAATGTGTGGAACTGCCAATACAACAGCAAACATGTTGAAATCTCCGAGAAGTAAATGGGCTTTTGCAGTCTGTTTCCCTCCAAAGGATCCTTTCAACTGTCTCTGCTTCCATTGAGATTCTGAATGTCCTTGTTATTCTGTGTCCACTATTTCAAGCTTCAGTCTGAAAAGCACAACACCTTTTTATACTTCCATCCTGGTCAAGCGTGTGAGTGCATTCATTTGGATTCCCATTAACTGTCCACAGCACAACAGCAACGTCTCTTGGGGTCCACAGGAGAAGTAACAGCAGTTTTATTGAATGAAAATATATGAAAAACTCTTTTCAAGAGTGCAAAAACATGTAAAATAACTACTGTTCAAGTGGTCAAATAAAGGACAGAAAAAGTGAACAAATTTCTTGAGGCAGCCCTTTTATATTTTCATCCTCTGAACTTTCCTCGCCCTCTGGCAGGTTCACCGTGCAGCGCAGACTAAAAGGACAGACCGAACAGACCGAGCTTCCCAGGTGGTTTTGTAGCTATTATTCTTGTGCCATCCACATACATCTGTTCATTGTATTTGTCGAATGTTTCTGTTTGTCTTTATTTAAATTAGTCCATCATCTACTTTAAAAGGAACAGCCACCATAAATGGCTGCAGGCTAATGTGATGAACTGTGTGATGATCATCAAAGTGCCCTCTTTGAGAGTCAATTAAGACCAAAAAGCTTGTAATTAACCTCTGACAAACCACTCCTGATGTCCACGGGGAGATGGGGTCTATTGATGGGACCTCAGCCTGTAAGGGGGAATCTGTTTAAAACCTCACTCCTGCTGCACAGTGGCAGCCCTTTGATTTTCCTCTCTGCGAGGAGACGGACAATTGGTCCAGCACGCCTAGGATGTCGGGTTCAATCACTTCCAAATGAGCTGACATGACGTGACTGAGTAGCTGAGTGTGCCCCCACCGGACCCTCGAGACAGGGCAGCAAAGAGAGGATGTAATTAAAACAGGGGTAAGAGACAGCCAGAACTAACTTTATCGATCTGACATAAAACCACCTTTGTTGTTGGCGCTATGGAACAATTGCTTTATTTTGCAAAGGGATTTACGCTGTAGGTTGTGGATGTTTGCTGCACGTAGTATCCTCAAAGAGGTAACCAATTACTCAGTTAGGAGCTGATTCTTCTCCCAGAGCATACTCTGGCCTTAAGGGATAACACAGCTCAGTAGGAAAGGTAAACAGTAAATAGGATTTTTCTGTATAACCTCTGGGGCAGCAAAGATAAAAACGCAATATCACACAGTGTAGGAAAAAAATACGATTTTTCAGTATTACTGTAAATCAGCCATCACACCTGATGAGTTTCTTGTCAGAAACCAGTAAAAAAATCCACTGGTGATTGAAATAATCCAATAACAATCAAACCAGCACTGAGCCAATCAGCCAGGCTTTGAACAATTCAGATTTTTCCACATTTGAATAATTAAGCCTCCGTCTTTTGCACTAGTCATACTTCAAATACAGGAAAATCAATGAGACGTTGACAGCTTGATTTAAAGAACTGAGGCGGCGCAGCCCTCTGAGAGCAACCCCGGACAAGTGCAATTTAAATGATAGATTATTGCACACAAAAACACACATGTTGTTTTTTACAATAGATTTTGACTACACAAATATACATTTATTATTTGTATGTGTTGTGTTTTTAGTCCCCCAATGAGATTTTAACCAACCTTCTAAAACTCCTGTATGGAGCTGGAAGAACGACTTTAAATGTTGGTGTTGAAAATAAATTTGAAACACTGGAAAAAGTTCCACTGAAAAATAAAACACAGACATGAACAATTATTTAATCATATATTTGCTTTTTTTGTGTGTTTTTTCAGCACATCTGCTCCAGCCACCAGTACCGTAATGGCATGAATACATGTGCATCAACATTCAAATGGTGGCTGGCATGACTGCAGTAAGGCTCTGGCATGACCGCACACCAAGGCTGGCTTCCACGACATGCTGTTAAGTCTGTTTCCACCGCCGGATGCTCGGTGCGTGGTCATGCCAGAGGCTTTCAGGCTTTTTGGGCAGATCTCAGGTCCAGAGGGGTGATGTTTTCTCCTCAGTACGCAGATTATATGTAAATCCACCACAAAACGGTGACAGAGCTGAAACTGAAAACCAATGACACTGAAAAAGACTGAAGGCGGAAAAAAAACATCGAAAAAAGGCACGAGGGAAAAAAAATCTGAAAATTGTCATTGAAAAACTCTCAAGAATACAAAAAACTGAAATCATTTTAAATGTGTTTTATTTTTCAGTGGCTCTTTTTTCAGTGTGTTTTCCAAAATAAGTGTTTCAATGCCAATGTTTCCTTTTTCAGCCCAGTTTTAATTTTTTTAATTTTTAGATTTTCAGCCCAGTTTTAATTTTCGATGCCAAACTTTATCGCCACTCTTCTCTCTCCATATCTCGACACATGGACAAATGTTAAAGGGGTGGGCATGCTGGTTGGTGTGACTCTGCTGCTCCTCTGTTGGCCTCAGATAAACAGATAGTGGCATGAACAATAAGAAAAGACATTTACAGGATTGTTCTCATTGTGCCTGTGGGAGGAACACAGCTTGATTTGTTTCCATTAACATTACAAGACAGCTACAGCAGGAAGGACTGACACTTCAGCTGCAGGCTGGGGGGGAATATGGAGTGGGTAACACATTACCAGATATAGAGAGGGTAAACACATGTAAATGCTGTTTAGCTTCCTCTCAACATCTGAAATTGAGTTTAAGCAAAAACGCTCCAGGGACTTAATATACGCTTTGCACGGGTTAATGTACAGAGCAGCCATTAACCCACCACTGACAGTATTTATTGTAGGTGGTGATAAAAAACAAACAAATCCTCCTCTGCACTGAGGGCAGCTATAGACCTGAGTGGTGTTGATTCTGTGGGGCAGACAGTACTTCAAACAGGCTGCGAAAAGACCACAAAAGTGAGTTATCAGCCCTAATTTGTTACTAAAGCTCTTCTGCTCCTCTTTGTTATACCTTAATTTTCTTAGTGGAGAAGCTGTAAGACAAAATGCATTTAGCTCTGGACAAATAAAAGCAGCCACACCTTGTGCTGGCTCGCTACAAGGTGAAAAATGGCTGCCGACACTTTTATTTGTCCACCTGTGAGAGATCAAATTTGAGACTCCATTGGTTTCCTGTAGCTCTGACATTGCGCTTTAAAAAGGAACAAACTCAAGGTAAATCAAAACCCAACAAACATCCTCATACAGTCTGATGGATTGCTACACCTGTTATTGATTGTGGCCCTCCAGTGATGGATGATGTCATTTAACAGGAAGTAATCAATGTTGTTCCACCCGAGTAGGCGAGCCTGCAGAAGAAGCCGTCTTCTTGGAAGTTTTTGGAGCCAATCAGGGTTTCCTACAGAGAGTCACGGCACCATCTGTCTCCCATCCCACAGTCAGCTGATCCCAGCAGCCCCCTGCACACTCCCATTCCCCAATAACCCTCCTTGTCTTTACAATCCACTTCGAACCTCTTTCTTTGCCCCATAGTTTATTGAGTCACTTATTTCCCCCTGTTTTTGTCTCCTGTCTGCCATTTTAGACATGTAACCTTCGACCTTAATCTCCTTTGGACTTTTTTTTCGTGCGCCCTGAGGATTGACACTGGCACATTAAAGTTTATTCAAGGGATCGTGTTGCTGTCCTGAACTTCTTCTTGCAGTCACATCACTTGTGAGGTTTTAAATGATGACTCCTGCTGATGTGACTAAGATGTGTCCTCCCAGGCCTCCACTGAAGTGTATTTCTGGGTGCTAAGTGTTTTCCACATACTCTGGATAAAATGATAACAGTCCTATAATTGCCTCAGGCGTGTAGCTCAAAGCATGTGGGTCAGTCAGGTGTCTGGACGAGGGATACGGCCCCCATTAGCCGGCTGCCTGTCAGGCTGATGGCCATTAGGACGCTGGTGCCTGCTGGTCATCACCTCCATTAGCCTAAAGACCAGTCAGGGGAGCCTCTGGCTCTAAAAGGTCTTCATCAATCTGAAACTGGTTGATGGTGAATTATAGCTCTGATCCTCTGAACAAACTAAATAATTCATAGCTTGACCTACTGCACTGTCCATAAAAATCTCCATAAGTTCGACCCTGAAGAAGAATAAAAGCAATCATCCAATGATTGATCACCACATATGATAAAATAAACAAGCGGCTGGTGGTTTGCTTATTCAAAACTCAGCAGTTTCCACTGGTGGGTTGAATTCAGATGAACGCATTTATAGATCCAATCCCCGACGCACGCATGAGCGAGAAGCAGATCAGAATCATTATCGATGTTTTCACTGAGAGGACGTTATGTTCTCACCGTGTCCCGACTGGATGAATTATTTGCATGATTATTGTTGTTTTCTGACAGCAGGTGATCCACATGAATTCCCGTCTAAACGCAGCCCTAAATTGATGTTTACAGCTCAATATCTTTCAAAATGCCAGCCATCCACAGCATGCCCGCACCACCGTCGGCGATTTGTTGAGGCTCATCATTGATGATCAGTATGTAAACATGATTCAGATAACACTGATCGCATACAAAGTGTCTCTCTTTGCTTTTCTTTTAAAGTCTTCATGGACAAAAAAGTCACCATGATGACAAAAAATTATAAAAAAAAGTTAAATGGTAAAAACCCACTATGAACAGGATATAATCAATTTATAAATTAGAATTGGACAGGCCATAGGTTATGACCAGGTCCAGGGTGTGTCCTCTGTTGTGAGTCGGCTGTGTGACGTGCTGTTTAAAATCCATGCAACTTAAAAGATTTAAAAAGTCATTGGACATTACGTCAGAGCTCTTATCGACATGTAGGTTAAAATCACCAGTTATTAGAATTTTGTTATAGTTGGTGTGTATGATTGATAATAGTTCAGAGAATTCACTGATAAAAGAGGTAGGATGATGGTGGGGTGGTCTGTAAACTGTGATGCAAAGAATAGGAGGACTGCTAAAAACAAAGGCATGATGCTCAAATGATGTGTAACTGTTAAAAGCGACTTCAATTGAGTTCAAAGTGTTTCTCGTGATAAAGGCAGTTCCACCTCCTCTTTTACCACTCCTGGTCGAAAATACAAAATAAAAATTTGGTGGGCAAGCCTCGGTGAGAACAACTGGTGCGTCAGTGCCAAGCCATGTCTCTGTTAAAAGAATGCTGTCTAACTTGTTATCTAAAATCAGGTCGTTTATGATAAAAGTTTTATTAAAAAGGGAGCGCCCGTTCAGCGCGGCCAGCTGGATGTTCGTGCTGAACGTGCGCTCTTCATCACAGTGTGAGGAGGTTGAAGCAGGTGTGACGGGAACTAGGTTATTTCGCTTATTGCTGGTCCATGATGAAACTGGTCTGTGAATTCTGTTTGTGATTCTGACTGTGATTCTTGCTTTATGAGATGTACTGTCATGAGAGGTGGTGGTGCTATGAAGGCTAGTGGAAGGTGTACCTGAGTCATGTGAGATCGGTAGTCAGTCACGTATCACCTATAATGATACATCATAATGATTTTTGATTTGTACTGTACACACTGATAGGACGCTCATTAAGACACACTTTAAAATGATCTAACGACATAATGTAAGTTTGAAAATATCCTTTATATTTGTCACATCTACAAATGTAATGTGTTGTAATGTAAACCGTTCTTTATAAACTTTTCATTCAATACTTACATGCTTCTTATAAATGCTTAACAAATAATACACATAAACGTGAATGTATTTATACCTAAATGAGTTACTGAGCACAGGCAGCTTAAAAACATACCTTTGATTGATTTGGGCACATGTTTTTTATATATATATCATTAAATATGCTTACAGCTATGTTATCAATCACTCATTAACTGTTGTATGTAGTATGAGGGGTTATAATTAAATAATTATATTAATAATACCTTAAGAAACACTTAAAATATGCTACAAAATAAAATGCCCTCACATTTGCTTATAACGTCATTACAATGTGTTGGAATGTATGGACTATAAATAATATTATAGTATCATATATATATAGTTGAATAGAGCAGGATGATAGTTTGAGTTCTAGTCTTTTGTTAATCAGGGCAATGCTCCTCTTTGAGCATTTGGAGTTGAACGATGAAGAGACGGATCGACTCAATGTTCCTGATATGCACAAACTTCTAAATATCACAGGATGTCATGTAACTCAGGCCAGCAGTAACTTTGTTCCTTGACAGACCGTTCAGTTTGCCTTTTGTGGTGATTAACAGGTATTGTCCTGCGTGTTTCAGACGTTCAAGGTAAGGAGTGTTTTTATTGGCTGATGGATGCACCGTGTTTTCCACCTTGACAGGGCTTATTAGTAAGAGTAATGATTGCTGTCTCCAGACCACCTCTGGCCTCCTCCTGATTGCATGCATTGCTGTGCAGAATGTGCTGTTTGGGTTTGTTCATCATAGTTAAGAGTAGTGTGTCGGGCCTGCTGGCAGAAGTGTGAACACCTCAGCGACCAATCAGAGGAACATCTGCTGCCTCTGTTAAGATGAAATACATGTGAAACCACAAGGGAACAACATATGTACAGTATCAATGGAATATTTTAATTTTGTCAGAGGAAATGTCACCAAATTATTAATATTATTATTGTTAGTGACACTGCAACAGCAAAGACCCACCCTTTAAATAAAAGTGAAAATACACCTTTCATCTTTATATAAAATCCCGTTAACTTTATGTCCTGAAGACCAGTGATGCAGTCTTTTTCAGACTAGATAAAATGTGATAAACACCTACCACGTCTTTAAGTAAGCCAGACCTTCCCAGTGATTCACATTTAAGGCAGCTGGTGTTTAAAATGCAGCCTAACTTTCTTATTTAGGCCAATTAGTCAATAAGTCGGGTGCAGTTTTGTGAGGTTTTAAACAAGATTTATAGTCATTTTGTAGGAGATTTCCAGGAAAGGACTATTTATTTTTTATTAAACAGGGACTATGCATTGCAATGTGTTGTACCAGATATAGCTTAAAGCTCATTTACAGAGAAAATTATCAGTTATAGTAAATCAAACCCTTAACATACACAACAAAACACCATATGAAAAACAAATAAATGAAACAACCACAATGAAACTATGTGATTCAGTACCAGTTAAAGAGAAACAGAGGAAGACAAAGTACTGAGAGGCTTTTTGTGTTTAATTTGCTGCTGTGTTTTATATGTCTTTATATGTTGTGTTTTATGTATGTATATATACAGTATTCTGCACTCTCCGTTGTGCTGCCCCCTCCATGTGTTGGGAGGAAACAGGGAGGAGCGGGTGGAGGTGTGTTCTTCTTCCCCTCTTCTTCTCTCTCAGGTGCTCATGGTTTTGGTGATTAGTGGGTGGCCCTGGCCCATATTTAAGGAGGCTGCTGGAGGAGGATCTCTCTCCTCCAGACAAAGCAGCTTCTGACCTCCTCTGGGTTTTTCTTTGTTCTTGTCTTTGATTGATGAAGTTTTTGATTTGTCTCTTGTTCTTTTCTTTTTTTTTTCTTTTTCTTTTGCTGGGAATGGAGGTCTGGAAGGCTAGTCTTCATGGCTTTTTTTTTTTTTTAGCTATCGTGTGGTCAGACCTCCGCACCCCCTTAGATCTGGTTAAATCTTCCTTGGGAGGTTTCACGGGCACGTGCAACTGGGAGGAGACCCTGAGTAGACCCAGAACTCGCTGGAGGAATGACGTATCTCATCTGGCCTGTGAGCACCTCAGGATCCCTCCGGAGGAGATGTGAAACAATGCTGATCCCAGATAAACTGATAGATGGATGAACTGCATGTTTGCTTGTAGACCTGTTGTGTAGCAATTTAGGCAAAACTGAAGGTAATCAATTGTGCAGATTTGAAGTTTTAAATGGGACCACTAAAGGAATGTTTCCATTCATTAACTGTTACCTATCAGTTCCTTCTAAGAAATTACAGGTCTTTCAAAAGTAATATTTCAAGCTTTTACCCATGTATGAGAAAGAAAAATACACTACGACCACAGCGCAGCATGAGACACTTACGTATGTGAGGTCATGGTCATGTGATGGAGAAATAATTTACATGAATGACTCCAAAGCCAGCTGTCACCCCACAAAAGCATTCATCGGGTTGACGCCGGCAAGCCGAAGCCATAATTCAATAACTTCACTTGACAATTCGTGTGATTCTGTCTATGTTAAATAAAGATTAATTTCCAGAAAAACCTTTCAGGGTGGAATCCAGTCAGTGTGAAATCTATCACCTTTACACAGGAAAATCACTAGAAAAAGGCGTCCTGGTGTGCACCTGCAGCTCTTTACTCGATGCAAACTAATAAGCAATACAAAATCAAATCCGCGCCATCGGTGCAACAGTTGGGTCAATAGCAAACACTTGATGCTTTCAGGTGTGTGATTACACGTCTTCCTCCCAGCAGTGCTCAGGCTTCTCCACACCAAATACACAAAGAGCTTGATTGGCAACAGGTGTAGCTTGTTATCGTGACTGGGCTGCACCTGGCACTCTGCTCAGCCTCCACCCCTCCACTTCCACATCTGCCCCGACTGCTCACATACAGAGTTAGCGGGAGCCGCTTCCTGCAGAAGTGCATCCGGAATGAAATCAAGTGTTTCTGGCTTTTACAATATTCATTGCTTAGAGTGTGCAGATGATTTGTGATGGTACAATCTGACATAACACCGAAGACAGACATTCATATTTTACATAACTCCTTCCTCATTGCTTTATATGTGTAACATTAAGCCTGGTGCAGTAAATTTCATGTACAGTTGAATAAATAAGACATATATCACATCAACTTTTCCACCTCAGCCAAGCCTGAAAACACGCCATATTTCTGCATTTCCACTCATTATTTTTATGCGCATATTGAAAATGCTCATAAAAACCAGGTGGATGGAAACACACCTTTTCATATCTCCCACATCTTCTCTATTGCTGCTTCTGGACTTGGTGAGTAAAGTTTTATTCCAGCTCAACTTTCTCGTTTCCTCTAAATATTCATCTTCTCTGCAGAGAAATCTGTGAGTTGATTGAGATGTGCCTGACGGCGTCTTCCTGAAGTGCAGCTCCAGCCTGATTCTAGCTCTAACTCTTCTCTTGCATTCCCTCGCCGCCTTAGACGGCCGTGGATCTGTTTCCAGCGCTTTAATCAGATTGTAGTGTTTGCTGTTAGATTTATTTTCTGCAGTACATGACATTGAAGGGCTCAGACAGTAAAGGTAAAGCATGTCTTATCATGACTCCGAGCATGGTCGGCTCCTTTCAAACCAGATTAATTACACCATTGTGATGCAGCTTTGCAAAACGGGATTACCGGTTTGTTCACAGTTATGGATTAACCATAACAAGTCTTTAGACGTCTCCACTGTTCAGAACCAAATGGGAATGAGCTCTAAAGGTAGCATGTGTCAAAACTGAACTCATCATATCTTGATTGTGGTGCTCGCTTGCCAAAATAGAGGAATGTAAAATATGAGATATGTAATTGAAATCATGCTGAAAAAGGCCCTGCACGAAATGATGTGAGGTCACCAAATTCACCAAAAACGCTACAAGTGTCGACGCGTCCCACCTCAGAGCTACAGTCACATTAACCAAACCTGCCTCACACTCGTCCCTGAATGACAATGTGATGTGACGGTTCCACTGTGGGCAGGAAACAAAAACTGAGCAGCGCCATCACCGACTGTTGACATCCATATCGTGAGACCAGCGGTGTCTTTTTTAATCTGGGAGTGTAATATTGTACGAGACAAGGTGACGGAACAGCTCCAGAACGCCTGGAAGCACCCAAAAATCCCTCCCTCATCCGCTCAAACATCCTGTCTATTAAGCACTCAACGGCGAGCCGTCCACCTCCTGGTTTGTGTTGTGTTCCAGCGTTTAGGAGGGGGCAGCCCAGGAGAACACCCCAAAACAGGAAACACATGCTTGAATTTGTGTGGTGTACAGGTTTCCAAAGGTCTTTACCACAGAAGAAAAGGCACAGGTGGAAATACCCAAATGAATGATGGCTGAGTTCCATTTAGCTGCTTTGGATTGACGTGTTAATAGTAATTATCATCATCCCACCACTGGGACACTCACACTTCTCTCCCTGTCCAAATACACATAATATCTATATTTTAGTATATATCATACTACATGTATTTATTATATATTATACTATGTTTCTGTAGTATGTTTTACTATATCACTACTTTCACCTTTATTACATATCTCATACTATATTAGACTTTATCATGTTAATAGTATGCTGCATTTTTACATAATATAAAATATCATATTCCTTAATTAAAGCAGACACACAAAGTTAAATTACTTAATCATAACATATATTATTCTCATGTATGAAGTTATAATCGACATATACATATACTTTGCTGACATTGCGACGACACATTACATCACTATTTGGCTGCACTTAAGACAGGATAATGTAGTTCAAGTACAACAGTGCTTTAGTTCCCCTGACCCGGCTCAATGAAAGCAGCTCGCGAGTATTTCAGGTTTGTCAGCATCCAAAATGTCTTTGCGGAAGTCGATGCCGTGTCACGTTCAGTGGCTCTGGACTTCTTTCCCCTGATTCAGCCTCACGCTTTTGCATCAGCCAGAACAAGCAGTTCACCAGTCAGGATCTCACACCTTAAACGAGCCAGTTAGCTGCAAGGACTCGACAGGCGCGCCTGCCAGAATGCCGGCATTGGTTTATACCTCACAACATTGTTTAAATGCTTGGTTTTGCTCATGCACATACAGCATTTCTTATTTATGACCACACCTGCAGATGCATGACGTGAGTAATTCTGAGTGAGATGCACAAGCCAGGGGGAGACTTGATATTGATTCATGTCCAGTGTCTCTGAAAGACTTCATGCCTTACAGTCCGTGAGCAGCATATGTCTTGCAGTATAAAATTCACTTGGCTGTGTACTAAATAAAATGCTCTGACTGTTAAAAGGAAACATAAAACCTCACCGTGTTTACTCTTTATACTCGGAACATCTTTATTTTGAGCAATTTTCTGACATCTGTGAAAACATCTCAAGCTTTAATGCCACCTTTTGAAATCTCTGAATCCTCTCCGCTGCATTCAGATTCTCATCCAGCCTTTCTTTTCACAGTGGCGCTCGATGCTATCATCACTCCTCCAGAAGCACTCAGCAATGGCGCTCGCAGCTATAAATGACCAGATGAGAGCCAGGACTACTGGAGCCAAGCTCCTCAGCGCTCAGCAGCAGATGCAGCTGATGTGTCGGATCCACGTTTAGATTTAATTGTTGGAGCAGCTGGGCTTTTATAAAGGAGCATCGTGCGGAATATAAGTGCAAATATTCCAAAGTAGATTATAACGAACACTTCTGCAGCCCCCCCTTAAAAAAGACATCAGGCCTGGAAGTTTTTCCTGTGGCGCAGAGGCAGAGGGGACCGTCCCCCTGATTGCTTTTGATGTGATATATCACATCGTGACCGACCCGATTGAAGGTTTCCTGTCAGGAGCAAAAATGACAATCTTACTTAACCTAGAGGGGATGCGAAGTTAAAAAATGAAGAGGGTGAAAAAATGTCTCACTCTCCTCCTCCCTGTGTTCTCGGATGAAAAGTGAAATAAATGTGTGGGACACTGCAGCAGGGATTCCCGGGAGGCCTCTGCTTCAGCCTTTTGTTGTAACTTCAAAGAATATTTCACAGGGGAATGATCTTTCCTCTCTCCTCCCCCTGCCCTCCTGAGATCAGTCGGTTGTCGGGCTGCCGTGCGTTGCTTTCATGCTCTGGAGCCGCCACACTGCTCTGCGGCTGTTAAACACGTGGACTGTAGACGGAAAGCAGATAGTAGATAACGAGATGATGTGAACAGTTATCGCAAAATCACTGTTAGATTACTTAGCAAAAGAGATCATGATTCTGAAGTGAAAAAAAAACATATTTTACACTTTGTAGAACAGAAATCTTAGAGCCACAGTAATATGGATATAAAGTATTCCTACATAGAAAGTAAGTTTGACTCTCAAGATAAAAATAAAAACATTATTTCACTCAATGTTCTCAGAGGCGAAGGAGTGGTGTCTGAACTCACGCCTTAAGGTCCACTTTGTTAGTGTGGTTTAGTTCAGATTGAGTGCAGACTTTTGTCCCCTCCCATAGACAGTACCTTAACATAAAGCCTCCACATCAGACTCAATGCATTATATTAAAGCACATCTGTTTAACTTTACCTTATAACCCTGTATGTTGCATATTTTCATACTGTGAACTTTGGCACATTCCTGCACAAAATCTACAGCTTTCATTAAAAAACAGATATGCTTTATTTGAACCTACATTCTGTGGCAGCGGAGGCAGGAATACCCCCCCCCTCCATGTTTTTTGTACATAGTTATGTTATATTAACATGCTATACTAACTGTTCCTGTTCGCTTTAATCCATACCAGAACCTTCTCAATGCACTGTTAATGTTATCGCATTACATTATTATGAGGAGAGTGGATTCTGGAGGGGACTGTCACCTGATCCACAAATTGAGTTTATCCTTCTCTGAACTTTGATGCCTTGTTGATGGATGTCTCTTTTTATTCTGGTCTAAAACAAAAAACTGACATGTCACTTGCTTCGATTTTTATGTGATTTTTTCAATGTAACTCTGTACTTGTATGTTCATTCCAAATAAAGATACAATTTAAAGAAAAGAACATGAACATGAATGATGCTTTTATTATAGATCTTTCTAATTTACTAGCTTCATCGCTTTTGCAGTACCTTTTTTACTTTCTTGTCTTCTCTGTGTTGTCATGCACCAATATAACAAGGCAAATTCCCTCATTGGAGTTTGATTGATTCTGATTAAACAACTCTTGCAGATCAGCTGCCACCATGTGACCTATAACTTGGTCACATCCCTGTTGATGCTCTGACTGGTTTTGGGCTTCACAGACGGCTGTTCCAGCGTCTGTCCAGTCTCTTGCGCAGGCTCTTTGCCCACTGATGCAGTGTTCCTCATAGCTGCTGCACCACTCCACTTGCAAGAGGTCCGCCATCAGTCATCTGTTGTTATAATGCCAACAAATCACTTAGCAGGAGGTTGTGGTGGAAAGCTGTGCATAACGAATATGCGACTTTGACACCAGGGACCACGAGAGGTTTGAATCCTGGCTTCTACCCCCAATGCTAGTTCCTTTTAACCATGACACCAATCTCTCCCAAACCTCAACCTAGTGATTGTATTTGCCTGAACTGCCCAAACCTGAACTCTAATCTATGAATCCTTTTTTTTTTTTTAATTGTAACATTTCTGACGGACAAGAACAAACAGTGATGTCCTGCTGACGAGGGCGTCACATCAGAAAACACTCACACAGGTCATTTTTAAAGGTAATGACAACAATTTTCTTCTTTAGGTTGGTGTATATGTGCTTAACAGTGGATGATTGTGGAAGATTAGCGGCTATTTCCTGCCAACACTTCTGCCCTTTAGGACGGTCGTGATGTGGGGAGCAGGAAACAGCAAATAGGCACGTTTGCTGTACACAATCAATGCAAAAGTGACAGCTATTAAGAAAAAAATGCATTTTTTTGAATGTTGCAAACGGCCTGAAAATGACCAGAGCGTTATCCGTTGGGTCCAGTCATTCATGTGTAGGAGAGCCAGCTGGAGGTCAGTCCAGTTAGCAGCTTTAGCAGGAACGAGAGGAGCACCACCTTCCAGCTCTCTTCAACAGATCCATAGTCTGAGCAGAGGAGAAAGCTGAAGCTCTGCCCCTTGTTGAAGCTACAACTCAATTTTTTCATGTGTCATTTCTCTAATGTCCTGGATTATGCTGAAAGTGTGAGTTTGAGTTGCACGTCTTCATGCTGTAATCTTGTTCATCTTCTTTTGAATAATTACGGCAGGTAAATATTGGATTTTTCCTTTTGGACGTTGCTGTAATTCATTTCCTCTGTATGCCTTGTCTGAGCATACATGCACATACATACAACCAGCATACAGTACGTGGTATGAATAATTTATCAGGAAAATGCTGTTATTCCTCTTTCTGCACTTATCCTGCTGGTCGTGATTGCCTCAAACTTATCATCACGCCTGCACAGCGCTTTGACTCTCTGTATAATACCTTTCTTGTAATCTCCTGCTAATTTGAATGCAGCAATCATCCACCAGTTTGCTCACAAAACACCTTCAAGAATATAAAATATTTACCAGGCTGCACCAGGTACACCAGCGGGAGCAATGAAAGTAGATGTTATATATCCATTATTCAGCTTCCTAATTAATTTAGGTTCTGCTCAATCACAATTTTTGTGACCTTTAAGTGCTGGTGCTTTTTATTCTTCAGTCCTTGCCTGACTGATGGCTGATCCGGCTCAGCTGGACAGACAAGCCTGAGGTCAGGAGAAAGTCATCTTGACAGTGTACATTTCATAATACCTTAACCTTAATATGTCTCAGTGTGGCTGAAGCAGTTCAGTCTGATGTATCAGTGTTATATACAGAGCTCAGATGGAGGATTATGAGGATGTAGGAGGGTTACAAATGGCAGAAATGGGGCTCAAATTGGGTTTTGGCCTGACCGCCCTGCGGGGAGAGTTACAGAGGCGGCAGAATCGTGTGAACAGCTGTGGTTCAAACCCTGCTGACACTGAAGTAAGACAATGAACACCTAAAAACTTCATCCTGTGCTGAGGCTAATGAGGAGGGATTTCCCTTCAGGGATCATTAGAGGAAAGAGGAGAAAAGCATTTTCAAATGCACATTAGATTTGCTGCAACAGAGAATTAAAAAAAAAAAAAAACATCAGAAAACAACAACGTGCTAAAAGCATCACGCTATATTAACAACACGTCCTCATACAGGAACAGCAGAATAGGTTTGACTCCTAAAATGGCATATAAGACTAGAGAGTGCCAGCAACAGGTGTAACACATGGTTAACACTGTGAATTACATCATGGTAGCAATAATAAACACATAGTTAATGTGAAACACTCAGAGTTTGACACCGCCCCCCCACCCAAAAATGGGTTGTCTGTACAAGCAGCTTATTATGACCCATGTTTACGTGTAAAGGAGCTGTAGTAATTGTGACAGGAGCGAAGGAGGAAGTCAGGTGACAAGGTGTTAAAGAGCAACAGAGGGAGGGGTCTGGGATGGATGTATGAATCAAACACAGGACTTTAACCCAAGAGATTACTGTTCATGTACTGTGGGAACCCAAACGTCAACGGTGACTTATTTTAACTTGTGTATGTAGTTTAACTTTAATGTTACATACTTACGTCATGCCTGTCGCCGCCTAGCAGTCAACATAAACGTGTGTCGTAATAAGCTGCCTGCATAGATGGCTGTTTTTTTGGGGGGGGATTGTTTGTATATTAAAGAGTTTGATTCAGAATATTTTTGGGACTAGTAGTGAAAGCAGCTGTAACATATTGTTCTGGCCGAGCAACTGCTTACAAAATTTAACGAGCCCTGTCATTGGCAGGGCTTTCAGGATCAAAGCATTTGGGTGCTGGGGAGAAACGTCTCGTTCAGGGTCAAACTTATGACAAATCCACACTATACAAGCTATTTGTACTATACCAGGTACTTCATTAAGCTGTAGCTCGAGGTACATTTTAATTGGTATGAGAAAGGCAAGAGCTGCCTCTGACTTCAGAATGCACTGCTTAAACCGAACGTACTGCACTCTCTCTTTCCATATGGCAATATGGATCAATCAATGAACTTCTATCGCTCTGCTCTGATTTTAGTGGTTTTTAAGGTGAGTGGGAATCCATAGCAGCAAGCCAAACCAGCGCTCACGCAGCTCTGCAGCTTGTCTTTATGGTCTGATAATTTAGGTGCTGCTGGCAGGACTTAATAAAAATGCACTTCCAGCACCTTTAACATCCTTCTGTGCCTGATGTATTTATTTATATGTGCCTGTCCAGTCCCCACAGTTCCCAGAAGCAGCTGGCTAATGAATGAGAGGAAATGGCTAAAGTCACACATGGAAATGTCAGTTTGCTTCTGGACTCAAACGTTAATGGTCCATATGGGGAGATGGATCATTAGTTTTGCTTCATTATGTATTTTTAAGCATTGATGCACACGAAGAGAACATTAACTAAAGTCTGAAAATCATCCTGTAGCCTTATACTACAGCTACAGTACTTTAGTAGTTCAAATTCAGCAACTTTGCACCTGTGCATCATTTATAGAGTAACTACAAAGAACTATTAACACTTCAATGCATACCTCAGGTCTTTAGTGACAGTATTACGTCCTGTGTAACGCTGAACTAATTTTTAGTTGGACTAATAAAGTCGGACTGGCTCATTGATAGGATGTTGAGCTGGAGGTCTGGAGAGCTGAGCAGTTAGCATACAGAGGCCTCGGACGCAAGATAAGCCTGAGACACACTAAAACACAGGATTAACCTGGATTCAAGCAACTGGTGAACTGAATAACCTGGAGTGTACAGCCGGGGTATGCTGCAGGAGCTTGTCCATGGCATCCCGTCGAATTTGTTCATTTCCTTTCAGACCTTTGGGGACCATGAATGTCTGTACAAAATTTCACAGCAATCCATCCTGTATAGTTACTAGATACCTCATTCTGGACCAAAGTGGCAAACGACAGGCCAACACCGTCGTCCCCAGAGCCACATCAAAAAAGCCATGTAGCCGATAGGATGGCTGGAGAACTGAGCTGGAAACCACTCCACACGGAACATCGATCACAACAATAACTAGAGAGCAGCGTTCAGGGAATACCCTGTTCTTGTCATGGTGACTCAACTGCTAAAAACACCAACAAATAATATTTTTTGAGTACTTCTGATTATGTAGCTATTTCTCTCAGGTTTGAGGACACTTTAGTACAAATTTTGAAATTGCATCTTCTTTCCTCCCAGGTGACTGATCTAATGAAATGGGGGCATTAACATCCTCAGGAGCACAATCTCAGAAACTCTTAATAGGTTTCGGTGTCTCTGGTAATGTCCCCGAAGCTTCGGTGCATCATCGGGGCGTTGATGAAACCGTATTAATAATGCGGCAAAACACAAAAGCTTTTCGGGCTGATCACTTATTCACTTGGCCTAATGTACAGCAACATTAGCCTCAGTGCCTCTTTTATAAAATGCAAAGTCGAATCAGAGCTACTCCAGCTGTATGTTATTAAGTGCACGTTGGAAAACAGCCTGCAGCCTCACAGCTCAGCATCAGGGCGATTTATCACGTTAATTCCTCTGACGGGGCGATTCATTTTGTGATGAACTATGAGCCACCTCCAACAAACACACATTTACTCTTAAAGCATATGTAATAGAGCATTAATTATTAAACAGCCACATTATAAAGTAATAATTATGGTGCAGCCATGAACGGCGCTAATCCCATTTTCATGTTCATTTGTTCAGGCTTGCTTCTGAGTTATAAGGCTTGTTTAGCTCAGACACGATGCAGCTAATAGATCGTTTCTTTATTCACCTGTTCTACATACATCATGAGCTCCCCCAAAAAGATTTGATTTAAATTAATTCATTTCTAAATCCTTTCTAAAGGCCACCGCTCACTCAGGTGACACTGCTGCCTATGGATGTCATGGAAACAGGGTTGCAACTGAGCCGCGAGTGATTCACTACAACTCCCTGCAGACCACATCACCGCCTCCATCTGTCTGGTGTGTCTGGTGAGAAAATTAGGAAAACAGGGCACATTAGCCAAGTTTCCATCCAAATGTAGCACAAATGTTAATGTGCCTTTCCATCTACTACTGTAATGCAAACATTTGGAGTTGAGCCCATCAGGATGGTTGATGGCGCTAATTCTCCAGTCGGGTGCCATTAAACCACTGCCGAAGAAGAAAATGGTGGAAAACAGAGATCTGATGTTTTCATCTAACTCCATTTTTATCTCTTTAGTGGGTATTTAGGTCAAGTCAGGTGCATCGTTCAGGCCCCATACCATGATTTGCTGGACAGAGCAAACTAGTTCAACCAGTTTTTAACAGGTTTAGCTCATCTCCTGCCACCTCTCAGACGCCCCCTGCCACCCACACACCCACACTGTCCCAAATGTCTGTCTGTCTGTCTATCTGTCTATCTATTATTCAGTCTGTTTCATTTCACTTTATTGATTCCTCAATCGGAGGGTTTTCTCTTCTAACTTTTTTGTGCTCCCACTCAGGTTTTTAATGCTTGTTCAGACGCAGAACAGTCACTGAAGAAGTAGTGCATCCACGGTGCTTCCCCACCTCCACACACCTGGCCAACCATTGTGTGAAGTGGGAGTGAATGCTGAAGTGTCGGTTTTAAAAAATTACAAAAATGACTAATTTTATGTCAATTTTAATGCTGGACAGGCACTTCCTTTGAAGTATATGACCCCGTTACACAGTATTTCAAGCTATTAGAATGTGTTAAATACGTCTGTTTTAACAAAACCTAACTTGCACCATAGGTTTCGATATCATTATTCCTTATATTCAAACTGTTGTCTACAGTAGTTTTGTGTTGACATGCAGCACAGAGCTTTAGAAAAGATGTGGACAGCCTCTCTTCATCCCGAGCAAAATAACGTCACTGCAGTGCAGTTTTAAACTCTCAAATGTCACGGCCTTGAAAAAAGACACAGCAACAAGTACGAGCGGTGTGGGTGCATGAGGGGTCCTTTTCTGTGCCGATGTTGTCTTATATTCCGTGTGACACTTCACTGCCCGCGTAGAACGAGGGTTGCAGCAACAAATAATTGTTTGCCTTCACTTACTCACTGCTAGAAATGTCAGCAGAACAACCAAAAGTCTTGTTCTGCTGTTCTTCCCAGACAGACATCATTACTTTGGGCAGTCATCTGAGCATTAGTTTCAGTGGAGCTCGCCATGTGGAGCAAGCAATGGTGGCATGAACTTCAGGCTTTTTGACTGCAGAGAGCAATAAAACGCATTTCAATATGACGTAAAGATTGCATCTGTTTACTCAGCTCGATGTAAGACTTGCACTTCAATTAGAAAATGTGATATTGCTGAAGAGAGCCATTCATTCCTCGTATTAACTTACACAAGCAAGTTTATTTTATTATGATTGCGTCATTTGCAGGTTTTCATTATCATTTTGCTTTTGTCTCGATGGTTCTCCTTCATATTGTCAAGTCTTGTTCTGAGTATGGATGTTGTATGTGTGTGTGTGATTACAGTGCCTGACAAGAAAAAACTCAAATAACAACGCACACAAAACCAAAGACATTAAATGATCGAATTCAATAAAAACAAGTACCAAACCAACTTAGAAGAAAGATTAAAAAGGTGAGTTCTACATTTGTTGCGTGTTACAGAGCAGGCTATTGCACTCTCCATACCTCTGTACATTCACCACTACAGCACTTGATGACCTGCAGGGCAGCCATTTGTGTGTAAAGGGAAAAAACAATCAACCGAGGGTATTAAACCATGAAAAGCCTTGTAGTAGTAATAAAAGAAATGTACAGGTCACAGACATCTGGTTGTAATTAGTGTACATCCTGCATATTAATGCCCGTGTCGGGAAACTGATAATCACAATCATGTTTCCACTTTGTTGAAAAGATTAACCAATAAACGTGACGAATGCCAAAGAGACAAGGTTAGCTCTCTGTAGTGCGGAGGAGGTGTAATATGTGACTGATGTTCGCGCTAGTTTTCACCATCTGTTCCCATCACGGAGATCTTCATCAAAGGACAAACGCAGGACAGATACACACCTGATGCCAAATGCGAAAAGACACCAAGTGTCACACTATGTCACACAGCACATATATTAACAGCCACTCCTGGATTGTGACTGAAATGATTTATTTCTGTGTGTATTTGGCCAAAATTGTCACTGTGAGAGAGAAGATGTTAAAATGTTAAAGCACCCACCTACACTCGTCTGTGTCTGATACCGACTGGGTGGCTTTTCAGGATTTGCTCTGACGTTTGACAAGCTGGACATTTGCTGTCACCGCATCTGGATCCACGAAAGAGTGGCACGATTAACAGGACGCCCTCCTGTCGATGTATGTCGCCAACACATTCCCAACAGAGAATGTGCAGGAGCTTTCCAGTATCATTCGTCAGTTTGAAATGGCATGAATAACGTCTCCAGGGAATTCATGCAAACAAGTCCAGCGAGGTTCTGCTTTCTCAGAGGAATACAGTAAACACACATACACACAGACAAAACCCATGAATTTAAAATAAGAGAAGCACATTTCACATGCTGCTCACATGTGGAGCTTCCATCGCAGTGTTCACAAGAGATAAATTCATATATTGATGTAAAACCACATCAGTGTCGGCTATTGTTTCCGAATTCTTTGGAATCCTGGATTCTCTCCATCTAAGAAGCTTTTGATGCTCCATTTTAGAGGCTGTTAACAGTGTATTTTGGTTCAGTCAGTTAGCTGGATAAGATAACAATTGCATTTTACAGAATATTGCTGTTACTACATTGTAGAAGTGGTGCAAAGTTCATGACAACAACTCCTCATCGAATATGATATGCAGCAGTGGCTGTGAATATCATCTGTGAGTTGTAGCTTTCACTGTGGCGTGCGCTATATTATGAATCACATATGCTGACTGACATATTCAGCTTCACAGCAATCAAGGCCAAGCCTGCTGAGAGCGCTACATGTGTATGAATGCATGTGTGTGTGCATTTATGTGTGAATTGAGGGGGGTGGGGGGGTGGTCATGGCTCTGAGGCTGTGAGGTCTGTGAAGTGAAGCTGCTGAGATATGCATCAATGTGCCTATTGATCCTGTCTATTGACAGCTCTCACTTCCCATTAAATCGCAGGCATTCATCAAAAAGCCGGCAGATTCCCTGCTGGCTGCCGGTGGAAGATCACAGCGAGGAGCTTCAGTGTGCCGTAGAGGACATACAGATGGGACCGGGACACCTCGCGCTATGGGAAACAGTCCTCACTGCAGAATAGATCGGGATTAGGTATATCTGACAGAATGCATGAAGGTTTTGTGAATGTGTGTGTGTGTTTATGAAGCTAACAGTGAACATAGCTGGGTCTGCAGGGAGCTCCCATACCGGCTCCTAATGCTAAACAACTTTTAAGACCAGGGGGGAAATCACTGCAGTGAGACAAGAAGCTTCCTGCACAGTGTTGCTGTTTTCTCTGTGTAATATCAGGCTTCAGTGGGTTTGTGATCCGTCTCGGATGCGACCCTTTCATTATATTATAATGTACAGTATTATATTCACATGATGAGAGTGCTGTTCCACTCAGCACAAAGACAGACAAAATGTTTTTTACTTAAAAACTTTAAGTTTGCCTCTCAAAAAAACAAAACCCATCCTATGGTTTTAATGACACTTCTGTGAATTTGTATTTTCATTAAAGTTTGGTTAAAACCAAACGCACACAACTGTGGCAAGTACAGCAGGACAGGTCAATGGCTGGTTTTCCATCCAAATTTATCGCATATTTTAACAGAATTTCTGCAAAAGAGAATTTGACAGCTGATCAGTTGTTTCAGTGAAATGTTTGCTACTTCCGAACTTATATGAAAAAGGTATTTCCATCTCTCGTTAAAAGCATTAGATTTTTTTATTTTGTGTTTAAAACCTTTTAAACATGTAAAATCATTTCTATTGAAAATACACGTAACCATACTATGATGGAAAGGTTGCTATTTTCTCTCCCACGTAAGTTTTTTTTTTTTTTTTTGAACACCTGTATGATCATCTAACTTCTTGCATTTTTTGTCTCATTGGACTTTTTAAAGTGGCATCCCAGTGATTATACCCATGAAATTCAGTTTTATAGTCATGATGAGTTCTGCTCCTGAGGATCCTTCCATAGTCTAAAGAAACTACCCTGATGAAACCATCTTTGGGACTGAGACAGAACAGAAAAAAGCCAGAATTACAAACTGCGGTTGTGGGGTTTTGAAAACAGCATTTAGGAGGCTACGAGAATCAGAATTTGTTTTTCCTGTGAGTCGCCCAAATTTACTGAAATTGATTGATGGATTTTATTAGAGAATTTCCTCTAAAAAGAGAAACGCCAGCTCTGCCCGGGCAGTGAGTGTTTACATAGAAGGGAAAGCCAGGATAACACAATAAAGGCCTCAGGCTTATTTCACATTGTGGTCTCATCGGCAAGCACGACACAAAGACCTTAATCAAAAACCATAATGTAATGCAATGCAATGCAATTATCGCTGGTGCCTTCACTGACGCTCAGCAAATTCACCCTCTAACAATGTCGGCATGTTCCCAGAGCTCAGAATTAAGTTGCTAATTACAATGTTATTATATTATTATAAAGAGAAGACCCAGGTTATAATAAACTGGAATATTCCTTTAAATCTCTGGTAGTCTGTTAAGTATTAAGTTGATGATATTATTAAAATGAGTTTTCAATATCAACTGTAACATAAGTTCATCAGGACACACACATTATGAGTAATGATTCCTCTCTGCCAGTAAAAGTCTCACGTCCTCGCCTGCCATCCCTCCTGCTTCCTTCTCAAACTTTTTCACTACATCAACCCCTAAATTCTCCAACTTCCATCCCCTCTCTCACTGATGTAGAGGGCCGCCTGTTTGCAGGCCAATCCCTCGGCCATTGATTGTAAATGTCCCGCTCGCTCACAGTGCACATTCAGCACTTTCTCAGATGATCGGCGGTTCCTCTGGGTCATCGATCAAAAACATTGGCCCCGCTGGCTCCACACCTCAAGGTGGATCACATAAACACCTACAGGACAGTATGGATGTGCTTTGAATGGGACTTTGTATTGTATTGAATTCATACATCTGTATGTGATTAGAAAATATGGTCAATCAATTGCATTTGAATGCTGTTTCACACCACTGATGTCTCGACAGTAAATCTCTTTTCGTCTTCTTTTTCTGTCTTGGGCTAAACTTATACGTCTTATTCTATGTTTATACGCAATATTTAAACCAATTTTCCTTTTTCTTAGTCACATCCTCTGGATTGTTTCTGAGAATCTGGAGTTTGGGGAAGGCTGCAACTAACAATTAAGATCTGCAATTTATTGTTGGTTTCATATATGAAATATTTAAAAATTGTTTTCAGGAACCCAAGACGCCGGTTAAAGTCAGGGAAAGAGTGTGGTCTTGGTTAAATACTGAAAAAGTGCCTTAAAACGTCTTTATCTTTTATGGTTTATCAATGTTTAACCCAAGCGGGGTCTTAATCAGAGTGACTTTATTGGCTGAACCTGACCACATGGGAGGCAGGATCCCAGTTTCTGGTGATACAGTCCATTCCAACCTCCTCCTTATGACTTCGGTGTGGTAAAAATAGCAGCAGTTTCTTACCGGCAGCAGTGCTGCCTGTGGACATACTGCAGGCATGAAAAACAATTGAGAGGTGCAGTAAATGTAATTTCAAGTAGATGGGCTTGTCTGAGGAAATCACATAAAACAGAAAATTGAGTAGTTAATGACTACAAGTCCTCCAAATTAAACCACAAAGTACATCGCTTGAACTGCCTTGAGCAAGCGTTTCCTGACCTGCTGTAATTTGCATAATTTGTCACCCAAAACTGTTTCAAATCACTGTTGAAGAATAAATGTTTTACACTGTGGTGCTGCAGCAAAGGTTAGGTTTAGGCACAAAAACAGCCCGGTTAGGTTTAGGGAAGGTTTGGGTTAAAATGACTGCCCTTTGTTGTCGTGGTTACAATAATAATATGGTAAGGTTAAGGTTAAGGAAACAACAGCATGATAATAGATCAGTATTTGCCAGACTTTTCTGTCCATTGTGGCCATTTCAGTGTGCTCAATGACAAATCACCGTGGTCGCAGCCTTTTAATGAACAGCACAGACTGAAGAACGCAGCTTGCAAGACACAATTTATACCATCAAGCTTCTCCTCTGCGAGTTTAATTTCAACTTTGGGCACGGTGGGGTGTTTTTTCCAGCAACACAAAAATGCATTACGACCTACTCTGCGGTGTAAATCACAACACCAAGAACAACACGCTCAATTTCCCACATATACTGTTTGAATCCTGCCTCAGATAGCTGCTCTCTCCGCGGAACATTTCCCATCTCTGCCTCATGTAACCGAGTGAAGCTCTGTAGGTCGACGCTTACTCATTTCACACAATACAAACACGAGAGAGAGCTGATGTGTTACCATCAAAGAGCGATGACCAGCAGCACTGTTACAAGTGATTTAGAAAAAGAAATGTCGGGGGGGGGGGGATTCATTAATAAGTAAAAAAAACAATAAAGAGCAATAAAGTCTTCAGTAATTATGTTTTTCCGTCAAGTTTAATTTTGGGGAAAAGGCTTCCATACTTAACCGCTCTGTCTCAGAAATCCTGTTAGACAGAAAATAACTGTGAATATCAGAGCTGCAAAACGTAAATTCATCACTCTGCTCACATAATTTCAAGGACTGGACTTAAATTAGATCCAAGATCCTCCTTGACCCACTCAAGTCTCGAAAACAAAGCGCCAGCATGTTATGGCGTCCATCTGTCCTTCCAGGCCCGCAAGTTCAGACAAAGCTGCGAAGATACTCCACCAGCCTCCTACACGTCTTCACAAAAACTGCAAAGTATGAGCAAGCCGAATGTCATCGTCAGCGCTGAACATTCGTTAACAGCAAGATTAATGATCCCTCCTGTCACACACACTCACACACACACAGACTCTTGGTAATCAGGATAAAAATATCAGCAAGTTGCTGTCATGCCGAAGGTGGCTCTTAGGATGGAGATGGAGATGGCCAATCACAATCTTTACTCCACTGTGTGTTCATTTTAAGAGTGCGTGGAGTGCAGATATCGTAGGATGCGGGATTCACTTTTTTTTCGGAGCTGTTGCTGTTCAAAGCTTAAAAATATTTGTGCTACAAATCCCACATTTCTGTATTCGCTCTCAAAATAGCACAAAGCACGAGTCAAATCTGATGCCGTTTGTTGGTGGGCGCAGCCAGAGCCTTTCAAAGTAATCTTCTTCTAAATCTATTTAATCCCTCACTGTGGATATACACTTGAAATACTTACAGGCTGTCTGTGCACAGTTTATTCCTTACACACAGCAGAGCATTAGTCTGCGTGGAGCAAAGGATGGGATTGAATTAGAATATTATTGTGATGTTGTATTGTTTCCTGGGGTGGAATCCTCTTTAGCTTGCTCCTGTACAGTGGGGGTCAGGGGTCAGGGTCAGGATGGAGAGCAAAGGTCCTGGAGGAGGAACAGATTCAGTGACTCTTCAGCAGGATGTTTGTCGACACAGAGCTGGATTTGTTTGGACGAACAAAGGTTTCTCTACTGAACCACTGCGCTGCAGCTCATCCCTGCATCCCCCTGCAGATGGCTGAAGTCGACAGTAGATTAAAGCAAACAACATTCTCGAAGATTTAGAAATTCACTTGTTTATCTGTTATATAATTGTCACCAGTGTAAGCAAATTCCAAGATTTTTGCCTTGCTGGGAGCGTGGCTCTAGGGATGGCAGTGTGGGTTTATCTATCCACCACTTCGGTCCAGACCGAAATATCTCAACATCAATTAAATGCACTGTTTTTGTACAAACAGTCATGGTTCCCACATAGAGAAGCCTCATGACTTCAGCTGTTTCCTGACGTTTCCTCTATTTGTGATTTTAAGGAAAATGCACAAGGTTAAAACAGGCTCATAACTGCTGTCTAATAAGATAAGATTAGATAAGAATAGATCAACTTTATTAATTCCCAGCTGGGGAAATTTGGCAGTACAGGCAGCATAAAAAAATAGAAAATAGCAAAAGCAATAGAAAATAAAAAAATGCAAAATACAAAATACGAAATAAGAAAATACAAAATCAGAAGCAGACTATGTACATTTTATACAAAAGACTATAGAAAATATATTGCCAAAGGAAAGTACTTGAGAAATATTGAAAAAGAATTGCACAGGGATTGAAACAAAAATTACATGTGGTTATGGCTAGATTAAGTACAGTATTTGCTCTATTTCACGGTAGATAAATATAAATATATATGTCTGTCACAGTGGAAATAAAAAAATATATGCTTAGTGTACTATTTAAGGAAAAAGGAATGTAATATTGCACAGGTTGTAGCATGCAAATCACAACGCACAAACAAATGCAGTGATTTGTATCTGTAAATCTGTATTAGTATCTATCTGTGGCTCTAATTTGAAACTTGTATGTCATCATTTGTACATTTTACATTGATACATTCATTGATTCTTTCGATACTGTTTTTCTGCACTTTTTTGTGTCACAGTAAATTGTGATGATACAACATTTATGAATGCTAGCAAACGTTAAACTAAATGGGAAGCTAAGTGCGATCACTGACTGCTTGTGAAGTGAAGCGCGGCAGCAGCATGGCTAGCTATAGCTGCTACCATGGAGGAGTGTGTCCTCTCACTACTTTTTTTGATAATGTACTTTTAATCGTGAAGATGTTTTTATGCATTCTTAATTAATTATGAAACATAATTCAGAGCTCTAACTTAGCAATCATGCCAGATAAACAGCATCTGAGCTCCTGCGAAATTACTTGCTACAAAGCAAAGTTAGCGAGCTTGTCATTAGCATAGCAACAGCTGACAAAATTGCTTTGCTTGTAGCTTGTTGGTTGACCTAAAAATGTCTTTCTGTGAAAAGCTAGCCAAGATTAACAACATTATCTATCCATTGTCTTTATCAGCTGATTTATTTGCAGAGCTACAATCAACCAGCTAGCTTAGCTTAAACCAAAGTACAAATTAGAGGCACAGATACAGATAACAGATTTACAGATGCAAATCACTTTGCATTTATTAATTTATGGGACTGTTTTAATCCATAAATATGTCTCAACAACTGCTGATTTGCACAAAAATGAATCCAGTAATTTTGTTTATGACCAAATACCTGCAGAACAATTGACAATCCCATTAGCCTCAACTGCACTGTGTTTACCAAATGCTAGCATGCTAGCACGCAAGAACAAGATGAACATGGACACCTTTTGTATGTTGGCATGCTTGCACTAGCATTTAGCTCAATGCCCCACTGCGGAACAGCTTAGCCAACGAATGTGTTGTTGGATTTGGATAAAGTTGGATAAAGGATTAAATACAAGTTGTGTCAGCACAATGATATATGTAATTACTGTACAACATGGCCATATTTCAACATGTGTGCATCTTCTTTATTTAATATGCAGCCTGTGTGACACCAGGTGGATCCTTTTAAATATAATGCAAATAATCTTTAATATGGAGTTGACTGTTTGCATACAGCAGATTACACATAACTAATTTAACCCCAGACTGAATGTAATGTGAAGAAACTGTTTCTTTCCTTCATCTGATTCTTAGATTTCTCTTCTTTCTTTCATTACATTTTTTATGCCATCTTATTTCCATTCTGGGCTGTAGCCTATCCCAGCATGCACTGGGCGAGTAGCAGGTTCATGTTCCTCTCCTCAATGCTGGTGAGGCTGGAACACTGGATTTGACCAGGTGGGAGCTTTTCTTCTCCATTTTCAAGAGCTCCCCTTTTTTCTTCTGAGCCCCAGCACAGTTCAGTCAGCGCCTGTGAACTTGCACCAGCATCACCTTCTGTATCGCTGACATAAAGGGGAAGGGGGCAGGAAATGTGTGCTGTCTACTACCAGGGATATAAAATCAGCCGCTCCAGGCGAGACGAATGAAGCGTCGACTCTGTGGAGCCAGACGATGCAAATGTTGGGCTGTCACGCCAGAATGAAGCTGTCTAATTAACGTTCAAAGACCACTTCTCCAGTTTCTGAATGAAGGGAAAACATGGTGCATGTTTACACAGGCTTATGCTAGAAGTTGTAATGTTTCCCAGCCCTAAATAAAAAGAGACACACAAAATTAAAAGCATTTTACTGTTAAGAAGACATATATGCGCAGATACTCATAAATTTCCTTAAGTTGAATAACTTGAGCCCCAAGTAATTGACCTGATTAGTGTCCAGAGACATTTCCGACTCTGAAGAAATGTAATGGAGGCAGAAAACTGGAGCAGAAATGAACTCATTCATTACCGAGTTTGAGTCGCCAGCAAAACTGTTCAAATCATTTTGTTGCCACAGTAATGACTTTTGACTTTTCATTGTTGTTTTTTTTCTCTTTATACTCAGTATAATTACTGACGGAAGCCGGGGAGCCTTGAGGCAAATTAGACCTTTTTATAATCTTCAGACATTAGCCTCACTGTAGTAGATCGGCTGCTTCACGGACCCATGACATGTGGAGGATGAGTCACGTTATGATCCACTATAACTCTCTGTTGTATAATATTCACATAAAGCATTTCTTATTTTCAGTCTGATTATTTCATGTCACCCTGGAGTCAATGCAGCCTGAACACTGGCTGTATTTGGTACAACTGAAGACTATGATATAATGTAATGAACCAGTCTTCTAGAACAGGATACAACGATGACTAAGATGTAGACGTGATAAAAAAAGAAAATCCAGCTACACATAATATGACGGTAAACAACCCGTATGTGTAGACATTTGTCGTGCTTCTTGATTGTTTGGGTTCCCACAGACCCACTGCTGTCTAAAAAAAATAATAACATCAATAACTGTTAAAATGAAACGTTCCCACATTTGATAAAGGTGATACGATACAGAAACCATCATAAAGCATGGGTATTGTTATAGTTATTACACCAAATAAGGAAATATATAAGCTATACATGAATAAATGTTTGGTCATAGACAAATACATTTACAGCATGTGCCTATTTTATTTATCAAATGTTTTATCCAATCCATTTTATTGATCATTTTATATATTGAATTGTTTTTTAACCTGTTTTTTTTAAGCATTCCTTGGTCTCATGTGCATAACTTATCGTGGTGTCTAATTATTAGCATGTCAGTCATCTGTAAAGCGCTTTGACTTGCACTAACCTGTATGAGAGGTGCTCAGGTTTGTGCGATTGATTGATGGAGTATGAGCAAACTGTTGGAAAACCTCAGTGGCAGAACTATAAATAGACTTTCGGGGATTCATTAGATCAAAATCATGTCACGTGCAATTCTCATTAAATTTGATAACATTGTGCAGTATCAGGTAGATAAAACAGTGTGGGGTTTGAGCTGAGCTCCACACACAATGTTCTGCTGCAGACAGGTGCACCTCACAGTGAACACACTTCACTGCTATAATAACACTCCAGTGTCGTGCCAGTGTTGTAGGAGAGAGCAGAGTTGGTTGTTGGCACTGCAGGGGAAAAAGTAAGCTCAGTACATTTGGCTTAGGGAGGCTTCAGAACGTAAACATTGTACAGTAGGTACATAAAGATATTTTCTGCTCTCATTAGAGTAAAAATGCACCCTTGAACAAAATGTGTTCAGATCTCAACAGTTCAATCAGCATGTTTGAGCGAGTTTTAAAAAAACTAGACTAAATGATACATGTTGGCTTGAGATCTTAGGCTGAGGTGTATCAACCTTTTCTTTTTAAGTGACTTAAAATATGAAATGATGGGTCATCCTGCTTGCTGGACGGGTGGTGTGAACCCTGCCTCTGCTGGACCTTGGTCGTGTATCATCGTCCCTCTGCACTCTGTCCACTGAAGCAGAAATATAGCAAAACTGCTGTGCTGTGTAAAGTGAAAGTGGTTATGACACCCAGGACCATGAACACTGTCACATTCATCTAGGGTGCATTTCCCTCCCCTCTGCCTCACTGTCACCTCCCCCGGTGGCTGGTTTGACACGGTGAACATGCAAAAATGTAGCAAACTGCCAAATTTACTTCTAAACTTGCGCCAGAAAATGTGTTTTTAGTGTCTTCAAAGAACATGAACCCAGTTTTTGTATTTTTTTTTAGATTTGGGCATCATGGGAGGACACATATGCTCTTGATTTTACTGTTTGCTAATTTCCAACATGCTAATTGGGATGCCTTGGTTAATGATGCTCAGCAGCTTTTACTCCACTGTGACATAAGGCTGCAGGAAGCTGCTCGCCTGCCTGCAGGTTGTTGTCATCGCTCAGTCATCTCATATTTTGGGTGACGGTTGGCTGTTATATGTGTGCGTGTGTGTGTGCTTGTTTTTCTACATTTCTGGGCTCCCAACACCAGAAGCCCACTTATGGTGTCGGGTCTACCTGCTTTGTGAGAACCAAAATGCTGAACCCCATCACGAAGATCATTTAATTTTAGGATGAGGACCTAGCTTAATGTTAGGGTTGGGATTAGGGTAAGCCTATAGGAAATGAATGTAAGTCTATGCAATGTCCCCACAAGTTACAGAAACAAACGCGCGTGTGTGGTGGGTCTAGCCCGGCTGCGCGCCACCTCTCCTTCAGTGCGTGTGCACGAGTGCCCGCAAAGCCGCTGCCGCTCCTCTCCAGGCGCGCAGAGCCGTCCACAAACTTTGATGAGCTGTAACGAATGACGACTGGGAGAACACATTTCCTGAAGATATATCTCGCAGGCTGCGTCCGGTTAATTCGTGCTGATCAAGGTGAGTAACCTGCGAGCTTCAAATTACAGTGATGCGTTCACAGTGCGCGTTTTTTCCCGAGCGTCTGGAGCTCCTGTGTGTTTATTTCTGGCTGTGTTTTGCATGATCTACAAGTGGCTCCGGAGCCGAAGTGAAGTTTGTAAGGCTGTCACGGTAATACTGTAACCTCACGATGTGTTTTTGTCGTTTTAATCAGGATTTATGTGGTTTTTCGTTTGCGCTTTTCTGCCTCTGTGTCACCGTGTTTGCCCACCTGCACCACAGATTGATATCTATGCATTATTTGGCTCCATTCCGCTTCATAGTCTTATTTTGAAGCTTTTTTTGCTCATCAGCCTAACAAACAGGTGTCAACATGGAAATCACTCCAGTTGAAATTTTCAAAGAAGACAATAAGTGCCCCTCCACGCTGCTGGAGGACTGTCCAGTGAATTCTTCAGCCTGGGTGTCCGGATACTCAGACAGCCGCAATGTGACCCACGATGATAGCTGGGAGCAGGAGGGCATGTCCCCCATCATCCCCATCATCACTGCAGTCTACTCTGTGGTGTTTGTGGTCGGCTTGTTGGGCAACTGCCTCGTCATGTATGTGATCATCAGGTAAGGTCATGTTTGAGTAAAATAAATCAGAATGCTGTTGTTATATGACCATAGAAATGCATGCAATAATTCAATGGAGTCCCCTCTATGGAAGAAATACATTGTAAGCTTATATGGCAATGTAATATGAATGTTATGGTGATTTAAAGAGCCAAAACAACTTTAGTTAGAGGGATGTGATCTCTTTCGGCACAGAAATAGAAATACAGAAAACAGCAGAGTTGAGGTGGAGCAATGTGTTTCTCTTCAGTCACTGTAAGTGTTTTTACTTGTGGAGAAGACACTGGCACCAACCGCTGGGCTTTCACAGTGACCTCTATGCCATCTGGTCTGTGTCATAGTTAATGTCTGCATTTCATGTCCTTTGTTCTCTAGAGACAGATCCTTGACAGAAAGAAGACATATTGCTTAGACAGCTCATCCAAAGCGTGTAATGTAATGTAAAATGCTGGGACAACATCTAAATATGTATGAATCTTATAGAAAACTGGGGTGGCATTTTGACAAAGGGTTAATATCTAGCTGCTGGCATTTCTAATTCAACATTAAATGTGTGAAGTATTGCAGCGTGGAATCAATTCTGCCTCCTTCAGTGGATGAGAAGTGCCTGAAACCTTTAAAACGGCCCATTTTATGGCTCAAATAACCCTCAAGACCCCCAAAATATAATAACAATATTCTATAAATCTCGCTTAGTCTGGGGGCATGATATTAATCAGAGTTGAACCCAGTGGTGCTTTGTCAAGCTGATAGCCTGCTTGCACCTCATTGGTTATTATTTATGGTGTGCGGGAGCAACAAATCAGCTCTGATATAATGTGAAATGCGGCAGTGGCATCCAGAATGCTTCGGTCCATAGACAACAATTACCTCAAATCAGACTGATTGCGTCGCCTGTCGGTAGAAGCCTCTTTCACCCCTTCAGTTCCAGAAAATACTGCACGTTCGACTGTTTAGTTGCTCCGTGGAGGACAGTAAAAAGAGGTTTGGTGTTGATTTAGTGCAAACAAATACCTGAAATTACACTCATCCAGACTCTTACAAAGATAATAGGCCACACACCAGATGTTATACACTTGAAGTAAGCAAACCTCACATGGCAGTCCACCCTTTATGGCTTTAAATGGGCATGTTTTACTGTTATAGCTGCTGGAATCAATAGTTTTATATTAATGGGTGTAATGACTACATGTAATGTGAAAGGTTTCGATGAGCGTGATGAATCCAGGGATAATTATCAAACAACTCTGCTTTTTTTTTGCCTCTTTCAGCTCATTGTTTTGGTTTAACCTGTGTTTTGTTAACAGGTTAGCAAAGTTAGCAGCTAGCTTGTGACCATAGTGGAGCATTTAGTAGGTAAGAAGCCAGATGGTGGACAGAAACCCGACTGTGAATGCTAGTGTTGCTAGTGTTTGCTGGCTAACTGTTTGCTAACATGTTTGCCAAAACACCTTCGTAAGCTCACACTGCCCCCAAGTGCCAAAAAAAGTCAAAATGCAGGTTTAAAGGAATGTTTAGAAGGTTTGGGAGGGACGCTTCGAACTTAGAACAGAAAAGACTTATATCGGCCTCATGCTTGTCCATTCATTGTGAAGCTACAGCTAGCAGCCCATTAGCATAAACCACAACATGTAACTTGAGCACTTTAGTATGTGTACAAATTAAACACACAAGATATAGAATAGTCAGTTAGCCAGTCAGTCTCAGAGTGCTGGTGCTGATCGGTTTTGCTTGTTTTTGATGTCCATAATGTTTATTATAACCAAAAAAATGCATCACTTCCTGTGAGCCATGTCCATATTAGCCAGTCAGCATGAATCAGAATATATGGAGCAGCTCTGAAGCATTTCATATTAATCTCAATGCTTCATTACATCCTGTAGGCATTACTGCTGGTAAAAAAAATAACACTTTAAATTGATTTTTTTAATAACATTTTATAAAGCTCATCATATACTGATTCATATGACTGCTATTAGAAATTAATGAAGTGAAAACAAGCTGATTATGTGTGGCCTGCAATCAGCAGCATACTGTACATAACAATGAAGAGTGAGTCACAGAAATTACACTACGGATTCAAGGCAGCAGTGTGGACTAATGGACGGTGTTTAATTCAAAATGAATAGTTCTGGTCACCTCCATCCTCCTCGCTGTCACAAGAGAACCTTCTGTTCTGCATGTTTTACAGGTACACAAAGATGAAGACAGCCACCAACATTTACATTTTCAACTTAGCCCTCGCTGATGCCCTTGTCACCACCACGATGCCCTTCCAGAGCACGGACTACCTGTTGAACACCTGGCCCTTCGGTGAGGTGGTGTGCAAGGTCTTCATCTCCATCGACTACTACAACATGTTCACCAGCATCTTTACCCTCACCATGATGAGCGTGGATCGCTATGTGGCCGTGTGCCACCCGGTGAAAGCCCTGGACTTCCGCACTCCAATCAAAGCCAAGATGATCAATGTGTGCATCTGGATCCTGTCCTCAGCCGCAGGGATACCTGCTTTTATTCTGGGGGGCACCCAGACGAAGAGCGGTGAGAAAGTGCTTTCAGGTTCCTTTCCAAGCTGAAAAGCCTCAGCCAATTTTTTAAGTGCGTGACACTCACTTGAAGTATGTGCCGGTAATATTTTAAGAGCAGAAATATATTCTATCAAGTCCATCAGTGCGGAGTTCTTTATTAGTCTCACATCATGCATCACCCTTCCTGAATGCAGATGATGCAAGAAAAAAAGTTGGAGTTTAGAGCAAAATATTCCTGTTGAGTGCAGATTAGCTGTTCCGTGACAGCTTGCTAAATTGATGGCAGAAAGGCACAAAGTGGAGTTTTATTTATGATAAAGCTCAAGTGCACTTCATCGCTTAATTCACATCCTCTCCCTCCCTCTCTCCTTTGCTCCTGCAGATATAACTGAGTGTGCCTTACAGTTCCCGGAGCCGTACGTGTACTGGGACACCCTGATGAAGATATGTGTGTTTGTGTTTGCCTTCGTCGTGCCTGTGCTCATCATCACCGTGTGCTACTCCCTCATGGTCCTGAGGCTGAAGAGCGTCCGAATGTTGTCCGGCTCGCGGGAAAAGGACCGCAACCTGCGGCGGATCACGCGGCTGGTGGTGGTCGTGGTGGCCGTGTTTGTGGTCTGCTGGACGCCCATTCACATTTTCATCCTGGTCAAGGCGCTCGTGAGCGTGCCCGAAACGACCGCCATCATGGCCGCCTACTTCTTCTGCGTGGCTCTGGGCTACACAAACAGTAGCCTCAACCCCGTCCTCTATGCCTTTCTGGATGAGAACTTCAAACGCTGCTTCAAAGACTTCTGCCTCTCCGCCAAACTGAAGGGGGAGAAGGTGTCGGGAAGCAAGAAAGCCCAAGGCACCACGAGAGAAGCCGCTGTCCCCCTGGAAAACCCAGATAGGACTAGTAAGCCCACATGACTAGCAGTGGAACTGTCTTCAATTTCCCACATTGGAAAGGAAGACTCTCATGACCTGGGCCTAACCCACGTCACATCAGCAATGTAGACAAGTTTTGACTCAATTTACAGAAGTTGACTTGATTTAGTTGCTTTTTCATCTGGGGTTTAACCAGTGCCAACATTGATATGATTTCATTCCAGAGATCAAATGTAAGTTACACATTAAAAATTACTTTGCATCTTTTTCCACAAATCCACATAGAATCAAAAAGAGTCCTCTCCACGACAATAACGTCATCTCCTTCCCCTTCACTCTGAATCTTGTTACTTGGTTTCATTTTTTTCCTCGTGGCTGTTGTGGCTCGTGGCTGAGTCTTTTGTTTGAGCAGGAATGCAAGTGATTAAAGTTTGTCTTTAACAGTCTCCATTTTCAAACCATCCCCTGTCCTGCTAGATAGTATATTATTAAATGAAGAAGTTTTTCTATGAGTGAGAAATCAGCAAACCATGCGGCACATTGCAAACGTTACTACAGTAGTGGTAAAGAGAATTTAGTCCAAACTTTCTCAGGAAAATTGACAATTTAATGGAAAAAAGGGATGAGACTGATTGTAAAACTGTAACATTATTGGCTCAAGTTGTTACACCAGTGTTTATGCTAATTTAATTGCATTTTGTTTATGTCTTTCTCAGCTTTTATGTATTTGTGTCACTTCCTCTTATGATTTTTCCTATTGCCAAACGTGCCTTTAACAGTCCAGGATAACAAACGCATCAGAGGGAAAGAGGATTTTTAATGACAACTGAATGGGGTCCAACAACACGTCATGCATAGCTTTTGAATGCAGTTCACGTGTCAGTGGTAGCTGCATGAATCACTGACAGCGAATATGTGCCAAAACCCTTTTCACCTCTGTGCAGAGTTTGAAGTGTGCAGCTTGACCACAATGTGAGAGAACTGACTCATGTTGGACTTTGAAGTCGCTGGGAGGGAAACACACAAAAAAATAAGTTGCACTCAGTTGCATCAAAGAAAGTTTGTCACTGAGAGAAGTTAACGGGAATATCCTGGACTTGAATGTGCATTTAATATTTGACAGAGGGCTCTCTATCAGCTTTGACTCTGGAGTTGTGTCCAGTTTGATAAGTTGTACAATTTATGGTGTATAGTTCCATCAACATGTGCTGTTTATGGCTTTTACCATGATACACATTGTCCTATTGAAACACTCTTGCTGTTGTAGAGAAATGTTCAATCAGTGCAATCTGAAAAGAAGTTGTGCACATTGTTAAATACAGTTTATTCTGTTGTCTGTACAGTATGATAATATTTTGTAAAGACAAAAAAAAAAACAACATTTGCACAGACATCACTGAAATATATTGTATTTGTAGCATGATCATTGCTATGATGGTAAATAATGCAACATAGGCAGCCTATATGCTTGATGGACTGTGCTGTAATTTTGAATGTACTGGAAATAGACTCTGTATTATATAAACATATAACTCATATATCTCATTAAAGGAGAACTTTAGCTAACATTTGAGTAATTCAGTAATGATATCCGTTTCCATAAATACTCATGTCCCTAAACTAGAGATTTGTGGGTTTGGAGAAACATGTACTGTTAACGAATCTCGAAGCACATCATGTATACTTACATAAAATATTTATATCACAGACGTTCTGCTACTTGACGAAAAAAAATATTCTAAGAAACTACACTGTGACCGGGACACCATTGTTTGTTTTGCAGTCTCACTGTTTAAACCTGCTGCAGCTGCTGTATATTGGCTTTGGCCGAGCAGGAGATGTATTGGTTATGCTGTGTGTGAATTGCTTAATATTAAAGCAAGTTTCACGAATCCTCGTTGATCCCCTTCTCTCAGGCTCATCTGTCATGTTTAATTTGGAAAGTAAACTCTCCTCTGATGCTGCCAGAAGTATCAATCTACCTTTGCTCTGCATCTGTACTTTTGAGTACTGCATTTCAAAAGAAGCTCTCACAGTGATTTCTTTGAAAGATGAAGAGCAGGTTTAGTTTTTATGTGATTTTTGAGATGAGTTTTAATTGAGGCTCCTCTGCAGGTGAACATTCTGTGTTATATTAAATGACAGCAGCTCCCCCCAGAGGAAAGAAAATGTAATTACTGAAATACATGTGGTCTGTTAAAAAAAAAAATTGACATGATTGACAGTTGCATGCACGTAAGTCAACATCAGCAGATGGTTCACTACAGCTATCTACATTGGCACTTACATTATTGGCTGATAATTGACTATCCAATCAAGAGAAAATGATGACAGTTTTATAGATTTAATACTGTCAATGACTGTTAATGATGTTATAAATAAATCATTAAATAGATCATTTGCTGGTCATAGTTCCACTTATGCAAAGATTTGCTTGCCTTCCTCCACCTCAGATCAATACAAATTAAATATAGGGGCCGCCCTCTATCAGACAGGACCACAAGACCAGGTAATAAAGTAGGAAACACCATAAGTCCCTTATCATATCAATGCTTTATCCTCCTACTCCCCAAAACAGTACAAACCACATGACACAACGTGAACTGAATAGTTTCAGGGGCCCCTGGGGGTCTGTTGGTCTGGAGCTTGGCTTTGCCTCATTGGTAACCCAGCCTTAAATGAAGTTAAGAAATATTAAAGTTATATATATATATATATATATTATCATATGTGACATTTCACACTATAAATGATTCATCCACGAAGTACTAAAGTAATTAGTACTTTCATTTATTTGCTGACAAAGACAACCTACCCTACTGTTATTGATCCACACATTAATGTGGAAGTGTATACTGATTTTAAGAATTTTTATTATTTTTTATCATTATTGTCATTATTTATTTACTTATTCTATTTCGGTCTAATGCAAAGAGGTTTCTGTAAGGATGTAGTTGTAGTTCCTGCTTTAAATGTTAAATGTACCGATTCCCCACTGTCCAGATGTGGTTACACAGAAAAACAATGTCTTTCTCCATCCGCATACACGTTTCTGGATCAAAGAATATATGGAACTTAGTAATGGAGAAAGCAGTTTATAACCTCGAACAAGGGAGAAAGAGCTGTGGTAATGGACATAAATAAAATATACGAATCAATATGGATAAATAAACAGAGTAATTTCGAGGGTGCGGCTGAGCGAGTCATAATCACGTGACTGATCTGACGTCACCTCAAACTCTCTCTTCCGGGTGTTTTTTCTTCGGCTGGACGGTGGACGGTGACAGTAAACTAACGCAGCTTTCTCGAGTGTTAAAGCTCTACTTTGGCCGAAATGAACCGTATATTTGGCAGCTCGAAGCCCAAAGCTCCCCCGCCGAACCTTGCGGACTGTATAGGAAATGTAAGTATTATAATGAAGTAACTTTTTTAACGATGTCTTGCAAGTAAACAAAGACGGACCCTTTCTCGGCTAAGTTAGCTAGCTAACTGTTAGCTAACTTTTATGAGCAGAAAACATGCCAGCGTTTGCCATATTTAACTGTCATGTTGTCCGAAGAAACGAGCCGATTAGTTTATAGATTAATCATTGCGGCGTTATTGACAGCAGACAGGATTGACTCATTGGGCGGTTTTACTTGTAAACACCATGTATTAATAGGGTCAGTCGATAAACAAGGTGTTAAATCTAAACAATGGGTCTGTCTGTTCAGGAAATGAATCAGCATAATGTGATTTTTAAGCAGGAATTTGAGCTATTTAACCGGCATAAAGTACAAACCATATCAGCTTTTCAGTGTAGTGGCTGACATCAACCAGTTATACAGGTTATTTGTCTGGGCAGAGCTATTATTAGCTTACTGGGGTGGAGGACAAAAAAACCCAGATGATATGGGATATTTAATGGTACTCAATTAGTCTCACTTAAGCTACTGTATATATGCACCTAAGCATTCCCTGCCATTCAACTCGTAATCCCTTATAGAGATGATCCTACAGTTATGTCCTGCTCTCTGTTTCCTACTTTAAGGTTGATTCTCGGTCAGAGTCCATTGACAAGAAGATCAGCAGACTAGACGCTGAACTTGTGAAATACAAGGATCAGATGAAGAAGATGAGAGATGGGCCCTCAAAGGTGAGATTTATTGTCCAACGCTGCAGTGAAACAAAACAGGGCTCTACTCTTGAAGTCCTTTATGGTGCTGTCAGCCAGGGTCGAAAGTCCATTCAGTTCACATATGAGCTTAAAGTGAGCATTCAAAAACTTACATTTTTCTTTTTATTATAATACACACACACACACAGTGAGGAGGGCAGAGCAAGACACATTGGTGTGTTTAAGTGGACTTTAAAAAGAAAAATGTAAGAAGGAAATTGGAGAGATCTAAGAGATATAAGTCAAAGTTGTCAGATGTTAAATGCAGCTGTGCAAGTATTTTGCCTTAGAAAATAAGAAAATTTTGATTTAAGTCAGGAATTTTTGATCAAAGTAAACAAACCTGTGAATCTAACACACTGTTGATGTTCAATAATCCTGCTTTGTTCATAATATACTTGTGTCCAGTTCATGTTGATCGTGATTTGGTATCACTGAAGTATTCTTAAACATTTTTTCATTTGCTAGAACATGGTCAAGCAAAAGGCTATGAGAGTTCTGAAGCAGAAGAGAATGTAAGTAGTTTTATTCCCCAAAGCCAAAGTGTTTGTATTAATAAACATGACAGATTGACCTTCTGAATCTTCATCAATCACAGTTACGTCAAGTGCTATGAAAGTCTAGCTTTATTTCATCATTATATCTTCCAGGTATGAGGGCCAGAGAGATAATCTCATGCAGCAGTCGTTCAACATGGAACAAGCAAACTACACTATCCAGTCCCTTAAAGACACTAAAACCACAGTAAGACAGTAAATTATCTGCCAGATGTGATAGTAACTGAAGAAAATGTGGCTTTCTGGTAACATTTGCTTTTTCTTAGGTTGATGCAATGAAAGTCGGCCTCAAAGACATGAAGAAAGCATACAAGCATGTGAAGATTGACCAGATTGAGGTATTTGGTTCTTGGCTACAGATTTACAGCAATTGGACGGTCGTCTAATGTTGGCTATAAAGATACGTGATAAATCACATCACATTCCCCTCCTGATGTTGAAGGTTAGGGTCTGTTGGGACAAAAGGTACCACACAGCATACAAAGCTCACAATGAGAACGTTTCATGAGCAATTAAATTACTGTAGTAGATGAAATAGTGTTTTAGTTGTGAGCTTGGGACAGTGTGTTGGACCATCATAAAGTTTTCATTCGACATTCAGCACAATAAAAGTCTTTTTACGGAGCTGATGGATGACTCTGTTTTCTTTTAATATGCAGGATATTCAAGATCAGCTGGAGGACATGATGGAGGATGCCAACGACATCCAGGAGGCGCTGGGCAGAAGCTATGGCACCCCTGAAATTGATGAAGACGACTTGGAAGCAGGTCACTAGCATACTTCAATGACTGGATTTTTTTCAGGATTATATAGAGAATATAAAATTTAACTTTGATGCCAGAGACCGGCATTTTCCAATTATGATTAATTACTCATTACCCATTTAAAATTTATGTTGTCATTGAGATGCCACACAAGCCGATAGTGCTAATGATGTATGTCATGTGTTGATGCATCCACAGAGCTGGATGCTTTGGGAGACGAGTTCCTAATGGATGACGACAGCTCCTACCTGGACGAGGCTTCATCAGCTCCTTCCATCCCAGAGGGCCTGCCTGGAGACAAGTCAACAAACAGGGTACTTCACAGTTTCATGTGACTTTCCTCAGTAGTTTACAGAGCTTTCTTTCATGAACATTCTTCTGTTTCAGGACGGTGTTTTGGTGGACGAGTTTGGCCTTCCTCAGATTCCTGCTACATAAAGGAGCGATCCTGCTGGTTTTCCATGTATCATAGCCTTTTTATATTTAACCAACTGACACTCCCAGCTTTAGAGTGCTGTACTAAAAATCAACCCTTTCTGACGAATGATGGAAACTATAAGTTCTGGTAATTATTCTGTGAGTAAGCTCATGTCATACATATCTGAGGTGATTGTTGGAATCAGGACTATCTTTGTACAGTTTCTGCAGTGATGAGTTGCCAAAAACAATATAAACTATTTTTCAAACAATACTTAACTTGGTGTGATGCATTAAAGTCATTCAAAAGTAATCATTTATACAAAAGTCACTTTATTGTTATGTTAAGCTGGCAAAAGTGCATAGTCAATAACAATCATTTGGTGACAACTGCAATTAAAAAAAATAAATATTGATTTCTTTCAGAAAGTATCAACAAAAGTAGAGACCCCTGATGGCACATCCACAGCATAATCTTCATCACCAGCTCATCCTGTAAGTGTGAGGGAAGATTTTCTGGTGCAGATATTGCACCACCCTGCTCTTGTTCTGCAGTTTTTCAAATTCATAGAAAGGAATCTATAAGAAAAAAAGATGTTATTCGGTCATTTCATAAAATCAAAACACTGACAGGTTAACAGAAAAAGAAATGGCTGAAACAGTCAAGATGGTCCTACTTGTAGTTTATGACCCATTTAGCAAATACAATAAAGAGCTCTAACACCTGGGCAGATGAAAAAGCCCAAACTGCTGACTCTCAAAAGCATGAAGGTGAAGGTGGGGGTCTAACCTGAACAACTTCATATCCCAGAAGCCTCAGATGTCGCTGCTTGATGGCCTCTTTTCCTAGTAGCTGTCTTTTGTTTGAAGTGAACCTTTTTTGTCCATCAATACAAAGAGCTATCCTGTAACACACAGCAAACAGCAGTGTGTTCAGACCTGTCGCATCACTCGGCTTGACCACTCAGCTCCCAAACATGAACTTTACATTCAGCATAATCAAAAATGCAGGAACCTTTAAAACCATTTACCTTTTGTACACTTCATCATTATGACTGGCAGGCAGCACGTATCCCTCCTCATCAAGTTTTATCTCCACATCTACAGGAGCAAATACAAATGTTAAGCCTGTGGTCGGTAGACTACAGGAAACATTAAGATCAGCAGCTCTTGTGTGTGTGTGTGTGTTACCGAGTGTGTAGCAGTATGGCGTCAGAACTTTGGATCCAAAGTACGAACGAGCCCCGAGAAAGTCCACCAGTCCAGATTTCACAGAGTTGTACAGATGTATGTCCACCGGCGTCTCCAGAGAGCATCCGGGCACGAGGAAAGACTTGACGCGATACTTGGGAAGGAGTCTGGGGCCCTGAGGGGACACAAATACATTCACACTGTGCATCAAAGCTGGATGTCGCTGTGGTCTTCCAATTCTCACATTACAAGAAAAAGCCAACGTGACAATGTGCCATCTCGGTTAAACAGGAAATAGATCCATTTTGTTTTCTTTTGTCCTCTTTATGGAAAACCATATATATAAACCGTTTAGCAAGATAACAACAGAAATAGTTTTTTGTTAAACATGGTTGATGCCTGAGGTTGACAATTCACACATATATATGAAGTTGACAGGTTAGTAAGTGACCCAAATGAAAGCATCAACACACAGTTTTCATCATTACAAGGTTTGCATCCGGTTTGGGGCTCTCTCTACACTCACTATAGGAAATGCAGAAAGTCACCAAGAGCCTGTACAGGTCTTACCATAGATAACTGGAATGCACTGAACCTCACATACTGATGACGTGAAGTAAGAGGGTGTGTATTCAGGTTTTCGACTGTGCATTAATCCCTTGTCATTCTGTTGGCCTGGCCTCATCTTTGACATATTCAACCATTACATATTTTACCTCATAGAAAGGACACTCCAACTTCAAAGTCATGTAGAGCTGGGTCAGCTGTGCCAGAATGACCCAGTCCATCCCTGTGCCATGCTCTGGAACACAGCAAATTATATTTGTTATTTTAGTCAGTTGTATTTATATAGCCCAATATCACAAACTTGCCCTCAAGAGGAAAAACAACAGAGCAGCTCTTCAACGATGCATGTGTCTGACAGGATCCTTTACCTTGCAGTTGCTCAAGGAAGTAACTGCTGAAAACTTTGGAGACAAAGTTAACAGGGAACCTCTCGACCAGGGTGCAGGAGTGAAGCAGGTTGAGCATCGTTCGAGGTTGGAAGTGTGAGAAGCGTGAGTGCAGGATGTCCTCTACTTTCCTGAACACTTCACCGGCATTGGGGGGAAGGTAGCCGAGCTTTCCCAGAGCCATGATCTGCCTGGCTACCTGGCTGGTGCTGTAGTCGTCTGCTCGGTACACGAAGCTCTCCGCAACAGCATCACATACGGTAGGGGACAGGATGTTCCTCCGGCCAAAGAACTGAATCACCTTGGTAACCGTCTCTGGGTGAGAGGTGAAGGCCATAGTGGGCACATACCTCTCCATCGCCTCCACAAAGTAATGGTCACTGTGGCCAAAGTGTATAAGGGCCCCCAGCACAACGGTGAGCTCCTCATCAGTGAAGTGACATACATGCCGTACAGCCTGCTTACACAGACTGATCACAAGAGGCATGGCCTGCGTCTGATTCAGGGTCATCAGAGCACCGAGCACCCCGCTGACGGCTGCAGGATCCATGCGGGAGGTAGCAGTCACAGCGTGGGTGTGCATGGCATTCAGCATGTCCCTGTATTTTCCATCTCGAACCACACCAGCTTGCAGAAATCTATAAACGGCAACGAGATCTGCTAGGCTCCACTGGGCAGGCTCCTGCTTCTGGATTTGCTCCATCACCTGCTCCAGCATCAAGCATCCAGGACCCTCTATAGCCAGCATCGCATGGCCCAGGGTGCACAGCTGCCCTACACTCATCTGTCCTCTGTCTAACCTCTCCTGGCTCTCAGACACCAGCCTCACCATCAGCGTGCTCCAAGGATCCAAAAAGAGGCGTGTGCAAGCCAAGAGAGCTGACACCAGCCCGTCATCCGTCAGCCGCCTAGAGTCCTGCTCCAGCTGGAAGCACAGGGCTCTGATGGTGTCCTTCTCCAGCACTGTATGATCCCTCAGAGAGTTACCCACCTGCTCCAGATCGGCCACACGGTGAAGTGCTGCTGCAGCCATGGTGTCGGATATGATCCCCACTGAGCGCAGCAGTGCGAACACCTGCCGAGATGAGGAGCAGCTCCCCAGACGCTCCTGGAAAACTTGCTCCTCTGCAGCCGTGGGTCGGTGCAGCTGGGTCAGACGGAGCTGGGGCCCCGAATCTCTGTGAAGTCCGACAGAGCTGCTGGCGACGAAGCACGGCTCTCGGATGATGGTGGTCAGGCTTCTTCTCCCGCAGTCCGGCTGGAGCTTCCTGCAGTCCTGGCTCCGAATGCAGACGCCGGCTGAGGTACACAGGCAGGTTACATGTAACTGCTGACTTCCACTGAAGAGCCTGCTGGGGCAGACAGGTCCAACAGGAGGGTAACGCAGAATCCCGAACTGCCCGAGCAGCGGAAATCTCTGGATCACCTTCAGAGACATGGCTCTGGATCAGGAGTCCTCATACCCAGCTGAAACAGCGAGAAATAAAAACTTTATAAACCAATAACGATCTCTAAGGATTTGATCGAGATAAGGATTTAGGTACCAGAGTACATAACCACGGGCAGTGAGAGTACTCAAACCCCTCCGCCACTGCTCTCATGTTAACTAACCAACCTTGAGCTGCTAGCTAACGTTAGCTACTTAGCTGCTAGCTTAATGGTTAGGGTAAGACTGTCCTATTGCTCCGATAAGAGTGTTTTAAGACTGATACGTAGACTTAGAGTGAGAAATAAAGAACAGATGACAAAATGAATCCAGCAAAAATCGCACCTGAACTTCCAGACAACAGGAAACGGTCCAAGAACCGAATGTTGCGGCTCCTAACGTGACTCCGTAGGGTTTGTGAGGCTTTCAACGCACCTCGTAAGTCTTCGCTTCGGAAGTTGAAAGGCGATTTCTCACGCCTTTCGTTTTTTGATCGGAGTAAAATTGACCATGTAAAAGAAATACTTCTGGATAATCAAACAATGTGCAATGCTTACACAAGGGTAAACGAACGAGTTGACCTACAGTACAGGGAGGTGTTGTTTGATTCTTGTTTACTTTGGCTTTAAAAACACGTAAAGTTAGCATTATCGTTGCCTAGACCGCTCCGATGATCCTCGCAAATCAAATTCTCCATTCCGATAAATTAGGATATCACAGAAAATTTCACACGACCACCACATCACCATACCACATCACCATACCACGTATTCTTAATCACCTCTCGACTTCCGAGGAACTTCGGATATGTGTTGTCAGACAGCCTCAGAAGGCACCTTGAAATGGTCATAAAATATTCTTACACTGGAGGGCGACATAACCGATAAATGAACAAAGGTGTCCCTCGGTTCAAATTGCCTGGTGGGTTTGTTTCAAATGGTCAATTTAATTAATTCTACACATAAGTGACATAAGTGATGTAACCATGCCAGAATATTTTTTGTCAATATGATCCTTTTTGGTTGCCACTCACCACAAAAACTCAGGAAGATATTAAAAAAAAAAACAATCATAGTAGTTTAGACTGCAATTTGACTGTGGTGTAATTCCAGGAGGGCAGAGCATGCCTAGTGACTTTTTCCACTACAGGACACCGTTAACACACTGGACACAAAGGGCCTTCAAAAGTTGAGATGCATCTCAGATCCTAAAAGTAACAATACCCAAGTATTACTAGTAAAATGTACTTTAGGTAAGTAAAAGAACTATGCAAAGAAGTCCCATTCAGGGTGATAAATTATGGAGCCTTCAAGGTCCAAATAATATTTTTTTAATACTATTCTTGCAAGGCAAAACTTTTTACATCTTATTATCATGTGCAACGGGGTAAAAAATATCTTGGACTTCAGGGGCTGTTCTGTTCTCCAGCTTGAGGAGGTCTAATCAGTAACATAACTGAAAACAGCTGTGAGGCTATAAGGGGCCTTAGATCTATACCAATGACTCATATTTAATGAGTTGATCATGTTTTGTATGTTAAGTAACTAACAACTATAAAAGTGTACAATATTTCCCTCTAAAATCTTGAGTCGAAGTATAACGTAGCATACACAGGACATGCTTAAGTAAAAGTACTTATTTCCCACCGCTGCGCCTGCTGTCCAATCAAATGGAACCTGATGCAGTCATAGGATGGGATTATCAGGCTTGTTTGGTAACTCCTGTGTCCTCACACCTGTTAGGTAAGGCTTTTTAAATTCAGGTGTTTATGGTGTTTAGGCAGTTTCCCAGTTTGTGCTTGTATTCATTCTGCATTCGCCTTTTTCCGAGAAGAATTCAGCTGGTGCGAGTCTGCGCACGTTAACTGAATTTGGTGAGGAGGGAGAGCAGACTTGTCAAGACTCGCCATGCATCTGAGGAGGGACAAATGGTCCCTAAGTATTTTAGTTATGGCGCAGGAAAAAAAAAAGACAGAATAATGAAACACTTATTTCAGTTGTCATTTATGGAAGGGAAACAGTCAGCAAAGTACAACTTGATAGAGGGCTTTATTCAAAAAGTTTATATTATAAAATGTAAAAATTCAGCTAAACCCGATCTAATGGATTGCAAAGATTTATCCCCTAGAGCTTCCAAGGTACTGCCACTTCACATCTTTACATGACCGAAAAACATCGGAAAATCTACTTGAGACTTTTTCTTCTTATTAAGAGATGTGTGCATTTGGCAAAACTGGAAGTTCACAACAAATAAGAGTGGATAGTTATTGCTTTGGTTTGTTTAAAATGGGGTTTATACTGGAGAGTTGAGACGTGCAGCACGGAGATCGGGCTGACAGAAGAGGCGAAGAGGGTGGAGAGGAGCTTGCTGGCATGGCTCTTTAATCGTCCTTATCCTTGGCACCGTGCTTTAGGATGCGTGTGAACTCCACATAGTTGAAGTTGTTTTTCTTGTCAATGGGGGCCTCCCTAAAGAGCTCGTCCACCTCCTCATCTGTAAACCGGTCACCCATTGTTGTGAGCAGCTCTCTGAGGTAATCCTCCTGGATGAAACCTGAGGGGAAAAACAGTCGAATCAGATAAGAAGGCTGAAACAGTCTGAATCAACATCAGAATCTCCTGGAGAATTTACTCACTTGCAATGATACCATTACCATTTTAGGCAAGGCAATTTTATCTGTAAACTGCTTTGAAACACAGCTGCAATTCAAAATAATTAGAACAAAAACCTAAAAAAAATCAATTAAAATGTGATAAAGTGTTATTAGCCATTTTCCTCTTTAAAATTGATGTAATCTTTATATCACCAGAACTTTTGCAGCCGAAAGGAAATGACTGGCCACGTAATTATTACGGCAAACTAGGATTTTTTGTGCCCATCAGTGGAAAGAAATACAAATTTACCTGTGCCCTCCTCATCGAAGCAAGCAAATGCGTTTCTGATCACATCTTCAGGGTCTGTGCCATTGAGCTTCTCCCCAAACATGGTGAGGAACATGGTGAAGTTAATGGGTCCAGGAGCTTCCATCATCATGGCCTCCAGGTACTCATCAGTTGGATTTTTCCCTGAATGAAGACACAGGTACAGTGCTCTTTAAATAAATCTGAAGGGTTTCAACTGTGTAAGTGGCTTTAAGCATGAGTGACATTAAAAGGTGATGAAAAGTTAAATATCTTTACTTGTAGAACTAGTTTTCAGATAGCAAACAGCATAGGTGCACACCCAAATGGTTAAAGTGCAGAACTGCTTACAGCCTCTTAGTAAGATGTACAAACAACTCATCCTGAGGTAAAAACTGTCTCAGAGACTCCTACTCACCCAGTGAGGCAAGCATGTCGTGAAGGTCCTCTTTGTCCACAAACCCATCACGGTTCTGGTCAATCATGTTGAAGGCCTCCTTGAACTCCTGAATCTGAGACTGATCAAACATGGCGAAGACATTGGAAGTGGCGCGCTGAGGGCGCTTCTTCGTGGTCTTTCCCTTAGCCCTTTTGCTCGACATTTTAGCTGTTTTATACCTGTGGGAACAAACCATTATATACACACGCTGATTATAAACACTACAGCCAGGAAAATACTCCATTAAGAAGCAAAACATTGTGAAATGTCAGTGTAAGCAGCATTTACACATCTTACAACAGTTCAGTTTGAGTGAGTGACTGTAAATGTGCATCCTTCCCTTCATAAGAGCAGTGCTTTTAATGTTAAGACAGTCCTTTCTTAGCCACCATGATATAGAACAGTAGGGACAACGCAGAAGAAAAGTATAGGCTTGATAAGATTGACGAAAGATGACTGACCCCTGATCAAATGTCAAATGGATCATGCCATTAGTCCAATAAGAATTTGCCATTCGTGCCCAGAACTCTGAGTATTTTAATTCTCTGGCAGTGATTCCCCCAGTGTGGTGTCCCTCACTGAGCTATAAATGGAAATGTTTCTCATCTTTCTAGGTTGATCAGCTCACTGCCTGCAGTAAGGGCAGGAAAATTACTGATGTGAGGACAGATGCCCTTATCAGGCAATGTTTCGAATGGAGACTTAAACCGTCCTGCATTCACATCTTTGAGTTGACAGATAACTTGGGATTTTGCCACTGGGTGTTGATGGAAAATGGCTTCAACCGGATTGGGCAGCAAGCACCTAGATGGAGTGCTGTACAGTGTCAACATGGTGACATGCCTAGATATTATCTAGGACACTGGTAATTATAAAGGCTCCATTAACGTTTAGTAATACAGTATAAGGTAATCTGAGTTAGGGCTGCAACTAATAACTGTTTTACTAACAAACTGAACTGTTGATTATCTTAATACTTAATCATTTGCTGCGAAAACTGTCAATCACAAGTGCTGAAAGCCTAAATGTAACTTTATAATTAAAAGCAGGAAATCCTTATATCTGAGACACACCCACAACAGCTAATAATTACAGTTCATTATTGAAAATTAAAAGAAAAAAAACGATTGACTGTGCCATATTAAAAAAACACTAAAACGTGATCGTATGAACGCACTACTCAAAGTTTTAAACAATAAAAATATTCAGAAGTTATCCGAATACGTAAAATAAAAAAAATAAAAATCAGACGTTATCGTGACAGTGCATTTGCTGGTGTTGCGCACTTTGCAAACCGTGCAAGCCAATAGTTGACATGTAAAAAAAAATCAACTTATTCTCACGTTTATTAGTCCAAACACTTGATCTTAGCACAACTCCAAGCGACTGTTAAGTACGTACAGTTTTAATGATCTGCGGCCTAGCTTGAGCGATATAAAATAATAAGAGTGCATACGGCTGTGAATGTTAGCCCACTGCAAACACCCAGCAGCATCTTAAGTTATCCAGATTCACCTGTTGGTTTTCAATTTATTAAGCTAATCATTAACTTCGCAAGTATAAAATGTCCGCTTATAAGCCGCCGATTTATCACAGTATCATTACGTTAGCTGTCGAGCGTTAGCCGCGCAGCTAACAGTTAGCCGTGTTTTCAAAGCATTCATCAACCGAACACTCAAAATGGCTCTATACACTCTTATTAAGATACCAGTTGTATGGTATCCTGATAAGAAAGTATTTATCATGTGGCTAACTGTGGTAGACAGAATAATAGAGGTAAAACGCAGACTTACCTGTCAACGACCCGATACTTGTCTATTAGCCCAGTGCTGCTCTTCTTCTCAACCACCGCCCTTCACTTCCTGATAATAATGTTGGGTTCCGCACAGAACATTCAGAATAAACCAACTGATGAAAATAGGGGTGCGGTTAAGAGTGAAACCGCTATCACACGCTTGAACAACAATTCATGCATCATTTCGGCCTGAATACAACATTTAGATATTTAATTTACTGAAATATATTCTAAAAAAGATCCAGGTTGTTGTCATCTGTAGTAATAAAATACGCAATGCACCATTACACCCCCGGTGTAGGAAATGTAACTTCCACAAACGCTCCCTTGCCTGCGTCGACATTCCTGGATATGCCCTTTTAAGGGAAGGAAGACTACGTCCTTACATTGTGCATTACAGCGAGGTAAAGCATAAATTATGCCCGTGGGAAAAAATGGGCGTTGTCACCAATAAGTCTAACATCTCGGGAAATTCTTATTTATTGTTATATTAAATGTTTGTTAATACATTATGCAAATCAGGTTTACATTAGCAAACTGAGTTGATACTTTTTGTCAGGGATATAGTTTATTGCGTATTCTGATTACTCAAATTGTTTCATATGCATCTCAACTGGGTGTTATTTATGCTATTTTTCAGCACGTGGCAATCGTCTTAGCTTGTTTATGTTGTTTGTATTATGTTGATTGCCGTGAAAATGTTTTTATACTGCCTAAGTGTGTGGGACTCTCTTGAAAAAAAAAAAGATTTAAACCCCAATGAGACTTAGTCCTTGTTAAAATAAGTGTAAGAACAGACAAATAAAGAGAAGCTCATACACAAAACCGAAAACAATGAAGGGAAAATGTTGATAGGATGGATAATTATAGATAGTGACTGCCCAGAGTGGGTCGGACAACAGTTGGTACCCTGGTCATTGCTGTAAAGGGAGGCTTACCACTGCAGGGATAACAGAATGTGGAACTGTTGACTCACAGGTTAAAACAAGCCACATCTGTTCTTTTGGTCCAGCTGTCATATCACTTTCAAAGTTGATAACTAAATGGTTGAATATGTGCCATGAGTCACTTATAGTTACTGTATGTTGAAACCAAACAGACCACCAGTCTAGAGCTCAATAGTCCTAAAAGCAACATAAGAGTTAATGGACATTACAATAGGAGATGAAGGTTGAAAAATGATTTACAACTACAGATATGTTCTGATGATTGCCTGGTATTTCAGAGGAGCAGGCACTAAAGTAGACATGGTTTATTATTATGTCGTGTTAAGGACAACCATTTTTTACCCCTGTAAGCTTGGTATGTTAAATTTATGCCAACTTGGGTTGTGATCTAACTTCACCGTCAAGCAAAATGTAATATGTGTGACTCACTACAGTTGGGTTGAGAACACCTAAACTGTGGGGTGGGAAGATTTTAAACTTTCAAAGAACATTAGTGCAGGTCTGTCAACTACAACAGCTTGCATACTGTATATGTAGGTATTAACTATTTCATGCCTGAGTCTAATTGATTTGAATTTGTAATGTCACATTCATCCACTAGAGTGTGCTATGTCATTAAAAACCTTTATATTGCTCAGTGGCATCATGGACTGTTTATCGAGGTCATAAATAGCTTGTCTCAGTATGTTACCCAATCCTGTGTGGGAGCTCATTTAATTTGTTCATATTAGAACTGTTAACTTCAACATTAAGACAGCTTTACTGTGTGGGAGCCATACAGAGCACCACATAAAAATAGTCCTAATATGTCCCATGAGACGTCCATACAGTTGGAATTTCCTGGACAGCTGGACACAGTGACATGCTGCAAACACAAATATCATTCATTGCAACCGTCTTCACTTGGACAATCAAGCCACTCATGTATGTATGTGGGAAATGAACAAAGTATTACAAACGCTATTGAGTAGGATGCAATAATAAACCCCAGCACTATCTATTGCCTTAAAATCACCAGAGTTGAATCAATGTGTTTCTGTCCACAATATATAGGCTTAACAGTTGCAGGGCGATTGCATTAAAATGCATTATATTATACAGAGATATTCATTCTATTAAACCAATAACTGAGTGTAGGTTTCACCATCCCTGTTATAAGGTGATGAAATTTACTAGTTACAATGATCAGGCATTTTTGCTAAAATTGATTCATGTGACATGTGATACTCTTTGAATACCATAGAGTACAATGGGATGAAGTCATTAGGTGACTGTGTTGCCACTTTCCTGGTAAGATATGACCACTTGAGTTTTTCTATGGAACTGGAGAGCTTCAAGGAAAAGAGTCTTCTATATTAGCTGAGTGACAGCTGTTTGGTGACTGGGGCTTATAGTCAAATTAGAGTAAAGCCCAAGTTGTTGGTCAAAGAAGCTACAGAGACATTTTATGCTATTCTTTGCCATTCATTCATATTTATTAATCCTGGAAGTTACATTTAGACGGTATTAATACAAAGATTTTATGGTATAAATAATTACATGTGCCACTTTGACTTAAGGGTGTCTTAACAGTAACACAGGATGACATTAAGGGAGGAAAACATCATCTCTACATAACAAAAGAAGATATTTTTTATTTTTTTACTTTCCTGGTAAGAGGTATATGAGAAGACTGATATCACTCTCATGTCTGTACAGTAAATAGTTTAGCATAACAACCAAAAGCTAGTTTAGCTCCGTACAAAGCTAACAAAATAGGCTAGTAAAGCTATTAATTAACATGGTATATCTTACTTGTTTGCTACGTACAAAAACTTATGTATAAAACAACAAGTTGTGGTTTTGTGTGGGTTTATGAGACTCGAAATCACTGTGCCTGTCTTAGAAATATGACCAGTTTTTTTGTAGACATTAAATAAACAAATTACAATATGTTAATTAATGAATGAATTTTATGCTGCAATATGACGACACAGTAACAATAAAGAACTTCTGTTATTCTACTGAAAATGGTTACCCCCACGGCTAACCTTGTAGTCACATTCTTTGTTAGCCTAAGTTAGCTACTTTCACAGTGCACCTTTGGAGCGGTTTGTTCAAAATCGAAATCAGATGCAGACAAACATAAACAGTTGTATTAGTTTTGACATTTAATTGAATTTAGAATGAATGAATGAAAGTCCAGATATCTATAACTCTGAATTGTACTGTAACTAGGATACGTATTTGGTTGTTACAGTCTCAACGACATGACATGAGGTTAGCATTAGCGGTGTTGTTACGCAGATATTATTACGTTTGGACAGAAGCAGGCTAGCTCTTTCCCTCTGTTTCCATTCTTTATGCTAAGCTAAGCCAAACAGCTGCTACCTGTCGAATTAATTCAACATTAATTAACAGCTTTACTGGTGTAGGTAGGTGAATTTTGTTATCTCTGGACAGAGCCAAACTAGCTGTTTCCCTGTTTTTGGTTGTCATGCTAAACTAAGCTAACAGCTACTAGCTGTAGCCTCATATCTACTGTTCAGATATAAGTGTGATATCAGTCTTCTTTTCATCTAACTTCTAGCAAGAAAGCAAATGAGCATATTTGTCAAAATGTTGAACTATTCCTTTCAGTAAATATAGTTAGAATCCACTTGAATTACAGCACTAAAGGCTTGAGAGTCAACTGGACTCTGGCTATTCAGGTCACTTCTGCTTTCCTGATGATTCGTTAGCTCTCTTGTCTCCCAGTTAATCGTAGCGGTTCAAAGCAGTCATGTTGGCAAATTATATGGTCGCTTGTGATTTATCCTATTGTACTTGCAGAATATGTCCCATATTCATTAGACAGCGTGTAGTGTTGTGACCCTGCTTAATGTCTCGTATTGTTCTCCTCAGTGTTGATCTCTTTTAATGGCCTCACATGTCAGATTGCTGCCATAACATTTTAGGTATGTTGCCATGCTGATGGTTGTGTCATGTGGGACAGTGGTGGGTGAGGGCCAAAAAGGACGAATGTTCAACACAATGGCCTCCAAGGTGTTCATTGACATAATGTTATTGCCATGGAAACTTATTAAGTGTCTGTGTTGCAGTCAATTTCCAGAACAACGTCCAAACATCTGTGGCAGCCAAATTAAATCTGCCTGCCAAATGGCCTCAAATAAACTTTATTTAAACAGGAAAGGCCTTTCTTTTGTAAATTCATGATTATGAGTCATATTGGCATCAGGAGTGTGTTTTTATCAACAATGTCTCAGCAACAGACTGAGTTAAAAAATTAAAAATCTGCCACAGGATTCAGAGTTTTTGATTTATGTAAGTTTTTCTTTTAGTAGCTGTTTATGAGCAGAGGGGGCGAGAGGGGACGTTTGTTTACTTCCAGAAGGGAGAACGAGACTGAAGGAGAGAGTGACAAAGAGTCTGGCATTTGTTGTATGTGAAGCAAGTAACAATAGCAAAGCTAAAGTTAGCAACAGTCACAGCTGAGACTGCTGCAGTCAAAAGTCAAGACAAAAGCTGCTGGAGATTAACCAGTGATGGCATACTGTCGGCTAGACGCCAGCAAGACCTCACGGTTGTGTAATGGGCTTTAAACACTAGAAAAATAACAGATATTGAATTAAGATTGTTAAAGTAAGCCAGCCACTTCAAAACTTAGGGCATCACTGAGAAAAGTCGGACTGTGAGGTGCTTTTTTTCTGAAACATTCATTTAAAGTATGTAGACTTTGTCATATTAGTAACTGGTTAACTCTTTATTTACTTATTTAAAACAACAAAATAGCAAGCAAACAAGCAAAATTAGAAACAGAAAGACATGATCAGAAACATGTATGTTCACTCATACATATGGTACATACCACACATGCAGAGGCTTATATTTTATAAATATTGTACATGTTTCTGTTGGATAAAGGAGGCAATAATTCATATTAAAAGATCAAGCAATATGGATAATATTTGGACAATCTCTTGCCTTTTTACCTGCATATCAGGCAGTAATGCTCATCTGCAGACCTGCACCCATAAATGTGTTGCACTATGGGAGTTGACTTGCCCCCCACACTCTGCTCTCAGCTATATTTATCTCCACCCTCACCATAAAAGGTTGTGACTGCTGCTTGGACACTCCGGCAAGGGCCAACATTATTTTTGTTGTGTAGACTGCAGCCCCGTACTCACCTGCCTGTAGGTTTGCTGGGATATCAAGCCATAAGTGTGGAGTTGGACCACAGTTTTCCCTTAAAGCTTGGCGTTTGAGGCTTTTTGTCCAGGGTAAGTGGCAACTGCAGGGATAAGATGTGATAAGCCAGGTTGTAGCACTTGCATATGTCTTTGTAAGCATGCTGAGAAAATGCCTGATTGCCTGAATCTTATATGATGGCTTGCTAGCTGATATTGCAGGTTTGAATTTGCAGATTTCATGATGTTTAAAAGACTTTTCCCTGTGGTATTCTTTTTTTTTTTTCTTTTTTTTTTTTGATCAAGGAAATATTATGCAACTTTTGGCTAGAATATTTTATATATACAAAGTTCCTCCAGTTTCTTTAGAGCTACATTAACCATCCATGTTCAACTATAAAGAACATGTTAAAGTAAATGAGCATGGCCAGCTTGTTCATGCAGCCAATACTGATTTCAACGTTCCAAATCCAGTCACGATGAACCTACAATATATCATAATAGTTATTCCACCTGCTCTTGAACACTAACTAACCACACAGACAAACAGATAGGCAGCAAAGAACTCGGGAATCTCAGGGCTGGTACCAGGAGCAGCCTGCAGCATGTCTGGATCTATCCCGTTCTACCAGAAGCACCATCGCCACTATGACCGTGGCTACCGCAGCAAGGAGACAGAGTCTAAACTGAGCCAGTACCAGTCCAGCAGCAGATACATGGCTGGCAGCAGCACCTCCACCACCAGCAGGAGCAGGGGGTAAGGAGGAGGCAGAGGATCACACCTTTGTCACAGGAAAGCCCTACTGCTCCCCTTAACACCATCACCCAACCCGACTGATCAAGTTCACCCTTGCTGGATCACTTCCCTGCCACAGCTTTGGGATTATCTTTCCTGCTAACCATCCTTCCCTCCGCTCTTTCACTTTGATGAACCCTCGCACACACCTGAGGATGGTCGCTCTTTGTGCTGGCTGAAAACAGCTTCGAATCCTGCATGAAGATCTTTGCATGCAGAGATGCCCTGTTTGCTTTGCTGCATGCTGACAAACGTTACCTTTAACACACCTTTTCCTAAGTGACTAAAACAATTACGTTACTTGAAAAACCCTTTGTTAGATAAGCTGTAAGGAAATGCACAGTTATGTAATGGCTGTGTTATGCTATATGGCATAGACCGAAATAGAATCTTGACCTGTGCATACCGTGCTGGAGGGAAAGCAACGAGTGACAGTTTGTCCACTTGAAATCTGAACCCCTGTGCTGTGAATTCAGTGTCATTAAAACCTGACAGTATTTGCATTAATTATTTTCTCTTGGAAATTTCATGGCTTCCCAGACATGAGAGTTGTTGCTCATTAGTGGCTGTTTCTGTTGCTCAGACTTGTGCCATCCCTGTTGAAAGCATTGGTTAGCTGTCCAGTGTCTTTAATAGAGAATATACACGTGTCAAATTAGTTTTTGTCGGGGTGTGTGTTTTGCAAGAATGACAAAAAAAGTTGTGAAAAATTAGCAAATCCTGCAACAAAACAAAAATGATGGTTGTGTTTGGTTTCATAGCAGATTCTCCAAACTCTGTGACTTCTGCGTCACCAGAAAGGAGTTTTTCCACGATTTGTCAGGAGGATTAACAAAACACCCAGTGAATGGGGATCCTATCCTTTAAAGTGCCTGGCAAATCTTTAAATACGCTGGCCTGGAGAGTGTGAACAGGTCAGAGGGCTTAGGTTTTACTAACACCATCTGATCTTTGCCTTCACACTCACTGCTGCCCACCAGCTACCGAATCTGTGCTGAGAATTGTGATATGATGCTGATTTCACAGTCAGTGTGGTCGCGGTAGTGCCGTTATTTCAAAGATACAAATGCGCTCATGTAGACGTGAACGCTGAATTTATTACGTGTGATAACCTTTGCTGGACTTAAGCAAAGAACTCCTCATATTATAATCCGCTTTTAATGGGAGTTGTTGCAGCCTGATCCTGGAAAGTCAAGAGAATGTAAATAGTCAGAGCTAAAGGGACAGTGACCCAGATAGATACAGGAAAAATGAGGGCGGTTGCCCGTCACCCTTCTTGTTATCTCATTCCGTGAGATCCCACCCCCAACCCTCTGAGTGCTGCAGATAGTGTTGCCACGGATAAACTCTGTGGCATCTCACCAAAAATCTAAAATCAGACTTGTCATCCCTTTCTCTAATTTATTTAAGAAAGAACACAGAGATATCAATGTAGTATGATTGAAGATTGCTGTATGTTTATAAGGATTTATAAGTTGGTCTTGAGTTGACTTTGGGCTATAATGTTGGGTGTAGTCTCAAGCTTTGTGGCTCTGGCATGTGTTACCATCATCCCAGATTGCAGCAATCTTGAGGCTCTTAGTGATTGAGTACTTGTTGTTTTCAGTGGACCTCAGCGGTCCTCATATTGTCTTTAATATCACTTGGTCTTATTGTGGAAATTTGTCATATAAAAGTGGTAAAAACGCTAAATATTCAAAACTAAACCACCTTCACTACTTTCCCACTGAACCATCTACACTACTTTCCCACTGAACCTTAATCTACAACCCACCTGCCCTCACCTCGGCTTTATCCCCACATGTTGATGTTTTGTTGTCCTGTCTGGCTGGGAGCCAGGCTGACGGTGTTCTATATGTCCCAGACTTAAAGTGTCTTCACATTCTGGGCTGGAGGCGAGCAGACTGAGCCCTGTACCAAAGAGAGCCAAGCCAACTTACTTGGCAGTGGATAAAGAGAACCAAATCATCGGCTATGTAGTGCCTATCTTCAGGGGCAGGTAATAAACTTTTCACCATCTAAACCTAGAACTCCAGGAATGTTTTGCAGTATCGTACAGTTATTTCAGTTTTATTGATATGCCTTGCTCCCCGCATCCATGCCTGGCTCTGCTCTACGAAATCCTAGTCAAGAGTTTGCGACAGGATTTTCGGATACAGAGGAAGCCAGGGTGAGGGAAACTGCTGCATACATGGCTCGCAGGAATTTGTTCACCAGTGGCCTGGAGATGGAGAGGTCAGAGCAGATCTCCAGGAAGGAGGCCATGCGCGAGTCGGCCGAACGCATCTCTCTGAACAAAAGGGTCAGTGGGGAAATTCTACATGTAGCTGTTTGAGGTCGACTTTTACAACAATGATAACTGCTTATTCTGCCTGCATCACAGAACGACCGTGACATGAGGTGATCCTGTCATATCGGTGTCCAGTTCAGACCTCGGTGTTTGTTCTGATGTGTAAACATTGTCCTTCATGACATCGCAGACTGCTCTTCTCACGATGTCACAGCAGGCATTCTCTGTCATGATGTCACCGATTGGCTTATCCTAATTGTGACATCACAGTAGACATTTTATTACATCACAGGTGAAAAAATAAAATAAAATCTACTTTTTGAAGAATGTACTAAGTGTAATTTGTGCTATTTTTCTTGCCTTCAAGTATACTTAAGTGAACTCAAGTAATCCTTGAGTAATACCTGAGTAATACTTGAGTATACCTGAAGTGTTAATAGTTGCTAAATTGGCACAACTTTTTATGAACTGTCCTGAAGTCCACCAGTGAAAATCAGTATTCAAGAGCATTCAAAACACACTTAGAGTGCAATTACATTCTATCACCAATGTGTTGGAAACATACTAAAATATCCTTAAAATTAAATTAAAGTACACTTTTTAAGTACACTTAAGTATATTTCATAATACACTTAAGTACACTTTTCATGAGCACTTTGAAATACCACTTTACTTACCAGTATTGCAAAAGTATAGTATATTCATTTTTAATACATTTAAGTAGAACTTAATGACGTCTATTTAGAAGCATGCTTTTGAAAAGTATGTGTCAAACATATTTTAAATTAAACACAAAAAAGTAAAAGTGTACATGTAATGACTTTTCCATACTTGAAAAATATTTATCGTACATTAAACTATACTTTCTGATCTGGGATCACAGTGGTTTTTGTTGCTCTTGGTATCACAGTACAATGTTCTCTTTCATGAAATCACAGATTGTTGTTTTTGTTACATCACAGTGAAAAAACATCCATCATTTTAAACTTACTATTAGGTGACAGAACAGAACACACTTATGGTATTTGCATAGTTGCTAATGATTGGGTATGATTAATTGCAGTCCTGCTTAGGAACACCAAGTGCCTGTAGCTACTGCTACTTGGTCACTACTACTCCTTGCACAAGAGGGTTATTTATGTCCCTGGCTGATTATGTGAAGTAATACCCGACCATTCATTCAGCATCATAAAAGCCAGAGAGCCTTACTACTAGGTGGCAAATTCCTCAGGAGATCCTGTTTCCTGAGACAGAGGGAAGCAGTGTCCCAGTGGTGTTGTCATAATATGTGCTGACTTACTGGATGCACAACTAGACCAGACCTCAACACCCCCTGCTATTCATGGGATGTCATGAACAGCACACACTCATAACACTTGTCATATTGCAAAGTGCATACATCTTGCATGTGTAAAACAAGTAAAGATAAGTTGGGATCTTGCTCAGTTTGGTGTATGTCAAAGCTTTGTTTTTGCTTCGACCATGCCTTGTGAAGTCCTGGTGAAATTCTGGGTATTTTTAATATTTGCAAGGTGCAAGATGTTTTAACACTTTATGTTTGGCGAAAGTACAACCATCCCGATTGATTCAGTGCTTAAGTACTGTTCTTTTGTAGATCCATGATCACGAGGAACACTTTAAGCGCATGAACGAAGACAGCCTGATGCATCCACCGGAGTTTGTGATTAAACCACGCTCCCACACTGTGTGGGAGAAGCAGTGTGTGCGGCTGCATTGCACCGTCAGCGGCTGGCCCGACCCTCGAGTCGTCTGGTAGGTCGCTTACATCACCTGTAGCAAAACCTATAAAACCTCACATCAGTTCTTTCTGTCCCCTCAAACTCCTGCTTATTCCTTTCAGCTCCAGCTTGTTTTCACAGGTTTGTTATTTTCCTCTTGATTCTGTTTCATCCTCTTTAAAGTCTTTCTGTTGCCTCGGTTCTGTCCTCTTTCGTGTTTTCTGCCTCCCACTACAAGGTACAAAAACAATGTGGCAATCGACCCTCTTGCCAACCCTGGCAAGTATAAACTTGAGGGCAAATACAGCGTGCACTCACTGGAGATTAACAGGTAGGTGTAGCTTCTCCCATCCACAGTTCTCAGTCTTCCCAAAAAGCCACTGAATCACCATGTGCAATAGTTTAATACCCAGAACGTGTCACCATCAACTGATTTCCTGGATGCAGAGAAAACATTGCAGAAAGTCGTGTGCCTGGTTGCATAAAACCACTTAGGCTAAAGTTGCCTTTAAATGTTCATCTCAGGATGCATTAGAAAAAATTAGATTCCAGGTATTTTATTTTTACTTACTTATTATTAGATTATTTACCTTGATAAAAGACCATGGACTGTAGAAAAGCATGAAATGTTTGAATTATGCCTCCCACACAAGTTTAAATTTGGGGTTTCTGCTGTCTGCCGTCTTTAGTACTTAGCCTTAGCTAAAGAGCGACAAATGATCTTTATCACATATTAGTAGAATATGTGAGCTGTAGTGTATAGATTAGGCTGTTGGTTTATGTACAGCACATCACAGATACCCTGATGCACAGAGACCAGCACCACCTGGTGCAGATGACATCACCAGCAGTGTCTATTTATTGCATGAGTATTCCTGGCCAGGAGCTGTGGAACGCTTTGCAGTCGTGGGCTCATAGTTGGTATTATTTACATGGTTGGGAGGGCTGAGGTTGAGGTGGGGGAAGGGCACCGTACACGTGAATCCTTAAGAGATAGAATGTGCATATCATGGGCATTGATCAGCTGATGCGCTCCTCTTTCAGATGTGATTTTGATGACACGGCGCAGTATCGTGTCTCTGCCATGAACTCCAAGGGAGAGCTGTCCGCATTTGCTTCTATCGTTGTTAAGAGTAGGTTTCACCAAGTCTTAAAACCATCACACTGCAATGCTTCCGGCATGACAAAACTCTCACAAACAACTTTCATGATCACATAATTCTTAGTAGTTTCCAGATGTAAGTTTCATGTGCCATAATAATTACAAACCCACTCTCTTATCTATATATTAATCATGGCACCTGTAAAATTAATTTGTCGTATGATTTTGATATACTATGCCAGCAGTTCATCACTATGTATGTACCTTATATATTAATAACAACGAATACTATTCTCCATAGGGTTCAAAGGTGAAGTTGATGAGTCCCTGCCAGCACCCAGACGTACGTGTCAATTTACATTGTATTTGTTTGTATTTGTTATTGCATGCTGTATTGTGGATTTAAAGCTTTATTAAATCATTCATGTCCACTAGGGGGCAGAGTAACAAGCTGAAAAACACAGCCTTGAGATGTTTTCATCTTATTAAGTTGTTACACTTATATGCTAAATGTTAGCAAACAGTTTCTTATTTACACATGTATCACATGCTGAGCAACATTAGCATAGCATTTGGAGTTATGTTTCTCGCCACGTGATGAATATGAGTCAAAAATGTATTCTCCGTGTCGCTCTGGTTTGGTCTCCACCAACTGTTGAGAAAACTAGATTAGACTGTCCTTAGATTTTTTTTATTAGTTGCTAACTTTGTCTTCTGGGCGTGTACCGTTCAGATGCTCTATCAAAAGCCTATTCGCAGAAAGTATCTGCCCTCTGCTGGAAGGAAGGTTAATGACAACAATGTTCACAACCTTATGTTCTTATGGGGTAGAAGCAGTGTTGGACGAAGTATTTAGACACTTTATTTTAGTAAAAGTATCAATACCAGTAAAAGTAAAAGTACTCATTGTGCAGTAAAATTGTTCCTGTCAGTGTTACTGTCACATGATGTTTTAGTATTCATATTACTGCTGCATTCATATTGCTGCATTCATATTGCTGCGTTCATATTGCATCTTACTGCTGTAGATGTTGAAGGCTAAGCTAGTTATAACTACTTTCTATACTGTTGGTAAGTTAAATCTACAGCAATGCATCATAATCTATAAGATCATTGTATGTTTGGGGTGTCGCTGTCCTGTGAGAACCACATAGTTTAAAAAGTCAACTTTTAATGAGAAAAACAGTCTGTTTTTAGCTTTGTGGTGATGCATTTTCCAGCTAATCCATGCAGCTTTTTAAACAGTGTGTTAAAAGCTTTTATTGAACAATTCTTCAGTTTAACGAAAACATTCAAAATTAGCAAATCTGGAGATACATGGTTTTCACAGTCATCTCTCCACTTGTCTGCTATACAAGTCTTGCACAGAAATGCCAAGCTCCAACTCAGCTGTCTCACGCTTTGTCTGCAGACGGCCCAGTGTCGGAGTATGGCATCAACTTCCAGACTCACATTGTTGATAAGTTTGGTGTATCGTTTGGAAGAGAGGGCGAGACTATGAGTCTGGGATGTACGGTCATCATTTATCCTGCCCTGCACCGCTACCAGCCAGAGATCGAGTGGTACAGAGACGGTAAGCAGATGACTCCAAGCCATGGATTGTTGTGCTATTTTGGTTGGGATAGCTGCATATCTAAAGAGTATAAAATGAGTATAGTTATCAAATTAAGATTTTCCATTTGCATGCTGTTTTATAAAGACTGATATATTAATAGTGCCTGTTACTGAGCCACCCTCTGTCCTGTTTTGTTCCAGATGTTCTGCTGTCTCCTTCAAAGTGGAACCACATGCACTGGAGTGGAGACCGAGCCACACTGACGCTCACACACCTCAACAAAGAGGATGAGGGGCTCTACACACTGCGTGTCACCACCAAATCTGGCTATGAGACCTACTCAGCCTATGTGTTTGTCAGGGGTGGGTTCGCTTTCCCAAAAAGTTATCGTATTGTGTAGCTAACTTATGCACAAGGGGCCACTTGCCAGAAATCCTGCTTTACTGTTGCCTCCAAACCTGAGAGTCCATCAGAGGAATCTATGCTGCTGACCATTCACATTTCACTTCATGCATATTTAGGGGAAGCCTTCAAAGCTTTAATTCTATAATATGTTATGTATCCAAGATATCCCCCCACAGATATTTTCTCTGCAGTCCCTCTCAGCACAAGCTTAATGCAGCCTGATCTTTGTTTTTGTCAAGTATGTCATCAGATCAAGGTCGAAGTCACAACAGCATGTCCTCTGGCACCTGATGACAATACCACATTTAATAGTCAAAGTGTTTGAATGTGAGTGAGTGGTTTTAAATAGGATATCTCTAATAGAGACACCGCTGAGTGGCAACTCCCTGGCATCTGTTTGAATACCATGGGAAAAAGCGGTCAGTGTAGCTTATCTTTGCTGCCTTCAGAGACAATCTGACCTTTAAAGCTTCAGCTTCGACACATGTTGAGTACGAACATGCCAGAAAATAGACCCTGCTGGTCGCCCAGTAAAGAAAAGGCCAGGTACAGTCTCCATAACAAAACGCTATATGATCCTGGCTGCAGTCAGGCTATTCTCAGAGGGCTCAGCTATGGAATTAGTCTGGCTGTGAGTGTGGATAGATTCTGTAAATATCTGCTTCAAGGAGAAACAATAGGCTGCCCAGTTTCCTTACAGCTTTGTGAGCGAACACACTCTGGTTATAATTATCTCCTCCTGTTTTATCTCTTTATCTCACAGAGTGGTCATTCAGTCAAGCTGTCACAAATTGTCAAATTTCTTTTTTGTAATTTTCTGATCTGTGACTCTTTAAAAAGTGTCATTCTGTAGAACATTTGAAAAGAAAGTCTGATGCCTCTGTAGGTGTTACAATACAGGCTGCACGTATCCAGCTAATACATGCTGTAACTTTATGATGCAACTCTGGTCTGTAGTCGACTTTACTACAGTCGGTGCCCTGGATTTACCTTTATGTTTCTTTAAGAGCCACCTCTCTTATCCCCTTTCACCGAGGGGTGGGCTTCTGCTAATTCTGTCCTCCTGTCGCTGATTGCCCTCAGCTTGTGTTTGACTTGAGGACCAGAAACATTCCTGGCATCGAGCCCTGCAGCGACACGGTTAAGCACAGGCCATGGCTCACTTTAAAGTTCTTCTGCGGGCATCGGTCAAACCTCTGAAAACTCCCTTCATGCCTTAAAATGCCTTAGATGCAACTCTGCACCGTCATTTAGTCTGCACCGACCTATCTCTATCTCCACCGGTCTCTCTGCAGCTCACCTGCAGCTCAAGCGTACTTGCTCACGAAACACACCTCTGCTTCTTTTCCGTTTTATTAGCTACTGCACGCTACACAATGGCAACAGAACACGTCTGTGCCATTATTTTGAAAAAGTGAGAGTGTTTAAAACAACCATCTACAGTAAGATCAGTTCATTATAGACAAATCAGAGGCTCAAAGGTGAATAAACGTGTTGTTACTGTTCATGCAAGATGCGGACGCTGAGGTTGAAGGAGCCCCCGGTGCCCCTCTGGATGTGCGCTGTCTGGATGCCAATAAGGATTACATTATTGTCACCTGGAAGCAGCCGGCTGTCGATGGTGGTAACTCCATCTTGGGCTACTTTGTGGACAGGTCAGTCAGCATGCTGCTGCCTGTTGTTACTCTGACACTGCTGAAAAACGTCTGTCAGTCATCTCACTTCAACTTCATCTTTATAAAAGCCCCTCGAAGAGTTAAAGGAATGATCGCAGACATTTTGATTTTCTCTGTCGATGACTGAATGAATGCAGCACTAATATTACTCCAAAAACACCAGATATAACAGGAAACACTGACAGGAGCTAGTTTTGGTACTTAAAGCCATTTTTGCTGATTACATATTTTGAATTGTGTAAGTTTTTAATACCTGAATAAACACCCAGTATGTAAGAGTTGTATTGCAATATGTGTCCAGATGTGAGGTTGGAACCACTCACTGGATCCAGTGCAATGACACTCCGGTGAAGTTTTCCCGTTTCCCCGTCACTGGCCTGGTGGAGGGCCGTTCCTACACCTTCCGTGTGCGTGCTGTCAACAAGAGCGGCATGAGCCACCCTTCCCGAGTCTCTGAGCCGGTGGCCGCCATGGACCCAGCTGACCGCGCCCGCATGAGAGGTACTTTACTGAATGTCTGCTCAAACTCCTGTTTATCAGACACACGGGTGTGTTGTGTTTTAAAGGCTTTTTCACTGCTAATACCCAAGATAAAATTGTGGTTGAATATTGGAGCAAAAGCTAGAAATGTTAAGACCTGAAATAAAGATTCCCATCAAATTTTACATGATGATCATCTGCTTGCTGTCAGGTACCTCAGCTCCCTGGACCGGACAAATCATTGTCACAGAGGAGGAGCCTGCAGGTAGGAAATCTAATCCTTATACCAGTAATATCAACGACACCCGGTGACATAAAGGTCATGTTTGTCCATTGTTCTGCTGCAGGAATGATGTGTTCAGGTCCTAATCCCTTATCTTTTTACCCTCAGAGGGCATCGTTCCTGGCAGACCTCTTGAGCTGCAGGTGACTGAAGCAACCAAGAACTATGTGGTGCTGAGCTGGAAGCCACCTGGAGATAAAGGCCTTGAGGGTGTCATGTACTATGTGGAAAAGGTAAATTAAACCTATTCAGCAACATGTTGTAACATGTTAACTGCAGTGTTTCTGTGACATGACCTTGTGTCCTTGTTTGTCAGTGTGTCTCAGGCACAGACAGCTGGCAGAGGGTGAACACAGAGATCCCGGTCAAGTCTCCTCGCTTCGCGCTGTTCGACCTTGCCGAAGGGAAATCCTACAGCTTCCGCGTCCGCTGCTGCAACTCGGCCGGCGTGGGCGAGCCGTCTGACCCAACCGAGGCCACCACTGTCGGCGACAAGCTCGGTCTGAAAACACACACACATACAGGTATCATGATGTTACATTCTCAGTGAATGAGCCAAAACGTGTTCAATGTTCTGGTCCGCAGATATCCCATCTGCCCCGGGAAAAGTTATCCCGACCAGAAACACAGACACATCAGTCGTTGTGTCTTGGGAAGCGTCCCGCGAGGCCAAAGAGTTGGTTGGATACTACATCGAAGGGACTGTGGTGGGCAGCAATGTGTGGGAGCCATGCAACAACAAGCCTGTGAATGCCACCAGGTAAAATGACTCCTCTGTGTTTTTAACCAAAGGTTTTATAGGCCAGTTGTTTTATAGAAATGTGTCGCCGGTTCGCTTGCAGGTTCATCTGCCACGGTCTGATGACAGGAGAGACATGCGTGTTCAGGGTGAGGGCAGTGAACGCAGCAGGGCTCAGCCAGTTCTCCCAGGAGTCTGAGCCTGTGGAGGTGAAGGCTGCTATAGGTGAGTAAACCTGAGGGTTCATGTCCCAATACAAGAAGCTGATGCAGGAGTCAGATAGTCAACATGATACTTTATCCTGTTGTTTAAATGCATAAAAGATCAGTTTAATAATGTTTAAAAATCAGCTGTCGGTGTTGTAGTCTGCATTTCTGGATTCATTTTGCTGTTCGGGAATATTTTCTAACTTCAGTGGAGTAAGACAAACAACTATGTTAGTTAATATTGTGTAAGGACATTTCCATTAAATTCAGTTTCACACTAAATATTTAAACTATGTGTGATGCTCACAGTAAAGCTAATTTTTTAACGTCAGTCCATCAAACTGAAAAAAACAAAAGGCTTCTTTCTAGATAATTGTATAACTTGTATCTAACTTTTAACAAGCACACAGAGAGGGATCATCACAGCTGATGCATCAGATTCAACTCATCATTGGATTTTTCTAGATTATACAGAAAGCATCGCAGCCAAAGCATATTTATAAATTCTATGAAATGTAAGAAAACCAGAGATTAAAACCTGATGTGAAAGTAGGTGAAGCAGGTTTATGTTGTTTGTGAGCTTAAGGACTCCTGAAATGCACCAAACACCACAGACTGATTAGCTGAAATATTATATATATTATAAAGTGTGTCTACATTTTTAGAAAAACACATAAAAGACGTGGAAGAACTGGTATTTTCTTTGATATGTTTACATGATGTTGTAGGTTGCCACTGTTGTCTTCACTTCTTTACATCATCCATATCTGCACTCCCACACTTTCTCCACCATGGTTCCACTCTGTCACCCTGTCCCGTTAGTCTGCACTGTTATGTGCTCCACCTACCCACCTCCCTGTCCAGAAACATCCACCTCCCACCCCCTCCTCCTCCCTGCACAGCCTGAGGCGGGGTCAGGGTCAGGACTTGTAGACTTCCTCTAATTTGGGTCAGTGCGATCCAATTCAGTGGTCGTTACAAACCAGCCCAGTGTCACACGCCACCACCCCCCATTTCCCTCACCTATCCTGGGCACAAGACGTGTCGGCAAAACCCACGTGGTGCTGAAGGTACCAGCACACACACCTGTCCCACCCCGCTGAGCTCCTCTGTCTTAACCTCTGTTCTAGCAGCTAACCTGCCGATGGTATTGTTCTGTTCGATGGTTAACTGAATTTTAATGATTCATTATTAGAGTTTAGTTAAAAGTATACACTTCCTGTACATCATACACATACAGTGCTCCAAGATCAATCACAAATAATTGTTGCCATATAATTGTGAACGTCAGCAGTGGAAGAAGTACTCCCATACATCCTTTACTGAATTAAAAGTAGAAATACTATGGTCTAAAAATATTCCTTTCCAAGTAAAAGTCCTGATTTTAAAATGTTGCTTGAGTAAAAGTGTTATCAGCAAAATGTACTTTAAGTATCAAAAGTAAAAGTACTCATTATGCAGAATGGCTCCTTTCGTGGCGTTATATTATTATAAAACATTATATTATTCTGTTTTTATCACTAACAGATACATGTAAGAGCTTTTAATGTTGCAGTGTGTCATGTGGAGCCAACTGCAGATTTTTTTTATCCTGCTGGGTCGATTACTTCATCGTCACATAACTATAAGTATCAAAAGAAAATAGTGGAGTGAAGAGTACAATATTTCTGAAATGTAGTTGAGTAGTTGTATAAAGTAGCATAAAATGGAAATACTCAAGTAAAGTACAGTACGTCAACATTGTACTGAAATATAGAGCTTGAGTAAAGGTACGTAGTTACTTTCTACCACTGGTAAAAGTTAAAATCTGTTCACATTAAAGAAAAACTTTTTACGCTTAATGTAATCAAACAGTTATTCTATGCTGTTATTCTTTATGTAAGAAAAAATCTCCTTACACATATAAAAAGCATGGTCACTAATGACTTTAGTAGTTTAAATTAGTTTTGATTTTTAATTTATTCCGCTGAAATTCCACTGAATTCCACTGGAAGCCAATAAATGACCATATTCATCTGGAGCCCTAGCACACACAGACACACACACACACTGTGCACAACAGACCAATCCAGCTGCTGTGATAACTGTCATAGTTGCATGTGCTCCCTAAAGTCTCTCTGCATTTTTACTAACATAACTTTCAGCCTTTGGATGTCACTCATTCACTGGCCAGCTTTGTGCTGAGCGGCGTGCTCTGGTTTCCCTTGTGAAACACACTCAGTAATGAAGCCAATGTGTTTCTGTGCACAGTCATGCAGGCGGACATACTGGTAATGTCAGGAAACATTCCTGCTATGTTAAATTACAAAGAATGCAATGGGCTGTAATACTGCTAGTTCTACTACTACTACTAATATTCATTTACAGTAGATTTCACTGTTCTTCTTATTGAGGAAAAATAGTAGCTTAGAATAATTGCACTACTTTGTATGAATGACATCACTGTGTGCTGTAGCATTCAGTCCCTTCATCTTTTGGGTGGAGGAGGTGAAATCCATTGGCATCGTTACTACACAACAGTGTTTTTTCATAAAGGGTTGGTGCAAAGCCTGCACATCAACACTCATCAGCTGTTCTACTTCACTCGTCTGCACGCCCTCATAATCCAAACGAAGCCTGCTCACCTCCTCACACGGATGTCACTTGTTTGTCATCTTGTCTTCATTTTTGCTCCCAGTCAGATGAAGACATTTTACTGTATTTAATGAGCTGATGTTCTGAATATTGAACTGATCTTGGGTCTGTCTTTTAAAAAGCCTCTTTTGCTTCTCTCTGCTAACTCCTGTAGGGGGCGGCATCCCTCATGGTGTGTTGCCGGAGATGGGGCCGGGGGGTAACGTGGGCCAACTAACCGAGCACAGGCCACGCTGGACGGGCACGCATGAAACTGTCCAGTCCCCCTCTGACACTAAGCTAAAGCGCAATAAAGCTCAGGCTGACACTGAAGCCAGGGAGGGGGCCGGGGCTACTAGATCAGGCCTCGCAGGGCCCGACCCAGTGGAGGGTAAAAGCAAAGGGGGCAAGAGAGGCAGCGTGCCCTGGGCCCCTGACCTGGCAAAAGACCTGGTCTCAGAGTCTGTGTCAGACTCAGTTTCTGACTCACTTACTGACATAGCTACACAGTTAGACCCAGTCCCTGCTGCGGTTCACGATCAGGCTGTAAAGGCAGTCAATGAGCCTGAGACCAAACAGGCATGTAAGTTCTCTGTAGGTGCTTCAGCTAATCGGGAGACAGCGAGGCCCAGGAGAGAGTCGTCAGGTGAGCACCGGTCAGAGATTTAGATCTGTTCGTCAACCACAAAAACTCCATCAATCCCCCCGACTTATATTCTACCCCGACTGTCCCAAGTTATAAAAGCAAGAGTTCTCATTTTGAATGAGTTCTGCAAGGTTCTACTTTTACATTCACATGTCTTCAACACGTAATTATCAGTTTTTGAAGTGCTTTACTGGTATTCTTCTCTTAAGGTAAGTCACTGTAAAACACCAATAAACTTTAACTCAGCACAGTCACGCTTGTCAATAGTTTTGGTCGTGGGTTTGGGATTGTTTAGTCTGTTTCCTGTTTTATTTTGAAAGTTTGCACTCCACATGTGTCATGTGTTGCTTTACTTCCTGGGTTTGTGTGTTTTCCCGCCTGTTTTCTGTGTGTTTGCATGAGTTAATGAGTCTCTTGAGTGTTAGGTCCATGTGTTTTCCCTCTTTCAGTTGTCAGGTTGTACTGTTACAGTTGTGTATGCGGAGTTGCAGGAAAACAAGGGGTTGGACCCAAATACAGGACGCCAAGAAGGCAGGCAGAGCAGGCAAAGGGGAATCCAAAAGCTCAGAAGAAATATAAAATCTGAACTAAGACCAAAATAAACACAAGCAACCAAACGCAGAAGACCTGACAATTAAAAGAGGGAAAACACATGAACTAAATACACAAGAGAGGCGAAACTAATCAGCAATCACAAAGGCGGGAAAGAGACAAAAGCAGGAAGTAAAACAAAACGCGACACATGATGAGGGTGAACCTTCAACATAAAACTGGATCTCAAACCCAAAGCCACAACAAGCCACCACCTTCCCACAACCTCCTCACTTGGTGGCTCGCTGTCAGTCACCTGGCACCTCAGGACCTGCCATCACATGGCGTACCCAGAGCACTTTAACACACAAACACACACACACAAGTATGTCATGGCAGGAGCCGGCTAATCACACCCTGGGCTTGAAAAGTGGGTCATCCAGCCAACGTAAAAGCAGAACGCATGTGACCTGAGACACTTGGTAGCTCACTGTGTTCCTCTTCAGATGTCCACCTCTCAGGCACTTTGACCAACTTCTCACCCCTAAATAGGGGAGGGTATCAGGTTCACGTGACTATTTGTGTATGACAGGTCAATTTATTATCTCCATGTTACATGATCCTGCTTTTCGAGAGACCTTTTGCTCACAGCCGCTCCTTCATCCAAGTCCCAGAAATCACTGTGTTCTTTGTTGGAATGTTCTTATCACAAATATGGTGTCATAATTAACTACTATTAAGGAATAGTTTGACATTTTTGGAAATATACTTATTTACTTTCTTGCTGACAGTTAGATATGAAGATTGATACCACTCTCATGCTTGTCTGTTAAATATTAACCTACAGCTCACAGCCCATTAGCTTAGCCTAGCATACAGGCTTGAAACATGGAGAAACAGCTAGCTTCTCTCTGTCCAAATGTTACAATTAACCCCTACCAGCTACTCTACAGCTCACTAATTAAAAGCTACATCTTGCTCTTTAAAAGGTAAAAAATGACAAATTTACATGCCAGACGTCAGTGTTATTAGCCGTTTACAGTGACTTCCTGGAGGCTTTGCTAGGGGTCTGGTTTTTACACTTTGTTTTTCTATGGACTATACAAACAAGATGCAACATGCTAATTTGTGCACTTTTGTGAATTAGCTTTGGACAGAGTCAGGCTAAATGTTTCCCCCCTGTTTTCCGATCTTCATGCTAAGCTAAGCTAACTGTCTCCTGGTTGTAGTTTCATATTTGGTGTGCAGAAGCAAAAGTGGTATTGATCTAATGTCATCTAATTATTAGCAAGGAAGCAAATAATTGTATATCCTAAAATTTTAAACCGTTCCTTTAACTCATGAATCATGATACAAAAGCCTGATATAAAAGGTTAAAGGTGCAACCATGTTGTGGGTTTGATCATATTCTGCCACAGCAGGTATTCACCCACTATTCTCTTTAAACTTTCACACAATCCAGTGGAGGCGTAATGTTTTTGGCCATGGAAGAAATTGAGTTGTAATCCAGCCAATACCTGCTGTAAACAGAGAAGTTCCCAGTAAAGGGACGCTGAGGCTCAAAAAATGCAATTTATGAGAATCTCAAAGAACAAGTTTATAGATAAATTAAAGCAGCTGGCTGGAGGTGTGATAATACGTTTGGGAATTGAAAGTATCACTTCATTTTAGTGCCTCAGTTTCCCATTACTTCACCCTTTTCCCCAGCTGACGCATTATGGTGTTAATTTGAGTTTTCTGTCATCCCAGCCTCCCCTGCTCCACCCTATGGCATCACTGTCCTGGAGTGTGTGCGCGACTCCATGGTGCTGGCCTGGAAACAGCCAACTTTCATCGGCGGTGCTGACATCACCGGCTACTTTGTGGATTATCGCGAGGTCATCGATGGCGTGCCAGGGAAGTGGCATGAGGCCAACGTCAAGGCTATTAGCGAGAGGGCCTACAGGGTGAGTTGAAATTAAATTCAAATACAGGGTTTGGTGGATTTTAACACCATGAGCAAGGTTCTGTCTTCATGTCCCTTGTCTTCAGGTGTGTGATCTGAAGGAGAACAGGAAGTACCAGTTCCAGGTGCGAGCAGCCAACATGGCAGGTGTCGGCATCCCGTCGCTGCCCAGTGACACCTTCCTGTGTGAGGAGTGGACCATCGCAGTGCCAGGTTGGGTAGACCACCTATTTAACCCACTGAGAGAAGCCTAACATGAGCATTAACAGTCACAATGTGGCTAAAGGTCCCAAATGAAGATTTACAGTTCAGAATGTAACTTTCCCTCCTGCTCGCAATGTGATTGGCTGCTGTTGGATTGATTGGAAAGACATCAATGATCAGTACAATGAGAAGTTGATTTGTTGCATACCTAAATTCTAATCTTTGGGGAGGCGATCTGTGAAGTGAAGTCATGAGTCATTGGTGTTAAAGTCCAGTTTTTTGGTCTTGGTCAAGTTTAAAGTCATCAGATTGTGGACTGTTTTGAGTCTACACCTCTGGTTACAATAACATTTACTTATGAGATGAAGACTTAACACATTATCTTGTGTCTAAAAATGATCTAATTTTGTAATGCTATCATAGCTAATGCATTCATTGCTAATTGTATATATATACACGTGCCTTCCCACCCTCACCTTTACCTGTTGTTAAAATGCCATCTATGTGCACAAGAAATCAAGAAAGCAGCATGCAGGCATTTTTTTCCTAACTGTACCTGTGAGGCGTTTAAGGACCGGTCGAATAGTCGTCAGGATTGATCTGCATATGTTTTATCCTGACTGTGTATTTCCACTGTGTCTGTTTTGGACCACAGGACCTCCTCATGACCTGCAGATAAGAGAGGTGCGCAGCGACTCTCTGGTGTTGCTATGGAAACCGCCTGTGTACCAGGGCCGTGATCCGGTCAACGGGTTCTACGTGGACATCAAGGAGGCGGACGCACCAGAGGAGGCCTGGAGAGGCGTCAACAACAAGGCTGTGGAGAAGACGTACCTCAAGGTCGCCATCATCAGGCTGACTGCTTTACTGGATTCTTTTACACGTGTGGCAGCAGCTGGCGTGTAATCGGATTATTTTTCTTTAATTACTCAGATCAAGAATCTGAAGGAAGCAGAGTCGTATGTGTTCCGTGTGCGCGCTCAGAATAAAGCCGGAGTTGGAAAAACGTCAGACGTGACAGAGCCGGTCCCAGCTGTGACCAAACCAGGTAGGAAAACTGTTCAACTCTGACGAGAGGCTTATAAATCAATATTTTCAAGCTGTGACTCTACCTCTCTGGGCCTCAGGCACCAAGGAGATAGTTGTGGATGTCGACGACGACGGTGTCATCTCCCTGAACTTCGAATGCTGTGACATGACTCCAGACAGCAAATTTGTGTGGTCCAAGAACTACGAGGAAATGACAGACTCATCCCGCCTGACCTTAGAGACCAAGGGAAACAAGTGAGATGACGCTTTGATCAGCACACCATCGCTCAGTATTCTCATCCATGACTCCTACAACGTGTTTCTCCCGCAGGTCCAAAGCTGTTTTCAAAACTCCTGGGGAGGAGGACATTGGCATTTACTCATGTCTGGTCACCCACACTGATGGTGCTTCATCCAGCTATACCCTCTCTGAGGAAGGTAGGCCCACGAGAAAATCACACGTTTCAAGAGGTAGATAATGAAACGAGTTTTTGCTTTTCGACTCTGTTTATGAATCTCTCTCCTGTCTCTCACAGAGCTGAAGAGGCTGCTGGAGATCAGTCACGACCACAAATTTCCCAGTGAGTGTTTGAGCATCGCATGTCATCGCTGCTGTTTCTAAGTGGGTCACGGACTGGACTGTTTCCTTTGAGCTGCCTCTCTCTCTCTTTCTTCATCCTTCCTCTTCGTAGTTATTCCCCTGAAGTCAGAGCTGGCTGTGGAGCTGCTGGAGAAGGGTAGAGTTCGCTTTTGGCTGCAGGCGGACAAGATGTCAGCTAACAGCAAAGTGGATTACGTCTTCAATGATAATGTTCTCTCTCAGGGGGAGGTCAGTGAACACAAAAGGAAATGAACCCTCAGCAGTTTGTATTCATAATTTTTTTCATTATTTATTTCATTTATCTAAAAGGGACAGCGTACAGCTCAAACATAAATGTTTGATGCACATAGCTTCAAGCTGATTCACATCTGTAGTTAAGAGCAATAAACAGCACAATAGCAAACAGTACTGTTTCAAAACAACATGCAAAGTTAAACAAAAAGAACACAGAAGACAGATGACACAAAAATACCCACAGTATCTGGGAATTCTGCTTTTTTGTGCATGATTTCATGTTTGGCAGGTGTTGTCTTTTTCTTGTGCAGAAATACAAGATGAACTTCGACAGGAACACCGGCGTGATTGAGATGATCATGGAGTCTCTGACCCCGGCAGATGAGGGCACCTTCACCTTCCAGCTGCAGGACGGGAAAGCCACCAACCAGTCCAGCTTGGTGCTGATAGGAGACGGTATGTTCAGTGAGGATGTTCATAATCAAAATATATTAAACTTGACTTAAGTGAGAGTTTTGTTTAGTTTAAATACTGTTTTATAGGCAAAAACACGCAGAGAATCAGTGGACACTTATTTTATGTAATAAAAATGACTATTATTTAAAGAGAAGCCAAAAATCAGTTGCTAATTTCACTATAAATACACTGATATTGTATCTGCCTTCCAAAACCTGTGAAGTGTAGTATGCAGAGTCTTAATGTGGAGTTCTGCAACTCTGTTCTGCAAGAACTATGTACATTGTGGACACCAGAGGGCAGTAAAACCCTTTTTAAGAAAGCACAAAGTAAAGGAGTCAAAGGCGAAGAAGTCGCTACAGAAGCTACATTCCAGGATTCTGTTATGATAATAATAATAATAATAGTGATGATTCATGCGGGATGACAGCATCTATATAGGCATCCTGCACATGTCAGGATCAATCATTCTGTGTTCTAGGCAGTGATTGGGCTACTTTTTGTCAGTCTGATGTGACAACACTGATCCCAAACTACATTCATGTTATCACAGAGTTTAAAAGCAGCCAATCATGGTCAGATTTTGTGGTTAGAGTATGTCAGAATAATCGTTTAAATGTTTAACATTGCAAACTCTTTATATTTGCAGTGTTCAAGCAGCTGCAGAAGGAATCAGAGTTCCAGAGGAAAGAATGGTTCAGAAAGCAAGGTATGACACAAGCACTATTATGAGTATTACTCATGTTTGTTATGGATGAATCTGCTGATTATCGCCTTGGTTAAGCGGTTAGTAGTGACGTCAGGAAAGCAACACAAACAAACAAGCAAAAAGCCCATCACAGTATTTGCTCTGATTTCTATGTTTATAACACCCATGTTTGTTCCAGGTCCTCACTTTATCGAGTATTTGGGTTATGAGGTGACACCAGAGTGCTGCGTTGTGCTGAAATGCAAGGTGAGACAGCACTTTAAAGATCCTTCATGATGCACGCTTTTAAAGAAATACTGCGCACGTCTTCATTTGTCCAAATTCTCGTGTTGTGTTGCATTTCAGGTCGGCAACGTGAAGAAGGAGACCTCAGCCGTGTGGTACAAAGACGGACGCGAGATCAAGGCAGACGAGCACCTCGGCTTCACCGAGGGGGTCCTGAAACTGGAAATTGCTCAGGTGAGAACATGAGAAGAGAAACGTGTGTGAAGTCTGAATTTATGTCAGTAAAGTGTACATGTATATTTCTGTATTGCATCATTGTCGCTGAATTCATTTGCATATATGAATGTAAACGGTGGAATCCTTGCATAAAGATATATGGATCCTTCATATTTTACGCCCATCTCAATGTCCACAAGATTTGAGTAAGTTGGAGTAAAAGAAACATTTTATTGTTTATTTTTTACTAATTACAGCTGGAAACTTCTAAAAGGTTTTATTATAAATAACCAACATCATATGTCATTAAATCAAATTTAACATATCATATTTTAAGACCTAACAATGCCATTAAATTAATTCACACTAAGTCTTTGGACACCGTTATCACTTTCTCTCTCTAACTCTTCTGTCTTCTTCTTCTTCTGTTTTAATTTGCACTTTTCTCTCATATGTCATCTAACCCTCTTTTCAGTTCCGCATCTCATTCCCATCCCACTGTATCGTCTCTAAACGTCTGTCCGAGTGGCATTCACTGACATATCGTCCTTCCAGGTAGTCTAACACACTGTGTATAAACATGATGTCACATGTGTCCCATTTCAGCGCGACTCCCCCGCAGACACAGCAGACTGTGCCGACAGCCAAACCTGGAGAAGACTAAAAGTTGGGAACAGTTATCTGTTGTCGTCAAGGGCCAACGGCCACCTCTGGTTTTGCCGTTCTGCCTGAGAATGCTTTTTTTTTTAAATAGATGTTTGTTCGTTTGTCTGTTCTGGCTTTTTTGCTCTTGCGTCATATATGTGTTTTCTGCAGCATCCATAGCAGAAGAGAAAGCTTGCCTTTTCAGATGAATGCAAATCATATTCCTTGTTTGCTGTTGTCTAGATGACCGAATCTGACGTTCCTGCTCTCTCTGTCAGATTTCCAAGAAAGACTCTGGTGTGTATGAGGTTGTTCTGAAGGATGACAGAGGAAAGGACACTTCCACGTTGAATTTGACAGATCAAGGTAAGCTTGCAGAGTCACGCACTAACATAAACGATCATCTCCTGAATGTAACAAATATATCATTACTTATAAACTCTCTTCTAGGTTTCAAAGACTTGATGAACGAAGTTTTCAGTTTTATCGGTAAGAAGATGAACAATTTGTCCCCAAATAACTTGATGCCTGATTCACTTTGAATTTGCATTTTACCCCAAGTGAATTTTATTTCAATCGCAGCCAATTCCTCCACTCCGCTGAAGATCACAAGCACAGAGGAGGGCATCCGACTCTACACCTTTGTCAGCTACTATAACGATTTACTCCAAGTGACATGGCACTACAAGTACGTTTTGCGTCTGCATTGCCACTTCTGCAAGCATGTGTGCAATTATTTTTAAAATGAATATGTTTCAGCACCTCCAGCAACTGCAACTAAGCTGATTTCTTTTTTTAAAAAATTGCATAATTTTGAGAGTAAATTGGTTAGATCTTGTATTTTTGGTAATTTTGTGCCTCTGGAGCACAAGAGTAAAATATTGCAGTGCTTCGCCCAGCTGTAGTCTTCCTCATGTTCCATGTCTTTCTCACCTCTCTGACAGGGATTCAGCCATCGCCTTCTCTGACCGTATAAAGAGCGGTGTGGTGGGAGAGCAGCTGTGGCTGCAGATCTCGCAGCCCACAGAGAAAGACATGGGCAAATACGCCATCGAGTTCAACGACGGGAAAGGTGGCCTGAGGAGGACTGTTGAGCTGTCTGGTCAAGGTGAGGCCACCCGTGTATCTGAAGCTTCGATCATAGCCACAGTGATTGTAAACTGTAGTTGTACAACAGTCAAATTCTAGACCATTGTTTTAAATTTGTGACTTTTAAATTTTCATCATTTCAGTTTCAGCTTTCAGTGTATCCTACTCAAGATGAATTTATTGTATAACAATAAAGCAGTAAACCTCTTCTTTTTTTTTGCTTTGCAGCTTTTGATGACGCTTTTGCAGAATTCCAGAGACTCAAGTAAGTTACTAATCACTCGTCAGCTATCACATTATTAGCTTTATGTAGCCGCAAGCACAGCATGCACACTTCTTTTCTGGTTGGAGGAAATACACGAGGAACTAGGCATGCAGATTGAGCCTTAACTTTCACTTCTGGTTCGCAGCACCTTTGACCTAATTTGCTGTTGCCTCTGTTTTTGTCCTCACCAGAGCTGCTGCTATTGCAGAGAGAAGTAAGTGATGTTGTGTTTAAAGTGGTTTTGGATGAAGTAGCTGCTGAATCATCAGGGAGGCCCGTCCTTCACATATTGTTTAGATAGTAAATTGAATAATCGAGTTAAGGTGTTAACTAATTCTACAAAGACAGATCATAAAGCCTTTATTCTTTCAACATAATGCTGACAGATTCCTGTAAAATCAGCTTTAAGATTCCACTGATTATTGTTAAAACAGTAAATGATCCAGACTATATACTAGTAGAAATATTCACATATCTTTAATGTCCTTATGTGTAAATGTGCCATCTTCAATTTAGAGACAAGGTAGGTAGCTGAATTGGTAGTGTATGTTTTTGAAAGTGCCATAGAGTGTATTAATTGTAATTAAGGTCACACTGTTTCTTTCAGATCGTGCTCGAGTAGCAGGAGGCCTGCCTGATGTGGTCACCATACAGGAGGGCAAGGTAAACTGCCTCAGCTGATACTGATGTTATGCATCTAAGCCAGCACAGTGACAGCCATACAGAAACATCATAACATGTGTCTTCTTAAATTGTCCTTTAGTAAAGCACTGAACCACAATCTGCCCTTTCATGGTGGCAGTGCTTCTACTTGCCTAAATGTAGTTATTATGACTGGGTAATATTACAGGTGTGTGTTTCATGTTTGTCCTTCCACCAGGCCCTCAATCTCACCTGCAACATTTCCGGCGACCCCGTGCCAGAGGTCACCTGGCTGAAGAACGACAGGGAGATCACGTCGGACGACCACTGCATCCTCAAGTTCGAGTCGGGCAAGTTTGCCAGCTTCACCATCACCGGTGTGAACACGTCGGACTCTGGCAAGTACAGCATCCTGGTGAAGAACAAGTACGGCACAGAGAGCGGGGACTTCACCGTAAGTGTCTTCATCCCCGATGAGGCGGGCGGCAAGAAAAAATAAAAGCGGTCCAAATCTTGTCGTAAATATGTATAAATGAAAAACGCTGGAAACAGTTAAAGGAGGAGAAAGGCTTGAGGATGTGTTAGATGTTTTGTGCATATTATAAAGTCTAGAGGTGCTGAATCTGAAATGAAACGTCCAAGACTTTAGAGAGAAATCCAGTGTGGTTATGATCTGTGAGTTAAAATCACCATTAATATGTACTCATTTGGTCCAATAGTAACAAATCTGACTCAGAGTAAAAAGGTGTTTGTGACATCATGTCCAATCAGAAATGTCACTGGTGCAATATTAGTTTTTGTTTGTGTAAAGCTGTAGCAAATTAATTTTAGTCTGTTTGCCTTAGAGGACAAAATAAAACATTACTTGACAGTGATGAAGCCAAAGATATTAGTTTAGGTCATGTTGAAAAGAAGTCATTAAATCAGTAAAGAATAGCCATTCAAAAGCTGAATGATGTTCTTCCATGTTTTAGCCTATTTGCTACAAATGATGCATACTTCACTGCCAACCAGTTACAAACACACTCAATAACATGAGATTGATCCCAGCTTGTCTGTCAGGCAGCCAATTATTTTAGTCCATATTATTAATATATGGAAACAATTTGCAGAGACTTGAAACATGCTTGAGATGCAGAACGTCTTCATTTCTTTAGATCCTGTAGGCCTCCGCTGTTTCAGCTGAATTACCAAGTCACATAACTCTGCAGTTGATAATTCTCTTAGTCCTGCCACCGTTAGCTCCTGTAGCTTCACCTGTCAAGCCTTCTGCATTCAATAGCAATGGCAGATTTCCCACTAAAATGTTGAGTTATTATATATTTTTTTTACTTATATTTCAGATGGGGGCAGACAAAAGCAGGCTTCTAAGTTCTGGATTTAATCAGCTATGGCGAGTTAGCTAATTAAGCTAATGTAAGATCTATGAGTTGGTTGAAGACTGACTTTTTATAAAGAAGTTTGCTTTCTGTTTGTACTTCCAAACTGTATGTTTTCGCTTTTAACATTACAGGAGAAAAGAGTTTTAGGATGAGGACTAGCCAATGTATGTGGCAAATATTAACACTCGCTCTTCCCAAAGCTAGCAACAAGCGGGACAGAGCGGCTGACGTTACCCAAAGCTTTGCTAGCATCGGTGACCTGTGTTGAGTGGAGATATACTACATAGTGGATATTCTTGACGTGAAATGGGCTTTTTAAACATGCCGTAGACCCCAACAACTAGTTTTGACACCTCTGCGCCTTGGGAGTAATGGGCCACGTAACTGCTGTAGCTAGTAAGCTTAACATGCTAACGATCGCAGCTTACGTCGGGGCAGACAAACATCCGGTTTATCCTGTTGCTCGCACTTTAGTTTTTGTGGTTTTGGTTTTTGGAAAGGTTAAGTAAAGAAACGCCCACCTCGAAAATATCTTTAAATGCACCTAAAGGCTCACTTTGGAAAATAAAGCAGTAGAAGTACACAAAATGTGTTGCAAAGGGGCTAAAACATTGTGCCATTTCATCAAATTTTACATGTGGTCCTGTTTTATTGTTATTCACAAGCGTTTGAATGTTGTGATCATGACATCACCTCCATTGTCTCCCTGTCTGTAGTGAATACTTTATGTTTGCCCATTGTCATTATTGTCGTTCACAACTTTTATCCCCTTCACAGTCCATCATTAATGATTATGATACCTCCTTTATTCGTGATTATGCTGATGACTATGCCACTGTAATGAAGACTGTTAGATCACTTTGCCTCACTTCCTACTCCCCTGTTTCTTGGTGAGACTAATAAAAACGAGCATGTATTTCCCCACTTCCTCCTCCTCCTCCTCTTTGAGTTGTTTCACTTTTTGTTTGAACTTCCCACCCTTCACTCTTCACTCTGGTCTTTCAGTTTACTCTTCACATTTTCACTCCCAGTCATGCGTTCTGTAGACTTGGACTGCCCGAAGATCAACCACCAGCATGGAGACAACCCTCCTCTTCACTGTAATAACTAGGGTGTGCTTGATTGATGATGTTCTGGAAAAAATAAACTAAAAAAAAAAAAAAAGTCACCATTCGATGAGCACAAACAGAGCAAACAAAATCAAGCTCACCTGAGTGTAACTGAGAGAAAACTAATGCTGTTTCCCCTCGACGTCTGGTCACCCCTGCATCCGACGGTGTTATCATAGAGTTGAAATATATCCAAAGGTTATAAAAAGTTGTTTCCTCATCAGTTTTATCATGAGTACGACTGTTTTAGTGGATTGGACGATTGGAAGTGCTGGTAGGCACATTTCTTTACCATTGCACAGAGCCAGGCTAGTTGTTTCCCCCACTTTCCAGTTTTTATGCTAAGCTAAGCCCCTCTTGGCTGTAAGTTCTTACTTGTCTCTATAACTTTATAGCCATATCATTTTAATGAGAACGCATGAAAATATATTGACATATTAGTAGAAAGTGGCTAAAATTAGCCACTCAATTGTATGTATATGAATAGTATGTATTAGGGTATCTTTACTTCCATAATTTGGGAATCACTGGTTTTAGTTGTTTGAAGAATCTGACTGTGATGAGACATGAAGCAATACAATTCCCTGTGTTTCAGATAGAAATGAATTAGACTAGGATAGACTGATTATATTGTGAAGGTCTTGTGGATAGGTATTGTGGAAGGTATTGTGGATAGTCAATGTATCTGGATGACTTTGGCAGTCAGTGATATTTCTGACCTCACTGAGCTTCCTGGGTAAGTAGTGGACATCATTCTTTGGATGGTGTGATGGCTAATTTTAATAGAGCAGGGCTTTTTTTTTAATATGGTTTAACTCCAGCTTGTCTCCTCTCAGCTGGAGGTCACAGAGGGAACACCTGACTTGGGTGTGACTTCATACTGGACTGACGCAGAAGGAAATGTGGTGTTTGGCCCAAATACCCCAAAGGAAAAGATGAAAACCCCAGTCTCCGTGGCAAAAATGCAGAAGCGAAAGGGTGAGGGGGCTGTTTGAAATCTGGGTGTAACATATGCTGTAATCGTCATGAGTGAGATGAAATGTTTACTAATGATTTCTCCCTTGCAGAATCTATAACTAAGACTCTTCCTATGGAAAAGGTCGAAGACAAGAAGGAGTGTCAAGTGCAGAAAGATGCGGTGAAGGCTGCAGTCGATGCTGCAGCAGAACCCAAAGCTTCAGATTCAGACCAAACAGGTGATGCAAACGAAGAAGTTTCTGACCGGCCTTTGACTTCTGACCAGTCAGAAGCCTCTCAGCAGCCTGCAGACACAGTGGAGGAGCCTGAACCACAAGCTGAAACACAGCCAGAAACACTGAGTGAATCTAGTGGAGACAAGTATTGAGTATACTCACATATGCTACAAGTTTAATGTGGGATTTTGTCCTTAATATGACTGATGTGTTTCTAGTTATCGTAACTTTGATGGAACATTATCTGATATTTTCTATCATATACTCATAATAACACTTCACAAGTTATTGGTTTTATGATTTGTTTGCAGTAGATATGGATATTTTGTGTATCTTTTTCATCATATTTGCCTGAATAAAGGATCTGTTGACATATTTATTGATTTAAATGGCCACTCTTGTTCATATGTTGTGCCAGAAGATTTAGGGATATGCAGACCAGAGGCTTACAGACGTGAAGCACTCAGTAGTTGGAGGAAGGACCAAAGCAAACATGAGAAATTCTTGGGGTGAAACAGAGCAGAATTAATTCAAATCAAAATATGTAAAAGTTGCAGAGGTCCAGTGATGACAATAGAGCAGTGAGGATGACTGGCCATACATGCAAAATTTTGATATTTATTCGAAATGTACAGTATTTCTTTTTAGCTACTTACATTTTGTGGACATAGCAGGCAAGAGCATACATAAAAAACATATATAATACGCTTCAACTAAATGCAAAACATCTTTTATGCCATCTACTTTGAATATATTCAAATTCAGGCACAAAACTTGAGCTCCTCAATCTCTGCGTGAAACAACGTGTCTCTGGACTCATCTTGTGTTTTATGGAGAACTGAAACTTTCTGCTTCCCCTGGAGAGTAAATGGTTGGTACACTTCATTTGTCCCGCCTACTTACTGGGTGGCACACTCCCCTTTCTGTGGCCGAGGATTTGGGTTCAGCCCAAACATCTGCCCTGCTGAACTGTTCTGTAGCAAATCCCTGAAAATCCCACACCACCTGCAGGGCTGCTGCTCTGTAACTGACTGTGACCTCTGACCTCCACATGGAGAGTGGACAATGAATTTCCTCCAGTGACATTCATTTGCTTCACTTCATTTCAGCATAGAAGGAATGGACAAATTGTATTGCATCCACTTTTGATCAAATCTTATTAATGATAACATTTTAAACACATTGTTGTGGAAAGATGGCATAATAATGATCTAATTATGCTGTTTATGGATATTCTACTTCATCTGCACCAATCAGGCTTTAATATTTTGTTGTGATGAAGCAAATCATAGGAGGATCATAGAATGAATGGCGGATGTCAGTTAAACAGGGCAATACATTATTGGATTCTAAGTACTGACACATTAATACATGCATGTTGCAGCCGCTAAAGGTGGGGCTAATTTGAATTTATGGTGGGCAGTTTGTGAATTTTGCCCCAGGATCAAATCATAATGTATTTGTTGATTATATTTTGCCTTATTAATTTGAATCTGAATTAGGAGACACTTGTTGGGACACTACTGGGCTCAGAACCATGAGTTAGCATTACAGCTGTTTTTCTGGGTTATTTAACGTGTACATTGTAGAGGCTGACAGTGCGGCCATAAAGCTGTAATAATTAACCTTAATAATTAACCTGATCGTGCGCCCTCCTGCGTAGCAATCACGCGCAGCCTCGGCGCTGGCGGTCACGTGACGCGGTCGCCTCCGGCACAGCGGCAGCAGCTCAGCCTCGTCACTCCGCCGGTGGAGGAACCGACCGTAGGTGCTGCTGCCTGCGGGTGAGCCTCTACTCCAGCAGGTAGGAAGATTTCATCCCCCGTTCTCTTCGGTGTCCTCGTTTACCAGGTGTAGAAAGGTGACATTAGACAGAATGTGGATTAATGCTGCTTCATGTCGCTCCTCTGTGCTGTGAAAATACCGGCAGCGGAGTCCTTGAACCCTTCCTGAGGAGTAATTTAGCGGCTTGTTTTTAACTCTTGAGTCCTGTTTGAAACTGAATTTCGCTTTTTAACTGTTCTGATACGAATATTTGTATGTAAACCGGACATTTACTGCGGTTCAACACGCTGTTGTTATTTATATAACTGTAGTTTTTCGCATAATGTCGAATGAAACCCACCAGCTGTGTCCTTAAACGCCTCATGGGTTTTATGGTTGAAATACTTTGCGGTAATTAAAGATCTTCTACAGGTGCATCAAGCACAGATTGGACTACATGTTTTGGTGATATCACGAACATTTGGAGGTAGATGGGTCTGTTTTTTATGATCTCATCGGTGTCACACTCAGTGTATGCAGGGTTTATCATCTAATCGTGTTAAACCTCATGCTGTCAGATAGAGATAAGGGTCCTGATATGTGAGACGTATCAGTGCACAGGGCTGTATCTCAGTTGTGATATGAGAGTGAGTATTTACTGAGATTTAGGCTGCTGTGCTGTATTTCTTGCTGCCTTTTCCTTCTTGAAGTCTGTATCAAAGCTCCATGACCAGTGAACGTGCAGATGTTCATATTGATCATGTATTTTTCCCCATAGACCACATCGCTCACACATACTAGATGTTTGAAACCATCAAAACTCTGTCGCATTCAGTTCTGAAATACTTAGTTGATGAATCTCCTTGTCATTTTTAAAGCCAATGTGCTAAACAGGTCTGGTTACCAGAGCTGCAGCTATTAGTTGATTAGCTGATTTGTTGATCAAAAAGTTTTTTGGCAACTGTTTTAATCCATTCATCATTCTCGTCATTTTACAAGATAAAATGTCAAACATTTGCTTCTTAAATGGAAGGATTTCTGACACTAAGTAAAGAGTCTTTGGGTTTTGGTCTGGTGGTTGGACCAAAGAAGCAATTTGAAGATCTATTTTTTTTTCACTGGCAAATTGTGATGTGCATTTTTCATAATTTTTTGATGTTTTATGGACTAAATGATTAAAATAATCGGCAGATTAATTGATAATGAAAATGATAATTACTTGCAGCCCTGCTGGTTACAGCTCTTCAAATGTGAGGATTTGCTACTTTACTCTGTTTTATATAATCATATATTCAATAATGTTGGGTTTTGGACTGATTACTTGATTCATTGAAATAAACAGGCAGATTAATCAAATGAAAGCAATTGTAGAGTGTAGCCTTAGTGGCATTATTAGCACACAGTCCGCTGAGTCCAAACGTCGAGGTGTTTAATTTGTCAGAACTGGTGGTTGCAATGAAAACCTGCACACTCAGTGACCCAACGCTCAAAAACAAAACAACAACTGGCTGACGCAGAATCACATTGGACACCTGGACATAGTGAGCAGGACAAACGTGCAGAGACAGGGAAAGCTAGATTTGTGCTAATCTTGTAAACAGGATTAACACCTCTTAAGGCCCCTTTAAGATGTGTGGTGGATGAGAACTGGTTGTGCTGGACTTGTATTGTCAAGTACATTTTGTAATGTAACTCAGAAAGGCCCTAATAAACAAAGCTGTAGGAGTTTGGTCAGCTTTATTCTAATTGTACTGTATCCATAGTGACAGGGGATTATTGTCCTAATATGAAGCTGTAAAGCTTTAAAGTATTAACTCATCACAATTTGATTCCTGTAAATGGGGAGAAGCACAGCCTCATATTGCTTAGAAATTAAAATGCAAGATAAACACTTTCAGTTTCCAAAGGTCTGTGTTTCGTTCTTTCGTGTCTTGACCTTGATGACCATGTTGACAAAATAACCTCACTGAGGTTGCACTTCCTCACCAGTCTTTATCAGCTGGACTTTGCTTGGATGTATTGCAACTAGAGCTGAAACAATTAGTCAATTAATTTATGAGTCTGTTAGACTTATTAGACTTATTAGTTTTTGTTGGACAAAATAATACTTTGAATACATCAGCATGGCTAATTTGTTTTTTAAACATTTTAATGGACTAATCTAAAAAGTAATAGTGAGATTAAACAATCATGAAAATAGCTGTTAGTTTCAGCCTAACTGCAAACTGTAGATAATCAAACTGTCCGTCATTCTCAGGATTTTTAGAGCTTCTCATCCATGTTGTCTTAAAAGCTAAACTAAAAGCTCTTCCTCACTAAAGCTAACCTGGTGAGGAAGAGCGTGGAAAATGGTCAAAAGCTCCAGAACATTAAGTGGACTTTCAGTTGAGATTGTTTTGTCACACATAAAACAAACTCTGATTTCATTTCGCTCTGATTTCAGTGCTCCTGAAGCTCACACTGGATGGCAAACTGTGCACATCATCATACAACTACATCCTTATTCGAGTGCTGTAGCAGAGGGTCTGTATGAAGCACTGTGGGAGTCGAGGCTCTTACTAAATTTAGTGAGGTGTGTAGAACATGCAGACAGTGTGTAGTCAGCTCACCAGAGAGTTCTGGCTGTGCAGCTATCACAGCTGATGAGTCTCATCTAGACACTTCTGCTTTGTCCATTAAATGAGCATTGCACTTTCTCTCTACAATGTGCTGTAGTTCACTGGGGGGTCGTCGCACACTGCAGGAACACAGTGTGATACTGTCATCAACTGGCGCCACAATACACTGTATGCTTGTAGTAACTTTTATTGCTTTGTTAGGTATCAGTCAGCTACAGCTTAATCGTCCTAAACAACACGGCTGTCGGGGTGGTGATGTTGGTCTGTCGGTTCATTGCCTTGGTTGAGACTGAAATATCTCAGCAGCCGTTGAACGGATCACCATTTGTGGTTCGTGGTCCCCAGAAAATGAAGTCTACTGATCCCCTGAACTTTTCCTTTGCGCCACCAGCAGGCCAAAGTTTTCACTGACTGTATCCAGTGAAATATCCCAACATCTGCTTCATGGATTGGTGCCAAAGTTTGCTCAGACGGTCATGGTCCCCAGAAGATGGATCCTTAGGGTGCAGTTGAGGGGAAAACGGCAACCTCAGTGCTGAGACAAGCACACACAATTACAATAGGCTACGTAATTATGTGCTGGTGGATGTTATTGATGTGGGCCTGCTGTGATTGGTTTAAATGTTACTGCCGCAAGGAATTTTGGGATGGCATTATTTCTTTTCCTTTCCTAAAGGGTCACCCAGTGTACCCTATGCTAAAGGAGATAAGAAAGGAAGCACTGAAGCACCTTTCCTTAGCATTTCAGAGAATTTGACTAACTTTTAAAATGGCTGCCGCTTCAATCCTTCTGGGTCATTTCACTCAGTTAGAAAACGTCTGCAACCTTACTCTATCGTCATTTGTGGTTTTGAGAACAACATCTTGGCAGCTATTAGGTAGAAAATCTGGTGCAGACATTCATGTTCCTCCCAGGATGACATGTAAGAATGTTTTTCATCTGCAGAGCTTCCCTAGTGCTAATTAGCAGTTGTTAGCATGCTAACAGGCTACACTTAGATGGTGAACATGGTAGACTGCTAATAATCTGCATGCTAGCATTGTCATTAGTAGCTAGGTAGCATGTAGCCAAAGAGAATATAATATGGTACAGGCATTCATGATTTCCAGAGGTTGAATTTCAACAACTTGGGTGACTCACTGACTTTTCATGTAGCTGCACCAACTGGTCAAATGTAGTTTAGTACATAACCGCTAAAACAGCTGACCGAATTCCTGTAAACCTCAGATGAGATTAATGCTAACATACTACAGCAGGCTTAAAGGTATTAGTATGCAATAATATGCCTTTGTCATGTTGTCGAGTAAATGATTCATCTATTAGTCAAAGAAATAACTGATAGACTCAAATGTTCCCTCAAGCTGTGCAGAGACTTTTCAGGCTCAGGTTGGCAGTGAACGGTGCTAAGAGAGGTTGTGTAAGTGTTTTCTGGTTCAGGCTGGAGGTTAGTGCTCAGTCAGAGGGGTCAGACAGGCAGTAGAGGAGCTGTGGTGCGTGGAGCAGGTTGGCCGAGGAGGACAGGAGAGGGGAGGAGGACTTGGCTAAGCTCCGTCCTACGGGGGTGACATGGAGCTCTCAGGGAGGCTTCCTGCAGAGCAGCAGGACCGGCGGCCGCACCTGAAATCCCCTTGGACTCTGGTGAGCTGGTGTGCTGGTTAGACTTGCATTTCAGATGCAGAGTGAGGTTTTTCCTGTTAAACTGTGGCTTTGGTGCAGCAAATGTAATGACCTGGTGGTATTTTATTTGGAAAGTGGTGTTGATCTCTAACGATTAGGCGTCAAAAGTCTGCTGTGAATCTCTAGTCTGGTAAACCTGCCGTCATCCTAACCCCAGTTCTAACTGTGATCTTGACCCGGATTTTAATCCAGAGTCTATTTCGAACCCAAGCTGAACACCTGTAAATCTGCCTTTCTGTTGGGGGTGGCTGATGATGGCTGAATATAATATAATGAATAATCAGATGGATAAATCACAGTAAATAGATTTTCATTTTGTGGCATTGCCTAATGCTGTAAATTTCTCAAAATTGATTTGATTAAATGACCAGATGAAGCTCTGTTTTTTAGGATAATCCAGTGAATGAAATGCTCCACAAATGAAGAAACTTTATCACGCTGATAGATCAAATGTTACCACGAAGCAGTCCAATGATCCACCCTTGAAAGTGATGAAAATTCAACCTCAGTGTGAACAACATGTCAGTTTTATTTCATCTGTACACAATTCTCAGTCATCTCATGATTAGAGTTTAGTCGGTGGATCGGCTGCCAGTTAAAGAGTCTGAATGGTTTCAAAGTCCAGCCATGATATGCAGCTGTGATTCAGTCAGTGTACGCCATTGTTCTACACGCTGAAACTGCTGATTGATTTTTATCAGTCATCTCAGTAGCTGCGTGTTAAAGTGTAAACATGTACAGATGTTATTTAATCACCCGGTCATCCTAGACTCAAAGATTAGATCCTCAGACGCACAAATATTTGACTTTTAGGAAGTTACAGGACATTTATTTAGTTTGGTCACATTTCAAAAGTGTCTTCAGGAGGAAATGTTTGACTTTCTATAAAGGAGAGTGATAATGAAGGAAGTCCATGAGCTCGTCTCACTCGCCGTCTTTTCATGTCTGCGTGTGCTCGTGCCTCTACTTTCACAGACATGTTTAATGTTTGGTGATGCATCAGCTGAACATCTGTTAACTGGTTTAAATTGAATCTACTCAGTAAATATTGGAGCTTTGCACCACCAGCACCATTTATCTTCTTCTCTGGGGGAACAGCACTTCTGTCCGCTTCTGTGCAGTGATGGTAAATCACAGCTCATATCCTGCACCCTTTATACACTCTGCTTTCTCTTTTGGAGTATAACTGAATAATGCCACTTATTTGTACTTTAGAGTACAGAGTCCTAGTACATTGTGGATGGATGAAATACTTCAGAAGCAGGCGTATAATACACGCTAATACTCTGAGCTCTGAACTTTGAGCCCTATTGGGGCTTTGATGATTTTAGATTTTTTGTGCTTCCTGCTCCTTTATTGTCGATGGCTCACAGTGTTTCATATATTTCTGAGTTCTTGTTGGAGAACAGATGAAAATGACTTCAGCTCCTTCATGAGCGATGAAGAGATGTTTTAATCTGTGGATTCTTTGTCCTCTCCTCGTCCTAGTTGTTCTTCGAGCAAAAACATCGTCTCAGTCATGTTAGTTAAACTGTCAGAACGTCATTAACTCTTTTTGTCTTTTTAAACCACCTTTTTTTAAAACCACCTCAAACAAGCGAAAATGCAAAATGGAGGAAGTTTGTCATATGTTGCCATTTCCATCAATCTGTTCTAAGGGAATACTACTGCACATGAAAAGGCTGATGTCTTCTGACATCACGAGGGGAGGTCACCACCAAATGCACAGAGAGGCCTAGTAGAAAACTGACAGATTTTCTTGAATTTCTGTTAAAATTTGTGACACATTCGGATGGAAACCGAGCTGCTGAGGCAGTACTGGTTTGGTTTAACCCAGTGACGGAGAGAAAGCCATTGGCTCATCAATCAAACCAAAGACAAGTGTTATTTTTTTTTATCGCAAAACTAAAACTAGTGATACTTGATCCACAGTTAGTTACAGTTGATTTCTACTAAAAGTGTGCATATGACAATAAAAACTACAAAAACATCATTAACAATCAGGAACAAAATACCGTCGTCAGTTCACCCAAATGGGTCAATTTGATGCAGAGATTTTTAGAGTGTGTTCCTTGTGGAGACAGAAGCACACACACACTCGGCTCTGGTCTGCAGCAGCCTTGTTGCTGCGTTCGAGGGCCTGATTAAGTCTCGATCAGCTCAGGACTCTTTTGAGGAAAATGGGACAGAGCCACTGTGTTTAGGGACCTGCCTGCATTTCCTTTGCAGACTATTCTGAACAACAGGAGCCACCAGGACACTGGCCTAGTAAAAGAAACTGGTGTGTGGATTCATTCTGCCAGTAATTCAGGTGCGTTAAACTGGTTTTAGCAGCGGGGGTTAAAGTGGAATTTGGCTGATGGGGGACCCTAAGATGCAGTGTAGCGGTGCAGAAGCATGACTCCTGTTGAATACTGGTGAGCTCCGGTGGATGTGTTTCCTTTGTGGACAGGCTGTGTGATCAGCTGACCTTCTTTCTTCATTTTCTGACGTCTCTTTCTTGGTCCCAGTGGTCCAAAAACTGCTGCTGCTGGTTTGGTCTTAGTGGATTTAGCCAACTGCATTCTGTAATATATCAGCAGATGTTACCTGGACTATCACCCAGCCGTAGTATTAATGGGGAATTTGGAAAGTGATGCTGAAGAGCATCATCATCTTAAACTCGAATTGATGACTTCTACCCTTGACCTAACCTAACAGTGACCATGGCTACCACTACTGTAAACTTCTTGCAGACTACTGAGATCCATTGCCTGCACTTGTTTGAACTGTCCAGTGTTCTCACATGTACTTTTGAATCAAAGGTGTCGGAACGTCATTCCAGATCATTGCCGCCCGCTTCAACCTCTGTTCAGCAGATAATAAAAACAGAACTTTGTTGTTACGTATATGCTAATTAATGAACGGTATTTTTGCCGACAGGTGGACACCATGAACTACGTGGGGCAGCTGGCGGGTCAGGTGCTGGTGACAGTAAAGGAGCTGTATAAGGGGCTCAATCAGGCCACTTTGTCAGGCTGCATCGATGTGATCGTGGTCCGGCAGCCTGATGGGACCTTCCAGTGCTCCCCTTTCCACGTCCGCTTCGGAAAACTGGGAGTTCTGCGCTCCAGGGAGAAAGTGGTGACTGCTCACGTTACTTTTTTGAACATTTTCGTCATAATCACTGAATCTTTTATGCTTTTTTTTAAAAATTGATTAATGAAGATTAAGAAATAATGAGAGATTAATGTGCAACTAAACTAAACCTCACCCGCTTTATTACAGTGACAGCATATTATTAAGTTTCATTCATCCTGCAATCAAAACTCTGGTCTTGACATGTAAAAACCTGCAGTAAAACCTGGGACAAACGTTCAGATTGATTCATTTCGGAGTGTTGTGATGGAGCTGCACTACAGATTTTCTCCTCTCCCTCCTCTGAAGCTCTCTGAACGTTACCATCCAGCCCTCTGTCTGCTGCTCACAAGAGCCCTTCCTCTCTATTTATAGACACTGTGTAGTCGTCAGCTGACGACTATGATCGGACACACAGACTAACGCTCAGTTTAGCCTCTTATTTCCAACTTGTAAAGACTCATCCCATTCAAAAAGAGGGTCTTACAGAAGATCCGTACCTTTACAAGCTTACAGGAGAGCCAGACAGTGCAGGAAATAGTCTGTTGTTGACAGTTTCGGTGATTATGTAAATCGTGTGGGTTAAAAGCATTTTTGCCACAGCTGAGGAACCAAGCAGGAAAAGCAGACTAAAACCTAATCTTGACCTCATATCAAATGTCAGCATCTTGCAGAGTTTGTGTAGATTTTGGTTTATTTCTTAACCCCTCTGACAGTTTGAAGACTGATGAAAGCATCTCTGTGCACGCAAGTTAGACACGCAACCTAAACATGCAACCAAACATGAAACTTGTGGCGAGATCCTTCGTGTAAAAGCTGTTCAGTGTTTTTTCTCTGCTTTAATTTTAATTCTTCAGGTAAATCCGGGGCACAGTTTTGTTTTATTCAGGCTCATTGTAGACATGCACATGTAGCTTTTGTGGTGTGAACAAACCTCATTAATGCAGCAAAAACCCAAGGCCATCTGAGGAGAATGTGGTTTACTGGACAGTAATGCTTTGTATTTCTTACTGAAGTGTGTTTGTTTGACTCTGCAGATCGACATAGAGATCAATGGAGAAGCTGTAGAGCTGCACATGAAGCTTGGAGACAATGGAGAGGCCTTTTTTGTCCAGGAGACAGAGCAGCACAATGTGAGTCCTGAACAATTTCTGATGGAAATGAACAAGAAATTGTGTTGAAACTGATCTTGTTTGCTAATGGAACTGGTTAGTGTGATAACATCGTTCAGCATTTCTTCCACCTGTCCTTGTTAGCTACTTTTTGTAGCCATGCTACATCTGCATCACTCGAGGGATTGCAACGTCAGTCGGTCCAAGACTTTGTTCCAAACTGAAATATCTCAGACATTATTTGATGGATTACTATTAAATTTTGTACAGACGTCTGTGGTGATCATTTGACTTAGCACCACTAGCAAGTCAAAACATGTTACCTTTCCTGTTAATTATCGCCAAATCTCAATGATGGATTGGCACAAAATGTTGCACAGGTTGATGCATCAGAATCACTTCAGGGATCCCCAGACCACCGTGTGGTTCATGTTTGCAGTTTCCAGTAAAAACTTGTCAGCAGCTATTTGCTGGATTGCCAAGATTCCACTTTTCATTTGTCATTTCGTCATCATCAGCACTTGACCACTCATTTATGACCAAATGCAGCACTACTGATATTCCCATCATTGTGGGATGTATTTTGTGTTAAGTGCATGCTAGCATTGTCATTTTGAGCATGTTAGCAGGCTGATGTTGGCATTTAGTTCAAAGTACTTGCTGTGGCTAGGAACAGCCTCACATGGCTGCAGAATCTTAGTCTTGTTTATTTCATTTTTTTCACCTCAACACAGGAGATTGTCCCGGCCCACCTGGTGACCTCGCCCATCCCCACAGAGGAGGCCCTGTTCAGGAGCAGAGAACCCAGATGTGGGGGATCAGCTGCGGAGAACGGCCAGCCTCTGGGTCCAGCAGACCCGGCCTCTGGAAACCTGCAAACCTGCTCCAATGCAGCCGGCAAGAAGAGGAAGAGACGCAGAAGGAAGCACAAGGCTGAGCCACGCAAGGAGGAGCAAACCACTCCTGCAGGCGGGGAGCTCGAGCTGTGTGAGCTCAGTTCAGATGAGGAGCAGAATGCACACAATGGACGGTGAGTAGACGTGTGTCGTTAAAAAGCTGGATTTTTTTGTTTTCTTTGTAAACCTTTTGTTAATGGTATTGCTGCTGTCTTCAGGGCATCTTCACTCTCCATAATGAAGGATATGGACCACAGGCAGCATTCCCCCCTCACCGCCCTCGAATGGGACAGCTACCCCTTCTCTGACGGAGACTGGTCCCCTTGCACTATGTACGCCCCCTCCCTCCCCCACTCATTCAACACAGAAACAATATAATATCCAATCCGCTTCATCAAAACCGACAGAGCTGAGAAAAACAAATCTCTCTCACAAGGTCGTTACAGCTGACTCAGTGGAAATGTTGTGTTTGTTTACAGCCGGGAGATGTCCGAGCCCATGTCGCCCAAGAGTGACTCTGAGCTGATGGTGAAGCCTGCAGAGAGCATGCTCAGGGCTGAGTCCCACATGCAGTGGAGCTGGGGAGAGTTTCCAGAGTCCACCAGGGTGAGGTTCAGGTCTAGACTTGTAGAATCTGGACTAAACTTTGGCCTTTGAGACAGTGAGATTTGTGGGGTTGAATTCAAGTCTGCTACAACATATTTCGAGTGAGGGTTAGAGAGAATGTTTGGAAATGCATGTGTGTATATTTATGCGCCATCCTGTGCTGTTCTTCCTGCATCCAGGTCAACAAAAAGGACAAATCAGAGCCGAAGACACTGACCATCACTCCTTCTGAGAACACACATTTCAGGGTTATCTTGAGCACAGAAGCCATGGAGGAGGAGATGAGGGAGGGAGGGAGAACCACAGATCCCATTTGCAGTATTGTAAAGCCAGAGCCTCGGACCATCAAAGTCGATCAGCACAGTCACAAACCGCAGGCGCCCGACGCTTCGTCTCACGATACAAACATTATCAAGCACGAGCCTGACACAACAAATTTAACGTCCAGCAGTTTTACCTCCAAGCCGTGTCCCACTAACTCCGACCTCGGCACAAAAACTGCGCACAAGACCAGGTGGACGTCTTCACCGCCAAGCCGCAGGGACACCGGCTCTGCTGCCAGTGGAGGCAGCAACGTGGCTGGAGAATCTGCAGCGGGTTGTCCTGATACGAGAGCCTCCTCTAAACCCACCGACTCCCCCATCAAGAGGAGAAGTAACACGACTTCCTTTAACACTCTGAAAATGTGTTTTATAGTGTCTGCACCTTGTGTTCTTCATTGGAGGGAACAACAGTGTGTTTTCATTCTGTAGACAGGATATAAACATGAGGATTTAAGAATAACGTCCCAAAAGCTTTGCAGCACTTTCTGACGTAGATTAAGTAGTTGCTGCTTTGATTCCTCCTGCTAATACCTCAAGATATTTATGACAAACATAAGAAAATCCAGCTGCTCTCTCTTTAATTCCATCCACTTATTCGTCATTTTTAAAAACTGTATTGGAGCTTATAATTATTTAAACAGCAGAATTATTCTAGTTTAGCATTTTTAAAGACCGTGAGAAAGGTTCTCTACAGCTAAATGTAAGTGGATGTTAACAGGAAGGATGTGGTTTGAGTTTAGGCCTGTGTGTGTGTGTGTGTGTGTGTGTGTGTGTGTGTGTGTGTGTGTGTGTGTGTGTGTGTGTGTGTGTGTGTGTGTGTGTGTGTGTGTGTGTGTGTGTGTGTGTGTGTGTGTGTGTGTGTGTGTGTGTGTGTGTGTGTGTGTGTGTGTGTGGCTGGCTGCTCTGCATTCACACGCACAAGTGAGAGGAAAACATGAAAAGATTTCTGAACAGAGCTCTCTTGTCTTGCTTTCATAAAGGTGTGAGGAAGAGGAGCCAACATCAGGGACCTGAAGATATTTACCTGGATGACTTGAATGCACTTGAACCTGACGTTGTTGCCCGGTACTTCCCAAAAAGGTACGAAGCTGGCAATCCTTTCAGAGTGAAGTCATGTTACCTCATTTAGGAGTACAGCTTTTCAGTACATTTGCAATGTAGCCACAATTGAGTTTATACTAACAAATACTGAGGTTTGATTTGCATTGTTCTGCACTTTTGGAAAAAATAAAAATGGCTGCATCTATTTACACAACTCATCGGTTGTTGCTGTGTGAACGTCGGCCGTCTGCGTGTGTTTTCAGTGAGTCCGAGCAGGTTCCTAAACACTGGGTCGAGATGGGGAAGCGCTCTGGATCCCAGTCGCCCCAGTCTGTCAGCAGCGCAGCAGCAGACAGCGGCACCGAGTGTCTGTCTGACTCTGCAGGTGACCTCCCCGACGTCACCCTGTCGCTGTGCGGAGGTGTTGGTGAGAACTCAGAGATCTCTAAAGGTAGTGCGCCACTTTGCGTTTCGCTAATCAGATCACTTGTTTATGTGATAAATACACCTTTTGAATCCTTGCTTTAAGCAGGATTCATTACCTGCGTCACAGCTCCTGCATACTGATGTTATGAATAAAGAAAGATGGGCAGTCGCCAGATCTAATTTTTATGCTTCATTCATTCCAGATAAATTCATGGAGCACATCATCACCTACAATGAATTTGCAGAGAATCCAGCAATAATCGACAATCCCAATTTGGTGGTTAGAATTGCAAACAGGTGAGTGTTTATACTCTGTAAATCACAGTCACTGGACTCATCAGTTTAACAGACGCTTCATTATTACAGCTAAAAAAAAAACAAAAAACATTTTTTTTCCAGATATTACAACTGGACGCTGGCAGCACCGCTGATACTTAGCATGCTGGCTTTCCAGAAGAACTTGCCAAAGGTATCCTCGTGGCTCTAACGTGTTTATAACGTACTCTTTGATCTTCTACTGTAGCTGCACGTTATATCGGTTTACACATGAATCATTTACGTGATTGGCAGGCTACAGAGGAGGCCTGGGTGAAGGAGAAAATGCCAAAAAAGTCTGGACGCTGGTGGTTCTGGAGGAAGAGCAGCGCAAAGCAGGTACTGAATGTGTGTCAGATCACTTAAGGTAAAGCTACACTCCCATCTGTGTGTTTACAGTGTTGTGGAGGTCAGCAGGAATGCCGACCTCCACAACACTGTTTGTATGAGTTTGCATTGGAAATTAGTTTGGACAAATAAGGAACAGGTTGCCCACATGTGTCACTAACTATTACATCCCTGTTTTGCATTACTATATGAAGACTTTTAAGTTACAAAAGAACATTTATGTGACACATTTTTATTGTGCACTGGTTTTAAACTCTTGATGTTTATCTCACGGGAGGCTAATAATGTCCCTCCCTCTCTCCAGTCGTCATCAGAGACCAAGTTAGAGAGGCAGGAGTCTCTGACCAGCGAGAGCCCTGCCCTGCACCAGGCCCCAGAAACACAGTGAGTCAGCAACAAAGCTCTGGCTTCCTCACAACACGACCGTCACACACCAACACAAGCAGCGTTGGGTAAACATGTCCCACAGAGGCTGGATTAGCATGTTAGTCAGCGAGCAGTGCTGTCATTCGTGACTCACGTTTAAGAAATCAGGAGAAAGACTTTGAATGTTGTTTCAGGCTGATTCTACTTTAATGTTGTGTTGGAGATTATGAAGGATGCATCCAGTGTTTGTGTAAATTAAAACATGCTGTATATTTAGTGTTGAGCAAAGCAGTGTTACTATACAGGCAGATGGAGGTCTGCTGCCCTCTGGTGACGCTAAAAAGTACTGCAGTTTTTTATTGACCCTGAATCCCCTTGCATCGCCTTGTTATTGTGCTTATTATGCCATAAATCTGTGTTGAGTTCAGTCTCCATTGCAGCTTGGCTTGTGTTTTCTTGGCCTGATTGCTTTGGTCTTGATACTGTTTGCTGCTCCGTCCTCAGACTGTATTCTCTCCTGCAGGCAGAAAGCAGCAGAGTGGTCCAGCGATGACGAGACTAAGGAGCTAAACGCCGTGGCACCTGCTCTGACACCCACTGAGCATGTGCAGAAAGAAGGCCCGGCCCCCGCGCCTTGTCACTCCTACAGGAAGTCCCTCCGCCTGTCGTCTGACCAGATAGTAAGAAAACTAATCACTGATGCTGGTGGTTTGACTAAAATTAAGCAAAGACAGAGGCTGTTTTTCTGATTATGTTCACTGAAGTCCAGTGAAGAAGGCCAGAGAGGCAAGAGGAGAGCTTTTATTTATTTTGTATATTATTTTGTGTAGCGAGATTCCATTAGGTCTGTTTACAGCAGTTTGGGAGTGACTGCATAAGTTTTATAAAGCCTGAAAATCTGATAAATTGCCTCAAGTGATTTGACTTGAGTCAGCATCGATTGAGACTGAAGACTTCAAGTTTGACAATAAAAAATCTGGAGCTCTGTAGTCTGCTCTCCACAAAATCTGCTACCAGCATAACACACCCAGATCTGATCAAACTGCCAGGGGTTGGTTGCATTGTGGGTAATGTAGGCAGCAGGTTTTGGCAAAGAAGACTGTGCAGAATGGAAAAGATAAATCTGGTTCTGCTGGATCAATGTATTTGCTAAATGGGTGGCTGCGCTCGTTGTGCGTCTGTTGCAGGCCAGCCTGAAGCTACGAGAGGGGCCTAATGATGTCACCTTCAGCATAACCACTCAGTACCAGGGCACCTGTCGCTGCGAGGGCACCATCTACCTGTGGAACTGGGACGACAAGGTCATAATCTCTGACATCGATGGCACCATCACCAAGTACGAGGACGTCTAAATATCCACATTTTCATTATACTGTGATTACTCTGTCCAGTCTCATTCACAGTATTGGAAATTAGAAGTCTGATAAATGCTTCGATTCAGTCTCGGTTTCTTCCCACAGATCAGATGTGTTCGGTCAGATTCTGCCTCAGCTCGGGAAGGACTGGACTCATCAAGGAATCGCTAAGCTTTACCACTCAGTGCACGAGTAAGACACATGACCTGTTGTCCTTGGTTACTATTCTGCCAGCATAAAGGGTGTCAAACAGTAAAGCAGTTAAAGATTGAACCCATCAGTGACTATCTGACTCTGCAGGAATGGCTACAAGTTCCTGTACTGCTCAGCCCGAGCAATCGGCATGGCTGACATGACTCGAGGATATCTGCACTGGGTGAACGACAGAGGGACTCTCCTGCCTCAAGGACCCCTCATGCTGTCCCCCAGCAGCCTCTTCTCTGCCTTCCACAGGTATGAAATCCTCTCCTAAGTGTTTAAGCCTCAGCGTAGACAAAGTACATCTGAAATCCATCACAGGATTGATCTCCGACCTCCAAAGGGTTCAAAGCAGCACTGACAGATCTCTGGCATTCGTGGCTTTTTAGTTACTCGTCTGCCAGAAATGTGTACTTTCAAAGGTAATTTATTCCAGTACAAATCACAGTAACTCTGCTGGAATTAAAATGTGTTTCAACACTGGTCAGCCTCCTTGTCTCATCAGGATTTATGTGTTTACACTGATTGGTAACTTTACTAATGTTGGACACTCACTGACTCTATAAATGCTTATAAATGATAGCCACTCTTAAAGGCTTTTTGAAGTGGGGTTGTATGAGGTACTTGTGCAGAGTCAGTGTATTATTTACAGTATCTGGCAGTCGGCACACTGTCAGTTTGGAGAAGCAGACAGAATTACTGCCACAGAAGCAGAGCAATGTCCTGCTGATCCTGCTTATCCACCTAAAAAAGGCCCAACTATAATAATCTCTATCAGTTGGAGTGTACACTATATGTTGAACATTTTCAGGACTTTACCTTGCTGTCAGACAGCCTACATCTTCTCAAATGTAGAACGTCTGTAATCCTACGTATTAGCACAGCTGTACCGTGTGCTGTATTACACTGCCGATCAGCTGTTTGGTCAGAAAGAGATCAGACTGAAATAAAACTTTTCTAAAGATGTCAAAAAAGAGGATTATGTGAAAACCACGATTAAATAAGCCAGGTAGACAAATTACGAAGAGCACTGCTGTGCTCAGCCATCAGCTAATATAAAACTAAATACCTCCACAGTGAACAGCATTTCTTCGTTGCTGTCATAATCGCTCATTTTTCTTGTCTTGTATTTGTTGTTTCTTCCACAAAATGCTGAAAAGTCTGATCCTGCGGTGTAATACAGTGCGAGGTACAGTTGCTTTGATGCGTTGGAATATGGAAGTTCTACGGTTGAGACAATATAGTACCAAAGGAAAGGGCAGTCTGACGGCAACGTGAAGCCCTGAAAATACTGTAAATATACCGTACACTTAGACTGATACTGGTTATTTTAGCTGTGTCTTTTTTCAAGTGCATGAAATGCATTTTGCTGCTGACCCGCTACAGCAGTACATCGCTTAGCTTCCTCCTCCTCCCCCTCCTCCACATTGAGGCTGTGCCAGCTCCTGTAGGTAATATACTGACTATGCATAAGTACCTCACACAACCCCTCGTCAAAAAAACCTGAACTATCCCTTCAAAGTTGTGGCAGATTTACTGAGTGAACTCTAGCTCCAGCAGAAGATCAGAGGTTAAGGCTGTAATCCTTTGTTCCTCTTGTTAGAGAGATCATAGAGAAAAAGCCGGAGAAGTTCAAGATCGAATGCCTCACGGACATCAAGAACCTGTTTTTCCCGAACACTCGTCCCTTCTACGCGGCCTTTGGAAACAGAGAAAGCGTAAGTAACATCCTCTGAACAATCTTGGATTTACTGACAACAAAAGGTACGTTTTGTTCAGTCAGACGCCTTTATAATGGTCTTTTTTTTTTTTTTTTTTCTTCTGTTTCAGGACGTGTTTGCCTACAAGCAAGTGGGTGTGCCTGTGTGCCGAATATTCACAGTGAATCCCAAAGGAGAGTTAATCCTCGAGCAAGCCAAAGGCAATAAAACATCGTGAGTGTTGAACCATCACTGGAGCCATTGTTTTCGTCTGCGTCTGTCAGACAAATGTTTATTGTTCCCGTCGCTGGTTTTTATTTTACAGATACAGCCGACTGAGTGAGCTGGTGGAGCACGTTTTCCCTCTGCGGAGTTCACAGCACAATGCCACCTTCAGCTGCCCAGAGTTCAGCTCCTTCTGTTACTGGAGACAACCCATCGCTGAGGTGTGTTTTGAGGAGCTGCTTTAACCGATATTAATGTTTAATTACTTGAAATCAACACAAGGCAGAGCAGTGATTTCTGTCAGGACTGTATGCACTGGTTTCATACTGAGAAGTGTTTGTAATCATCAGCTCTGTCGGCCGCTGGAGTAGTTTGATAGACACATTCCACTTTGGAGGAAAGGTTTGGGATATCAATGTATCTCAGCGTGTCCTTTGGGCTCACACAGTTAAAAGATGTATTTGAAGGCTCTGCCAACTTTTGGCACATATGGAAGCCAAAAGTATGAGGTATCAGTTGTTCTTCTTATCATTTGCTATAATGTTAAAGAGAAGACATTGCCGAAGCACTTATTTAGGCAGTAGAGGTGCAATAACTGCTTAAACTGGCCACCGTTCAGTATGAAACAACAACACAGACATTGGCTGTGTCTGAAATCGCATGCTAACACACTGCCTGCTACATGCTCGTGAAAACAGTTTATGGCACATGTACAACATTACCTCCACTCAATGTTGTATTTTCCGGTGTAATTTTAAAGCGAATTAAGATGATGATGAATTTTACTTTGCATCTGAAGAGATGAAATGCAACACCAAGGATGCAAGCTGCCGTTAAACTGCGAAGAAGACGACACGATGCGTCTCGGAGCGGTTGAGTATGTCCAGTAAGCTCAGGCAGCCGGAATGGCCTCCGTGTTCCACTTGACGTCATATTCAGTCTAAATCAGGCATGTCAAACTCATTCCATAAAGGGCCGTGTGGCTGCAGGTTTTTGTTCCAACCAAGGAGGAGCACACCAGGCCAACCAATCTACATCAAGGGTTCACTTAGTTATCAGCTGAAGACTGAGACCAACTGATTAATTGATTCCAGCCTGGTGTGCTCCTCCTTGGTTGGAACAAAAACCTGCAGCCACACGGCCCTTTATGGAATCAGTTTGACATGCCTGGTCTAAATAGTGTGTTAGCATGCAATTCCAAACACCACCTACGCTGCTTACAACTTCAGATATTTACAGCAACATGTTTTCATCCTTTAAGGCCTTATTCACACTGTATTGGTTTTATTTAATGTGTAGAAATCTTAGGTCTTTGCTCTGAAGCTTAAGGATTTTGGACTGTTTTGCTTGGAAGAAGAAAACGTGAAATCATTTGGTTCGTAGTTAATAGCTGCATTAATGCTATTTGAGACAAAAAAGCACTTTCTAAACTGTAGATACTGCTGCTATGGTATAAAGTTGTTTTTTTAAATCAAGATTTAGTTAGATTTACTGTAGAAACTATTTTTGATGAATCTTAAAACGAATCTCTGCTGATGTTGTTGCCATTGTGAAATCTTCGGTACATTAATGAGACGCCTCGTTTTGTTTTTATTCTGCTGTCAGCAAAATGAAAAGTATTCTTTCTGTGAAAGTGATGAACTTTGTGTGTCGAGAACACACAGTATTTTCTTAGTTGCTTCAAGTGTTTTCAGTAGACTGTTGTGATCACTTTGTAGTATTCCAGTTTACGTTATGACGTAACAATGTAAGCACAAAGTATGTTTTGGATGATGTTTTTGATAAATGCATTCAGCTGTTTGATCTGTTGTCTGTTAGTATGTGATCTGAAAAAATGAGTTATTTAAAGTCATTTTTATAGTGTCAGAACTGTAGATCTACTGTTCATGAACTGTATATGGTATATTTACAATATCAATTGTATAAATAAACTTTTAAATCAAATGTCCTATGTTGGATGATGCTTTAATTAAAAAAAAAACTTTATTTCAATGAACAGATCAGATCTTATTTTGCATATTTATATATTGACAATTTTAACACTAACAAGAGGAGGAGTCTGTGTGGTGGTATGAACTACAGGACGATATAAGTTCTGCAAAAACAAACAAAAAAGCTAAATTCTGCCCAGTAATCAACAAATTGGTGGAATTTAAATTTTAGTACTGGGCTATGGAAGGTACAAGGCACAAAAATAATCTGGGTTTATGAAATGTGGCTGTATGAGAAGTCAGTGTATTACCTACAGTAGACAGCAGTGAGCACACCTCGGTTTGGAGAAGTAGCAGGAGCACAGGTGTAGACTCATTTCGGCCACTAAGCACTAAGTATCCATTTAAGTGTACGCTATATTTAGGATATTTTCACTGCTTTAATTTGCAGTCAGAAGGCCCCTTCCAACTGGAAACTGAAGCTTTTATATCCATCTATGCGCTTTTCAAAGCCACCAGGCTCCTTTGACAAAAACAGTAATTTTACCTCGCAGAACACAGGAGCTGCTCGTTCACCACTGCCTGGATCGGCTAGTCAGTCTGTGATTCTGGCGTTTTAAAGGGTTTCAGGTTCACGGAAGTCACACAATAACACAGACTGACTAACCGATCAAAGCAGCGGTGAACCCCTACTCCTGTATTCTGCGGGGTAAAATTACTGTTTTTGTCAAAGGAGCCTGGTGGCTTTGAAGAGCGCATAGATGGATATAAAAGCTTCAGTTTCCAGTTGGAAGGGGCACAACTGAATGTTTTCACTGCAAATTAAAGCAGTGAAAACATTCTTGCAGTATAAATTTAAACTGGTACGAGTAATTTTATGTGGCTAAAACACAGTTTGCTGCTGACCCCCTTCTACAGCAGTACATTGCTGAGCCTCCTACACCTGTACTCCTGCTTTGAACTGAGGGTGTGCTGACCATCATCTACTGTAGGTAATACACTGACTATAGATAAGTACCTCATACAACCATACTGTAGTGGACAACAATTAAATCTTCAAGCAATATGTGTATTTGTAAGATCTACATCATAAACAAAACTTCACAATAAAAAATATAAAATAACTGCGGTGTAAACATATTAGTACTCAGGGTAGAACTAATCTGATGTATTGTTTGGAGACCGTTTTTCCTCTTTTTGTTGCTTGCTTCTGTTTCTCCTGGTAAATAGATCATCACTATTAGCCTTAATGGATCCTCTGTAATGTACAACGTACCCCACTTACGGCTGCTTGAAGGTGTCTTTAAAAGGGGCAGGGCTACCGTTTTGATGGGCTGGGGTAAAGAAGCACGGCGCTGAAAGATGACAGGACCTCAGAGGAGGCGGAGATGGCGAGCTTCCCAGCGGTCATGACCAGTCCTGCTCGATCTCCTCTCCTCAGTGGCAGAACCAGGCTCAGAGAGGTGGAGCTGCTGCAGTTACATCGATCATGTGACGATGGCTCTGCCGCTCCTGACAAGAAGCCTGTGGAGTCCAGCCTCTGGATGCTGCGGTTGGACACGGAGAGGACGGCCTCCACCCTCTCACCTCGCTGGGCTGTGAGCACAGCGGTCAGCAGGTAGCGTCCATCTGTGGGAGCTGTGAAGATACCTGAGGACACAGAAAGAGGCTCTTAATACACCCATTCTTACTAAAGAACCACCGCTCTGGTCCAACTGAACTATCTGATAGATTGTACGAACATTCATGATCCCCAGAGGATGAATGCCTCTTTTTTTATTGATCCCCTGACTTTTCCTCTGGCGCCACCATGAGGTTGACAGCTTTTGTCTTTTATTAAAATGTGGGATGCACTGCCGTGATATTTGGTGATAAATTTAATGCTAATTTGCAAATATTAGTATGCTAACACGCTAGACTAAGATGGTGACAATGATAATAATATCTGCTGTCATCAGCCCAGGACTCTCATATCTCTATATTAATATTATTTTTAGACTTAGTTCACTTGAGTTTCTTCACTGAGTTTCTTCTCTTAAATTTTCCTTTTTCTGTTGCAGTTTGTTGACATTAAGTTAAAGGTCGTGGTTTGGGTTATAATAGACCAGGCATCTCAAACCGGTTCCATAAAGGGCCACGTGGCTGCAGGTTTTCATTCCAACCCAGGAGGAGCACATCAGGCCAACCAATCAACATCAAGGGATCACTTAGTTATCAGCTGAAGACTGAGATCAGCTGATTAATTGATTCCAGCCAGGTGTGTTCCTCCTTGGTTGGAATGAAAACTTGCAGCCACGCGGCCCTTTATGGAACCGGTTTGAGATGCCTGTAATACACCCTTTTACAATGATAACCTCAAAAGCTTTGACATCGCAAGAACGTGATTGGCCAGTTACAATGAGAGTCCTGGAGCGACGTTGGTTCTCATATGGACATATCAAATTGTTTGTACAAGTTCTGGTGTAGTTTTTTGTCCCCTTTTGGTTGAATTTAAATTCAATGCTGCAACAACAGAAAATTTATTCAATACAATTTTGATAGTAAATTGTTTAAGCGATTTGTGAAGGAATATCTCAAACATTTTTTTGCTGTCGTCATCATACATACATCATATTTAAGCTATCAAAATCAACAGATTAATCAATCAAATTGAATTCACAACAGCGGAAGCTGAATAATACTCACCTGTATCAGCATCGTAGTGTCCTCCATCGTTGACCAGCACCTTGTTGAATCGAATGATTCCGATCTCTCCCTGGAGCGGCGGAAGAGTCAGACCGGCTGTGAACGACACCATCTCACCTGAACACAGGACAGGAAGCGTCACACGCTGACAGACAACAGAGGCAGGAACCTGTATCATGGAGACACTCTGACCTGAGGCCGGGGCAGGTTTGTGTGGTGGCAGTCTGTGGGGCAGGTTCACATCTGCTGAGCAAAAGAAAAATATTCATCCCCTCCTGACGGGCTCAGGTGTGACGCAGCACAAAAACATTAGAGGAGTATTTACCTGGGATGAGTGGCGTGCTGGGCTGTAGCGAGTCAGCGGATTTGACGTGAGGGGTTGCTATGAAATAAAACAAAATGCCGAGACACATGAAACAATGCTGGGAAACACGCAGAGTGAATATACATGCAGGTGCGTCTCACCTGGAGCTCCAGCAAAACCCTGAACGGGCATCATGCTGCCGTCGGCCCCCTTGGGCAGCTTGGACGAGGTCATCCTGCCGGGGGGTCCCGCCTCGCCGGTCTCCATCACAGGTGGCTGCGGGAAGGAGGCGTCCAAGGGACCGACTGGCACCGTGACACTCTTACGTGAACCCTGAGGAAGTCCGCCATCCCTTGCAGCAACATGAACACCTGACAGAGACAGAGAAGGTGGTGAGCACCGGGGCTGACACTGCTCACTACAGCCGGGTGCAGCGCCCTGGTTCTGTAACTGGGGGCAGGTTCAGGGCAGAAAATGTGAAGAGGGCGTCAAGTTAAAACAATCATATTCATGAAGGAACAGTGTGCTAACAAGTGTGCTCTGATGCTTGCAAGGCGATCAGGATTACTCAGACAGACTGACTGACCGGTACAAGATGGGCAGATTTTTGACAAAGAGGAAAAACAGGCAACACTCGCTGAGCAACCATGTCAGTCTCATCTGAAATATGAGGATGAACAGCATAACAGGAGAGATTTATGTGTTTCATGTCCAAATACTGCAGGATTTGGGCAAGTTTATCTTGTGGTTTCCATTTGCACATTCGCTCGTTTTTATTTGTCTTTCCAACCACGAGTGCAGTGCAACAAAAGTCTCTTTACTGTCATTTAACAATACACTGTCATACCAGCCCACCACACCTCCAACACTACTCTACTGCAAACCGCGAGGTGTGAGTTTAAATTAAATTGATAGCTCTCTGACACAGTCTCAACAGAAATTAAAATGACAGGTTTCACAGTAGGAGTACTGACTGGAAGGCTTCTCTTATTTAATTTGAATGACACTGTCAGATAATCCGTGAGGTAATTTGATGACATCCAATACTGCAGTCTTAACATGTGTCAAACTTCTGAAATGTTGCTTGCACCAACAAATGATGCCAAACCTCATAGGAAAAACATGCAGCTTATGTTGTATTCCCACTTGTTCCACTTTAATCTTCAGATCATGGAAGGTGTAATTGTGCTTTTGTTTACGGCAGAGCTACCGTTGACACTCATGAAACAGCGAGCGCTCATCTGAGCCTGTTATTAAGGACATAAACAGAGAACATGAGACTGACTGGCCCATCTCCCATTATATGGCGATCAGCTTTGAACTACATGTATTGCTGCATTCCTGAGGAACCACCGCTGAGATGAACTGCAGTTTATCAACAAATCAGACCTCCCGGCTGGGGGCACAAATTCGCCGTTACAATGCCTGCAACCAGACGACAGGCCCCAACTCTGCCGTCCCAAAAGGAAAACCAGCTCATAAAAGGAATACCAGCAGCATACCACGGCACGGCCACATGTTCAATCACCAGACAGCTTGTCCCCTCACCCCGGGGAAAAGGGTAATTTGGCGCAGAGGTCAGAAAAGTCTGCCTGTGAAACACAACATGTGGAGGGGAACTGGTGTGTGACCGTAAAGCAGCACAGGGGGTGAAGTCTGCCCACATGTGCATGTGTTTGCCTGCTCTGCGTCGGGTAGTCGCTGCTCATATAAAGCGAGGCATGTGCTCCAGTGAGTCTCTGCCAGGAGCATAAAAGAGGCCAACGCAGGATGTACTGTATGTACATGTGAGAGTGTTTGTCAGGATGAAAGAGGTGAGCTGTAAATAAATGCAGCTGGATCTGCTGGCGGCCTAAAATTTGCATCCTTCCACCAAAGCAGCATGGGAAAGCCTCTCCTCCCCCTCCAGTTCCAGGATACAACGGCCCCTTGTGTCACAAGAATGGCCACTTTCCACATTACACACCACATAATAATGACTGCACAGCAATTTGGTGCGTGTTGACTTTGTGAGTCACTGTTCGCCACAACAAAGCGGCCTCTTAAGACTGTGATTTACAGTAGGAATCAATAAATCCAGCAGAATTTATAGCTCAGAAGATAAAAGGGAGATTGCTGAATTCCTTAGGTCAGCTAATGTAACACCTTCTTTGTCAGGGGTATAAAATGAGCAGCCGAACGCTGCAGGCTTTATAAATCTCAAGGGTTTTCCGTCAGGTCCCATCTTGTTTTTAGGTTCATGGGGTTATCACGTTTGACCGCTGACCAGAGCGTGTCACCTTACAAGTCGCCTTATCTCTCGCAGGTCATTGACCCACCAGCTTCACCACTTCGCCTTGAGAGAAGCAGGAAAACAGGCTTTCTTATCAAAGAAAGTGCCCATAATAGAGCTCTGCGATGCTGTTTTAAGTCTGTCGAGGCCACCTTGTCAAACAAAACGAGAAGGATGTGCTTCAAGGCAAGTAAAGGGATTAGGAAACATATACATCTTATATATGCACACTGAGAGTCGTCATCAGCGGATGCATGTTTGTTCAGTGTAGACTGCGAGATGTTGTCGAAAGCTCCAAAAACAGCTGGTGCTGAAGGCTCTGTGAAAAAGCTATTAAATGGATCTTATGTTAAGATTTCTTTCACACAACTTTCTAATAAGTCACTGTTTTAATAAGTGTACTAATGGCTTTATTCATAATTAAGAAATAATCCTCTAATAATGCTTCATAAGTCAGTTATAAGCCATTAATACAGAGGATTTTTGGGTTGCCAGGTTCTGAAATATCCCTTTTTCATTTGGTGTTTCTCCTCCTCAAGCAGAACATTTGATTTATCTTCTTGCGATAGCTCTTTAGTTTACTTACCTTGAGTATCTGGACAAAGATCATTTTATTAACAACTTATTAAGATTTATAACTTTATAAAATGTAATGACTTATCCACAACAGCTGCATTCTTACCCAATAAAAATTAACGCCAGCTAGAAAGATTTTTTATAACCTGGCAACCCAAAAGTTGTTCTTATTAATGGGTTAAAACTGATCTATACAGTAATGGTTGATTTACTATTAATAAAGCTTTTAGTTGGCTTGTGGCTCTTTTCATGAACACTCACATTTATACTAATGCAACAATTACAGTTATTCAAGTGCAATGAGTACACCTATTAAATTGCATAAATTACTTTAGAACATGTAGCTCTCTTAATCTTAAAGGCTTTCTATCTGCCATCTTGGCGCCTTGTATGAAAGTCGTACCAATTTCTACTTTCTCCAACGTCAAGAACTGACTTTAATGCTCAGTGTTTTCTCAACTCTGAGCACTCATAGCTGTAATGTACGTTCACAGGAAATACGAGGCCCACGTCTGAATGAAGAAATTAGTTTTCAAACAAAGTCTCAGGGGCTTATGTATGTCTTTCATGTTTGCGCCAACAAGCCGTAATGAATCAAAGCGAGAACGCCGTGATTAGTACGCACAGAGAGCAACAAAATCACTTTAAGAATGACATGCTGCATCTCTCTTCTTCCCTTTCCTGACCCTCTCATTTAAGGTTTACAGCCGGTATGACATCATGGTAAACACCTTGACAAATGGCCCTTGAGACCCCGGTGCAGCTTTGAGCGTTCACACTGTTTATTTTACCAGAAAAGGAACTCAGCCGTGGAAGTTCAAACTGCAAAGACGGGAAGAGGAAAAGCACAGAAGGGGCTGCGAGGGAAAGCAGTGATATAAATGTCGATCCAGTAGCACCTAATCTTAACACACCGAGGCTCTTGGCTCTGAAATAAAGATGCCCATGAGTGGGTCACTGATAAGCTGTGAGGACATCTCTCTGTCATGCACTCGAAGCAGCATTTTCCAGCCTCTTCAGATAAGCAGGGAGGGAGACAATAGGATGAGGCAGCTGGCAGGGTAAAGACAAACAGAACGAGTGGTCATAATGGTCCCTGCTAACATCACTGAGCATGAGTGGAAAGCATGAATAACTGTGCTCCCGCTTGCAAAACGTCCCAATGACAGAATGATGAATTAAATGTTAGATTATGACAACATGCCCCAGTGATCTCTGATTCAATATTTGGCAAAAATGAGAAAATCGGCATGTCAGAGCTGCAGAGATGATTCAGATGTGAAAAATTGAAACATTTCTTCATGCAAAGCCTCTGGTCTGGAGCCAGAACAAGAACCAGGACTATTTTACGCCCAGCTCCCCTCCCAGAAGATTCTGGACTGGATCATATGCTGCATCACCTGCTCCATAAACCAGTGAGTGAAAACTAGCAGGTCGCAGAGGAAGAGACTTGGCTCGTAAACATCATGGGCATGCTTCTAGTTCACATTTACAACTGTGAGAGTCAGAAGTCCAGCTCGGTCTCAAAGCCGCCATTAATGAGCAGACTCATACAAGAAGTATGCAACATATGCACTGATATGAAAATATATACTTTCAAATATGCTTACAACAAAAAAGCCAAGTCTTACAATAATATCCGGCATTAATGACAAAGATCCACCTGATATTAAACCTGGTTTTACACCTGAAGGAACACACATGCATGTGTAGACTTTATGGACAAACACAAACATACTGCAAACTTAGATGCAGAAAAAAGCAAAGCGAGCAATATTTCATTGTGCCAAGGCATTGCTCAACACAAGTGGGGTCTATTAAAACAAGCATGTGTCTTCAATCAACCGCCGCCTTTAACTGAGAACATGGTTTAATGGAAATCCAACTTGCTCTCACTCACACACTCAAACGCTCTAATACTGTAGCCTCTCCAATAGTGCAGTCAGCCTGTGATGCACAAATGGACTCAAGTCCAAGCAATGACCTAAAAGGTTGGGAAATATTACAGCTATTTGATTGTTATCTCAAGCCTCTGCCATCGAACCCTCTCAAAAAATAAATCAAGTTTAGAAAGTGGGAATAAAGTGGTTTAAAATGAGACTGGGTAACTTTTGCTGAGCACTGGTTACATTCCCATGATAATGGAACATGTAGATTAGTCATAGAGTGGACTGACTCAGTAGGGTTGCTGGTTTCACAGTACGAAAATGCATGCTACTGTATTAGTGGTCAAATTCTGAGCAGTTATTGTACTTCATACTATGATACCATTGCAACACTATGATACAGTAATGTCCATTGTACATTATAACATTAGCTTACATTAGCCAGTGGTCATAACAGACCAACTCAGGCTTTAGTGGCAAAATCCTCAAGTGTACTGACTTGAGCAAGAGTGTGTCTAACTGCTGAGGGAACTTTTAAATAGTAAGAAAAGGATTATTATCATTAATTCTTTCAAAGGTTGCACACTGTCACTTTAAATGGCTGCATTGCAGGAAGTTCCCACTTCAAGGCAATAAAGAGTGAGTTTACGTTTGTGTCACTGAACCTGCAGCTTACCCGTCTTCTCAGGATTGATGTTCGTTCGCTCCTGGAGGTCTCCGGCTACATTAGAGATGAGGTTCTGGATGTTCTGGCAAGTTTCCCTCAGTCCTCCAATATCTTGGGCTTGAGCTGTAACTGTACCATTCAGCTGGTTGACACAAGTCCACAACCTGGTGACGTGATTATTTAGGCCCTCTTTAATCCTCTGGAGGGTACCAGAGATGGGGTCCAGCTTGCCGCATAAATTCTCCACGCTAACGACGCGGCTGTCCATGTGGGCAATCTCCTTTGTGACATCTTCCGTCTGTTGCCGGCAGTGGTCCGCCTCTGCCTTCACCTCCCTTCCTAGCTCGTCTAGCCGGGTCCTCAGCTCATGATGCTGAGTCCTGTGGAGCTCCAAAAGGTCCTTGGCCTCCTGCTCAGCCCCTGTTTTAACTTGACCCCAGGTAGAGTTGAGACCCTGCAAGGTCTGAGACTGCTGGTGGACTACATCTGATAACGAGTTCTCCAACCTGCCTACACGACCATTCAAATAGCTCAACTCGCCATGTAAGTTCTCAATGCTAGTGTTGTGGCTGAGGAGTTGGCCCTCCATGGCTCCCAGGCCATTTATCTGGGCTTTTAGTCTAGTCTCCATAGCATCTAGAGCCGTTCTGCAGTCTTGTTGAATGTTCTCTACAGCAGTAGTACTAGCCTTGTACTCCTTTGAGCACAGCTGGTCCAAGACATTGAATCGATTTTCTAGAGTTTGAACAGAGCCCTTTAGAGACTTAATGTCCCTCTGCAGAGAGTCCCGACTCTCTGGTTGACCACCAGATGGGGAGTTTGTGCTTGTATCTACCAGCAATGTGGTGAGTCTGTCTTCTACGGAGGCCAGCTTGTCCTCCAGAGTCTCCCTCAGGTCTTTGATGGCCTCTGACCGTTCAGTCTTCAGCTTGTCCTCCACAGAGCAGCAGTGGGCTGCTATAGTCTTCTCAGAGGAGTTCAGACGGATCTCAAGGTTCTCCACACGAGCCAGAACAGAGTCAGATACCCGCAGGTCTTGCTTTCCTGGATTAATCATCTTGTTCTTAAGGTCCTGGATCTCGTTACGAAGGTCAGTTTCCTTAGAGTCCATGAGCTCGGCCAGGCTGAAGTAGTTAGCTTCTTGTCCCTCACACTGGTCTTGAACTGACAGGATCTTATAATCGCATGAGTTCTTCAAGTCTGCCAGTTTGATTTCCATGCCATTCATTAGCTCCTCTCTCAGAGCGCGGATCTTCTCGTCCAGGTAGCCACGCAGGTCTGTGTCACTGGCTGTGGGGGCAGGAGGGAGTGTTGACAGCTGTTTCTGGGCAGTATCCATTAACAGGTGAATCTGTCCATCATGAAGGTTGACACGGCCCTGCAGGTCATCCAGGGTATTGCTCTTGGACTCCAGATCGTCTGCTATCCGGCTGATCTTGTTCATGACCTCATCCATCTGTGTTGTATCACGCTCAAAGGAGAAGTCCTGCACCTGAATGGTTTCGGTCTCAGCGCCCCTCACACTTGCAGGTTGTCTGATGTTATTCAGCAGCATAACCAGCATTTTACTGGCGTCCTCCTGAAAATCCAGCCTCAGATTGGAAGACATGTCTGTCATTCTCGCCTGCATGTCGAGGACCATCTGTGACAGTTGCTGCACCTCCTCCTCCAGGTGTTGTGCATTTTGGTGTCTTCCCTGACCCCCTAGTGGCCTATGACCTGTCTGACCTCCAAACTGCCCTTCCCCTCCCCATGGATGGTTCCTCTGGCGGTCTGTTCGCTGTCCTGGAGCTATACCAAGAACAGAGAGAGAGACAGAGTGGGAAACAGGAATATGGATGCTTTTATTCTGACATTTTTCCAGCAGTTACATACTTATTCAGTTTCGTTCCACATATTTTCATGTTGATTTTCTTGATTATTATCAGCTCTTTCACCTTGTTGGACTGGAACATGTCCAGAGGCAGAGGGTGCAGAAGGCAGACGCTCTACTTGAAGTAGCTTCATGTCTTTCACCTCCCTGCAGTCATGGCCCTGGTACCCTGGGCAGCACCTCCACTCCAGCTCTGTCACAGTCTTGTATGCAATCTTATACATGGGCCTAAAGTGTGTCCGATATCTGGGAGCAATTAACACATAAACATGAATACATTCTGTTTTCTAAAAATTCACAGATGTTTTCCAGGGGAGTATGGGCTGTGGTGTGGTAATAGGCAACAAGAGAAATAATTACTCTGCTCCTTAGACGCTCAATATAAGACTTTGTGCAACTCTGACTCTCTGGAATACAATGTAAACTTTGACAATAAAATCTGTTTGTTGACAGCTAAGACTAGATAAACACCAGTCACATTTGTAATTAATGTATCACGCAGCTGGCAGGAAGGGGCTTCAGACTTTCCACCGCATCCACTCATGAGGACCCTGCTGGCCCACATGGTCCTGCCACCCCATGATTAACTACATGTCAAATGTGTTTGTTGCTCAATGAACACTAATGCCAAACAAAGGGAGTAATGTCTGTCCATGTTTGCCATTCATAAGATTCAACACAGATGCCTGATTAAAAAGGCCTTTTGCTTTCTAAGTCATGCTTTTAAGACTCTTCTAAGAATAAATCTCCTTTCTATGATTTAAAGAGAATGAGCACCAAATGTATCTAATACACACGAAACAATGTGCGGTTTACATACTAAAAGCTTTGTTAGTTTTGGCCTTAAAGAAAAACTGCTGTAACACAAATTATAGTATTAAAGTATAGTATGACAACTCAGCAGTAAATAATATATACTAAAACACAGGGGAATGTTAAATGAACTTGATGCACAAAAGGACTTATACAGTCAAATAAACAACAGCTCCGTCATAATCTCACTACCTCAGATTCACCATTCCAAAGATATGCTTATAGAGTATTTTTTGCAGTGCATCAATGCACACTATGCGAATACAGCAGAAGTATTGCCTCATATTGTTAAAAAATACTAACAAAATAACATCCGCCCTCCATCCGGTGTTACGGACTTCTGGGAACTTACATCACTTGTTGCGCACAGTTTGGCAGCTCCGGTGGACACGGTAAAACCTCCGGCTGCACGAAGCTCTCCGTGCCTCCCACGACGGCACAGCTCACGTTCTTGTGCACAACGTAGGCGCACCAGTTTCTGCAGAAAATCACCGGTAAATCACTCCTGATGCTGAAAGCTGCGGTGCGGATTCATCGCGTGGATTACTTTTCCACAAGTGACCGAAGGTTTCAATTTACGCACAGAGGAGGACAAGTGCGACGCTTAAGTCAGACATCAAAACAATCAAATGCAAACATGATGTAAACGCCATTACTCACTTATTTCTCTGACGCGTGTCGGTGCCAGAATATGCGTTGCCCTGGAACATGTTATATTGGAAAGGCGATCCACTGATGAGAGGAAAAGTTATTAAAATGTGTACAAGTGGCAGTCCGCATACTCCGCGTTTCATGGTTAAAGTATTTTTGAAATCCTGCTGTATCCGTTTTCAGATTGCACACAGTGGTGAAGGTCTGCGGTCCAGTGATCAGTCAAGGCACCGCGCGTTGTTCCCTCTCTGTGGTGCGCAAACCGAAACGGGCTCTTTCCAGATGGAAGATTGGATGTGACGTTTCGGGACCCCCTCCAATACTGACAGATGCCTTTTTTCCGTCTCTCTCTCTCTATCTCTCTCTCTCTCTCTCTCTCTCACACACACACACCAAAGTCCAGATACAACTTTCTTCGGCACCCAAAAACACAATGTCATCCGTCTTCATAATTTCCGGAGGCCTACATTTGGATAATGATCGTCTTTGTTTCGAAAAGGCACCGTAATTATCCCGTGCGTAAAACGTGCGCGCATGTCAGATTCCTCAAACTAAGATTTCTGAGTAGAAATAAGGACCCAGGCAAAGAAATCTCGGTAAATATGTATTTTTTTCAGACATTCTCTGACATATATCATGCTATGCACATAACTTTGTCATAAGCAGTTTACTTACAGATGTATTAAACACATACACATATATATATATATATATTTAAAAACGAATTAGTACAAAAAGGTGCATTACAAAAACTGAACTCAATGTGAAATAAAATGTCTAAAGAAGTTTGTGATCAAACTGTCAGGTTGGACTACACCTCTTATGTGGATCACTGCTTTGCTCTCTTTGCAATGATGCCTGACGGCTCACCAGCATCCCGAAGACCCCGTTTCACTGGTCTTACTGGGGTGGACACTGGAAGTGGAACACAGACCAATTAGAAATCAACAATATGAAAAGCATGAAATGTGTTCTCCACCCATACTCCCAGGCCTACAAACATACCACATTGTCTCTCAATGTCCTTCAGCTGTTTCTCAATCTCCTCCAATTCTTGCTTCTTTTTCAGCATTTCTGTAGACTTCATTTCTTTTAAGTGATCGTCACGCTCCTTCGCTGCCTGATCCATCTTCCGCAGAGCTGAGCAGTACTGAATGAGCAGGTCTGTTGAACAAAGAGAAATTAAAGCATGAACTGAGAGAGCAGGACCACAAATATAAACTTCAACATATGACTATGAGGGATGTCACCTTTTTCTTCCTGAAGAGTGTAGTACTGCTGTGGGCGGGGGGCCCCAAACACTTGTAATTTGTTCATCGGTGGGGCTTTGTTCTGTGCGCCTCCAAACTTCCCCCTGGAACTGATCCTGTCCCCCTGCCTGGTCAGGATGGTGGGACACGGCATCTTATTCTGCACCACCTGTAAGCAACAGCACATTTAGAGGAAAAAAGTCCACCAGGCTGTTAACTTATGGCACGGCTCCAGCAGCAAGCATCACTCACCGCCTGTCTGTAGCTGTTTGCAGAGTCCAGGTCATCCATCAGGATAGTATCTCCGAGGAGGTTTTTAAACACTGCAAAGGAAGCAGAAGGCAGGAAACCCTCAGACCTGCTGTGACAAATCAAAACACTCAGAACTTTCACTGCTTAAACTGCTGAACAACGTCCACTACATTTTAAAGTGGTGAAAGAGGCCCAATTTCTGCCCCAATGATGGGGCCCCCTGAGAGGAACCCCCCCACGTCTGAGAGATTATCCCAGGTGGAACCATTTACCCAAGAGTCAACAGGAGTAGCGGGGGCCTAAAGGAAATACCCAACAACAGAAAACACAAGAGACCTGGGAAGCCTCTAGGAAACCACAGAAACCCTGACTTATACAATAAATCTGCAATGAAAAACAACAACTAGGCAATGTTACACTGAGAACTGGAAATCCGTTGGAGGCAGCTCACCGGTTTCACAGCTCTCCGGGTCTTGGGGGTAAATTAGGAGCTCTCTGGCGTGGACTGGGTTCCCAGGGGGCACAAAGAGCATGTGGCCATTTCTCATGTGTGGCAGCGGTCTGTAAGCAATGCAAATCTTAGAGAGGCTGCAGGGATGATCTGACACTTTAAAGGATAACTTTCGTTTTTTACAACCTGGACCTTATTTGTAGCATTAAATATGACCATTTACTCACCCAGACAACTTTGGTGGCATTTGGAGTTGTTTTGAAGGAATTAGCCCCAGAGGAGCGGCGCGTATATCCATATAATGCGAGTACTCGGGGCATCCATGCGCAGCCTCTATAAACGCATAATCTGCGGCGAAACTCGTTCATATTCCAATATTTTGTTACGATATGCTGGTGCTATTCCCCTCTGAACCGGCGGTCGGCTAGTTTAGCTGTAGTTTGGCACAGCTATGGTTGTTATTGCGTATTCGTAGCCGACCGCTGCAGAGTTAGACGTGTTGTGGCTGGCTGCTCGCAGCGCCTGGCTTTCGGTAATGACATCATCCACGTCAGAGGTAGTTGTCTAGAGACTCCGGATATCGATAACATGCCACCACGGGCTCAGAGGGGAATAGCACCAGCATATCATAACAAAATATTGGAATATGAACGAGTTTCTCCGCAGATTATGTGTTATAGAGGCTGCGCATGGATGCCCCGAGTACTCGCATTATACAGATATATATCCTCTGGGGCCAATTTCTTCAAAACGACTCTAAATGCCACCAAAGATGTCTGGGTTAGTAAATGGTCGTATTTAATGCTACAAATAAGGTCCAGGTTGTAAAAAACGAAAGTTATCCTTTAAGTTTTAGAAATTCACACTATGAAGCTGTTTATTTTTAGGTGTGTTTTTCCGACTGTTCCAGGCAGTCACTGACAGCCAGAGATGAGAGAGTAACTACAGTGAACATCAAGACTGCAGCAATTTTAGTCATTGTCACAACTAACAATTACTTTATCACAGATTAATCTGCCCAGTGTTTTTTCAATTCCAAAAATGTTTTGTCCGACAAACAGTCCAAAACTCAGCGATATTCAGTTTACTATGATTCAAAACAAAAAAAGCAGTTCTTCACATTAGTGAATAAGTACATGCTTTGCTTGAAACCTGATTTGAACCATTAATCCATTATCAGAATAGTTGCAGATGAACTTCCTGTTCATCAATTTTTAATATATTTTACTTTTTAAATTTTCTCTTTCATACTCAGAGCACATGTAAACATCCTAAAACACAAAAAAGTATGACTGTGATACAGAAACAAAAGGAGAAAAGGAGGAAGCGAAGCTGCCAGACGTGCTGTTTGTACTGTATAACTTATTTGGACGCCATTTTTAAGATGTTGCAGTCAGATGTTTCAAGAGTTGGCGGACATAAAAAACAATTTTTATCTAGACAGTGAATGATACACTCAAGAATCGATTGGATGCTTTAGCTTTCTAGAACCATATTGTCTCCACTGTTTGATAATGATCATTTGGTTGAGCTGTATGTGAAAGCAGGGGGTGGAGGTGACTTCCAGCTGGTCAGAATCATCTTCTTGGTAGACACAATTCAGAGCATCGATGCTAATTGTTCCTCAGAGGTTTAGTTCAAAACGTTCCCTGAGCGTCCAAAGAGAAGAGTGCCAGTTCTGGGTCAGGAGAGATGTTATTTCCATTGACCACAGACAACAAGTGAAATATTAATTTCCTATTAATGAAGTGCTTGATTAACCGACTAATAGTTTCAGCTCTAAGTTACATTGGTTTCATTAGAGCTGAAACGATCAAATAAAATAATTTGCAGCTATTTTGATGTTGGATATTTTGAACATCCACTCTGTCCTGCTTCTCATTTGTCATTATTTCCTGTTTCTTGTTCTCTTATCTGAAAATTAGTTGAATGTTCTACAGTTTGGGACTGTAGGTGGGACTTGGGGCTTCTGAAAACAGTGATGGGTGTGTTACACAATTTTATAGGAAAAACTTTAAATGAATTCATATTAATTAATAATGACAATCATTGTTAGTTGCAGATCAAACAGTACTGTAGTGCAGATGTAGACTGCATTGCAACGCGGATGCTGTCAACGGCAGCAAAAAAACATCACAAATTGCACTTACAAACTTGTCAAGTGCAGCACAGCTGCAACAGTTGCCAACACACAATCAACCAGCGTAAAGACCAGCAGGAAGGAAGTTGGCCTCCTTGTATATGATGATAATTGCAGTCATCAAAGAGAACAACTGTGTTTATGAAGTCTTACATCATGAAATCAGAATGCACATTTACAATTAATAAGTTGGGGCCCTGGTGGAGGAAGATTGCCTTCCTCCTTTTTAATTGCCCAAGTGTTAAAGCATGAATTAATCTACATGATAAATTCCTTTGAATTGAAATTTAGATCATTTGATGCAGCATGATAAAGCAGGACTTGTTTCTTAGTTGTTAGACAGTCTGTCCAAGAGGGAGTTGCCACAAGGTCTTTAAATTACTGTTGTTGGAAGGCTTGAGGTATGAGGAGACTTATAAATTAAAGACTATAACCAAGGAGCACCGAAATGAACGATGTTGTGTGTATGAATCATGTGTTAGGACTGATGAACCCACACAATTTTTTTAGTGTCACAACAGACCTAAAGTTATATTTTTAAAGGATCCTCATTGACACAGAAGGTGTACCTGTTGCCCGGTGGCACAAACACACTGTCGAGGGCCATGACCTGCTGCTCTCCTCGGGTGTTGACATAGATCCTTCGGGCTGCTGCCGTCGTTTTGGTGATGACACAATTCATGTCGCCACTGATATGCCAGCAGATCACCCTCGCCGCATCATCGTCCTGCACAAAGGCCAGGTGTCCAACCTGCATTGAAACGGATAAGCATGAGACACACACCGCTCTGGAACATAAACCCTGTGACTGTTTCAGGCTGCAACTAGTGAGGATACTTTCTTTAGTCCCCTTGCCCCCCCCCTCAACACAAATATTAGTCTGAATATTGAATGGACTCAGCAGCGTTTTTAAAACACAGCAGAAAAGCCTGTCTTTCCGATGACATTACCATTCCCAGAACATCCTGCTGCCCCCTAAAGGGATCACGGATGGAGCAGACTCTTCTGGGCATTTTCAGGATCCTGTCGGCTTCAGCAGTCTTCTCTGCTATCAGTCTGTCAACATCTGGGACCTACAAACAGTAAAAAAAAATCCGCAAATGTCACCTCCCAATAAATATATCACAATTTCTAGATACACATAAGTAACATGTATAGAATTCACATTTTTAACATACATGTTGTGTTATTTTCACGTTCCTCCGGATCAGAGCATTTCTCTGTTCGGTCTCTTTTCTATTTGCATCCAGGTGAGAAGCTAGTATGGAAGAAATACTTGCAGTTAAAGAGCGTCTCAAACACGTATGTGCAGACACAAACATAAAGCACGGACACATGCAGGGCAGGTTTTGCATCGATCAAAATGAGTCTGTAGCAACAATAATAGAGAGCTGGTACCAAATGTTTGGTCTGACTCGTTGACTTGTTAACATACTTTTCAATCACATATTTCCTTAATTAAATAAAACTTTTAGCTAATTTTAGTAGTTTGGCTTCTTTGTAAAGAGAAAGGTGGGTTTTATAGAAAAGGTGATTCTTTCTTCAATGTCGCTAATACGAAAAAGTTCAAATAACATCTTCTTGTACACACTTTGTCTCGTAGCACCTGCACAGACACATAACACACATACACACAATATTAGCTTACTTGAAGAAAGAACTTACAGGTCAGCAAATGAAGGAGTTCATGAGATGCAGAAAAGGTGTCTTTATAAAGAGCAACACGAGCAGTGAGCTCATCTTTCTTCCTGGCTAGTTCAGACATTTTCTGCTGGTTCTCCACATCTACAATGGAAAACAATCAACAGACGCACTTTCAAAGATTGGTTCAAGAAATAAATGTCTACCTTTGCACCCATGTGATGAAGGAAGTGAGGGCTTTGTGCTGCCAAGCTGTGAATATGCTTTGAAACGTAGTACGCTACGATGAAGGGGGAGGGAGATAGCATGGGTAGCGACAACTTTCGCTGCTGCAGGATTATAGCACCTGGAGTTACATCCTCCACCTGGGTAGTGTTGGTTCCACTTATGGCCAACTTCGATTCAACTCACTCCTCAAAGTATTTTTGTCTTAGCCGACAGATGATCCAACCACTATCTCCATCCTTTTGTAGCAGAGAGAGTGCAGTCAGAGAGGATGTTTAGTTGAATATGTTAGTCTAGTCTGCCCGACTCAATGATCCTTTATTTGACTGAGGTTTGTGCAGCTTAGAATCCATGTCACCGACCACCAGCAGTCTGACTCTGCAGTATATTGATGAATCCATGAAGCTGTCCGTGGTGCTGAAGCAGCAGACAGATTTGTAATTGTGCCTTTTTCTCTCAGTCTGGCCCTTCTGACAGTTTTATCTTGGGTCTATAATATTCTCTAAACTATATACTACAAATACTCAGTTCTATAGTATACTGTAGCCTATGTACTCTATAGAGCAGTGTCACCTTCATGATCAAAGTGACAAGTAGAAAGTATAGATGCAGAAGAGGTGTGGGGGCAGGGGACTGGTCCAGCCGGGACATTTCCTCCTCCTGCTCCTTGCTACCCTGACTCTAGAAAAGAGGAGGGGAGTCAGCGTTCCGCTTTTACAAACACAGTCGGAAAGTCAACAAATGTAATATGCCTCAGCTTATTGGCAGTTACATCACATCTGAGGAGGGGTCACAGAATTCAGCTTGACAAGCTAGTTTTGAGCAGCACAATGTGTGCACTGGTACGACTTCTTATTCACCTCCATCGTATTCGGGTACTTGACAAATTTAAGTATGTCCGAAAACCTGAGCAAATAAAACACTGTATGGCTGGAAGTCACTAAGGGGCAGAAAA